>NW_005371694.1:1513287-1557503 GCF_000412655.1 Myotis brandtii
TAAGCAACCAGAACGCTGGAACAACTGGAATGACCAGTTGCTATGACATGTACTGACCACCAGGGGGCAGACGCTCAACACAGGAGCTGCCCCCTGGTGGTCAATGTGCTCCTACCGCCAACCTCCCAGGCCAGCCAACCTCCCTTGGTCCCTCCCCAGCCAGCAGCAGGCAGGAAGGCCCCAATTGGCTCTGATCACCAGCCAAGCCTAGGGACTCCACCCTTGCACAAATTTTGTGCACCAGGCCTCTAGTATATTATATACTTTAAAGTTACTAGAATAACTCTTAAATGTTCTCACTACAAAAAGAAAATGGTAGTTATGTAAGATAATGGAGCATTAACTAAACTTACTGCAATCATCATTTTGCAATATATACGTATATCAAACCATCACATTGTACACCTTAAACTTAGACAATATTATGTGTCACTTATATCTCAATAAATTGGAGGGGAATTAAGAGAAAGAGGACTGAGGTGTGGGGAAGTTAATCATACAATGACTTGTGTTCTCTATTTTTCAAAGGCTTTTATTGAAGCATTTCTCTTGGTAATGCTGCTTTTACATTATATAGTTACAAAGCATTTGAAATAACTTTTGACACTCTAAATATAAAAACTTACTCTGAGATGAGTAAGTATAGAAAGTAACTTCCTTCCAATGCTAACTGCTGTGGCAACAACAGGAAAAGTATATTCCCAAAGTTAAACAGGCAATGCCTCTGCTGAGACGGGATTAAATACAGAGACCCAGATTCCAGCCAGTCAGGGTCTGAACACCAATGAGAATTTCTTTAAGTGATGTAATGCCTGAATCCTGATATCCTTTTGAAAGGAGCTTGTGGTTGAAGTTTCTATAAACCAGACTGAACTGGAATTTCCTCCCATTCCAAGAGTCTCCTTCTCTGCCTCCTACAGTGTTCTTCGGTAGGTTTGTTGGAATGTAGCAATGTTCTTCCCTAATGTTTGACAAACAGCACTTTTTGTAACTGTGACTTGCATGCGGATTCTTTGAGTGATGCTAGTCCACTGCTCTTCATGGGCCCCTTTTATCCTTATAAGTGCTTAATAGAAGATTCAGAAAGACACCGTCTCCTCTAGTCATTGTACTGACTAAATGCTGGCTCTCTCCGCTTATGTTCTTCCCACAGATCTCTGGGGTGGGGAGGCTTGTGACAAATGAAGACAGAGACCCACACTGTCAGCTCCATAGCAAGACGGAAAGTTGTTGAGATCTGCGTGGCAGCTCTTGCTGCATTATCCCCTTTCCCATTAGCATGTTGTTGACAACCAAAAAAGTGGGACAGGTCCAGGTGACAACAAGTCTGGTGAACTCAGGAAACCCGCTTAAGGAAACTCTGAAATTATTCACTCTCTAAAAGCCTTCCCGGTGGAGCCAGGGACATATTGTACACATGAAGAGACAAGGGTAATGTGCTCTGGATTTTGTTTTAAGTCACCCTTTTAACTTAAATCCCGGAGCTATCCAGAGAGTTAAGTTCATGAAATGGCATGAAAGTTGGTGAGGATTCTTAGAGCATGGCAAAAATTGGCACCTCTCCCAACTTGGCTGAGGAACAATGTACTTTGTACAAACTATTTTTAGAGTGAAAGAAATCTTTTTCTTAAAGAATTAATTCATCACTTACCACCCATTAAATGAAACCTTAAAATCTTGGTTAACCAATAACCTCTTCCAACTTGTTCCATTTGAAATATACTAAGAAATAGCCATTCATTTTCCAAAGTAAATGCATGCCAAACACCATAGCACTAAATGAGCTAATATATGTGAACATTCTTTGGAAACAAAAAACCATCAAAGTAGCAGACATCAGTATGTTTAAGATCATTGGCTCTTATCATCTTTTTATACCTGGAGCATACTCTCGAACAGAACAGCAACCACATTTCTTTGCTTTCTTTGTGCCCATGTCCCTCAGCACAGTGCCGGGAACATTATACATGTTGGATAAAGATATGCTACATTGAATTCAAATTTGAATTCACAAATATGTATATTAAGCACCTACTATATGAGTCACCATGCTAATAGGTAATGGCAAAAAGGTATAGAGACAAGTCGCTACCTTCTTGAGGAGAGAACTCAGTCTATCAATCTCCTCGAGCTCCATCACCACAGATGACAAGGGCAATGTGTGCAGTTGCAAATGCCTTGTGAGCCAGGCAGGAAACGTTATTAAATGGAAGTGGGCTCCTGATTTAGGGCAATAAAGTACCACAGGGTTAGTGGAAATTAGAGAATGCAATGCTTGCATAAAAATGCAATTATTCAGCTTCAAATATTTTGTAACCATTGTACTAACAAGAACAGTTTTGTCAAATTTCTGGTAGATTATTCATCCTTGAAAAGGAAGGAAGTTCTCAAATATATTACAACATGGATAAACCTTGAAAATATTGTGCTAAAAAAAGATAAAGAAAAATTTTTTAATTATGCTTAATGAAATAAGTACAAAATAAAATAAGACACAAAGGAACAGATACTGTACGGTTGCATTTATATAAAATATCTAGAATAGGGAAATTCATAAACACAGAGTTTATCAGAGGCTAGGGGGAGAGGGAATGGGGAATTAGTCGTTGCTGAATTGTTTCTGTTTGTAGTGTTTAAAAAGTTTGGGAAATAGATAGTGGTGATGGTTATACAACATTGTAAATGTAATTAATGCCACCGAATTGTACACTCAAAAAGGTTAAAATATATATGATTATATTATATATATTTTACCACAATAATTTTTTTTTAATCCTGGCAGATTCCACACGATTTGGCTGGCCAGTTGAGATTCCTGAATCTTGGCACAAGGCTTTGTTCAATAATTGTTTACCAATTAAATAAAGACAGAGTTTTCCCTACCTCTATGATATTCCAGAGTTTAATGGAAATAACACAATATTTCAATTCAGGCAGCTATAAGTCATGCTATTTACTAGTTATATAACCTTGGCTAAGTTAAACTATACCTCAACTTCCCCATCAGTAATATGGGAATAATAGTGGGACCTACCTCCTAAACTGTACGAGATAATGCTTGTAAAACTATTTTCAGAGTGGCATTTGCATCATTAGCTATGTTTAAGATTAAATAAGAATTAGCTATTAATACTATTAGGAAGACTAGAAAAATGATTTACATTTTGGGCCCTAACCTACCAAGTAGTGTTTTGTATATTTACCTGACAATGATTGTCTTCTTGGGAACTATAGATACAAGGTAGAGTTCCTAGTGATTAAATGTGTAATTTTAGTTTAATGACCTTACTGACCTGTTCAAAATCCTTTAATGGCCCAGCCGATGTGGCTCAATGGTTGAGTGTTGACCTATGAACCCGGAGGTCATGGTTCGATTCCTGGTCAGGTCACATGCCCAGGTTGCAGGTTTGATCTCTAGTGCGAGGCATCTCTCATCATTGATGTTACCATCTCTCCCTCTCTCTTCCTCTCTGAAATCAATAAAAATATATCTTTAAAAAATAATCATAAAAATAAGTAAATAATCTTTAATGACTGCCTGTGGTTATAATAAGCCCCAAATCCACAGAAGATAGCACAGGCCTATCTTCTCTTCAGCCTGGTAGAGGACACTGTGGCCTCTCCATCACCAATTCTATCTCCCCAGAAGCCCTGATTTCTGTTTTATAATCTCTGTGCTTCCAGGACAGCTGACTCTTCCCTTGGCTCCAGCTCCAGAGACAGACCACCTGGCCCAGGCCAAGGTAAGCAGACCCTTTCTGCCTTCTCAATGTTGTGTTCAGGGCAGGGCATGTGACTCCACTGTTCCCGTCAGGTTAAATCTCAGGGCTCTGATAGGAATGCTGTGACAAATTTGATGTGGAAGGCAGGTGTGAGGGCTGGAGCTGCAGCAACTACTTCACTACCTTAGGGGTCACAAGTCAATATGTGAGGAAGATTAGAGCCAAGAAAATTAGAGAGGAATAAAGAGTTCTAATAAAGTTATGACTGGTGCCATCCTACCTCTGGATTTTCCTTTTTATTCAGCCTATGCATTTCCTTTATTATTGCAACCAAAATGTCTTAACTAGTCAAAACAAGAAAGTCATATTTTGCTGCACTTTTCCCTACTTCCTCAGCCCCCATTCCAGTCAAACCGACCTGGTTTCTGTTTCAGAACACTACTGAGCTTCTTCCGCTTGCACTGTTCTCACCAATGCACTCTCTCCCTGGACTGTTTGTTCGACACCTTTCCTCCTATCATTTTCCTACTCTGCCTGCCTGGTTCATTCGCATTCACCCTTAACAGTTCAGCTCAAACATCATTTCTCCAAGAAAGCTCTCAATCTAGATCAAGTTGTTATTATGTACACCCATACCACTTATACTTTGTAAGACTTGCCACCATGATAATTAAATAATCCCTAATTGGATTATTTATGACTAACGTATATCTCCCACAATTGTCTATTTTATTCGCTTCTGCTATGTTTCCAGTGTGTAACACAGAGCTTTGTCCATAAAAATAATAGTAAATACATATTAGTTGAACAAATGACTAGTTTTTAGTTGCCAAGGCTAATTGTTCAGATGTTAGTGTAGGCCTGCTGATAAAAACAAAAACACATTATAAACAAATCAATAGCTGAGAAGAGAGGGGTTAAGAACGTAACACGTTGCTGATCTCTGGCTGTGGATGAATAACCACATTCAACAAATATTGGTTGGGAACCCACTCTGCACAAAACGGAGACTGAGTTGAGAAGACATCAGCCCTGCCCACCGGGAGCTCTTTGCTGGACTTTAATTAGCTGGTCATAGAGAATACCGCTGCTGTGAATGATTCCAAGTCACATCTATTGCCCATTGCTTTGGTGCTTAGTTCACGCAGGGTCAAACCTACATTTAGCCTTTTAAAAAATCTGGCTTTGCCTGTGTCCTAAATAACAGGAAAAACATGGCTCTCAAAACCTCCTTTCTTGAAGTTTTCTTTGAACCTGCCTTTAACCTCTAAAGCCTGGAGGCAAAGAGAAGGGTGTAGACTGCCTCCAAGCCTATCTTCTCCAGGGGTATGAAAGCATTTTGTAAACTCCAACCCACTATCCACATGCAAATGCTACTGCAGAATCATGACTGCTATATGATTCCCAGGTGAGAACCTGGGCAAGAGACAGAATTCTGGTGCGAAGTCAGGATGAGCCAGGAGCCAGAATCAACTTTAGTTCTAAACCACACAGAACAGAGGTGGCTTTGGTGTCTGAGAGGAGCCAGTCATTGACCCATCCAAACCCCGGCCTTGCCACCTATGAGATTTGTGACCTTGTACATGTTCCTTTGGGAGCCTCTGTTTTCTCGTCTCTAAATCAGGGTGAATGCACCTCACCTCAAAGGATGAAATGAGATAAAATACCTGAAGCACTTTGCCCAAGGTCTGGCACATAGAAAGCACTCCAGACACTTTAGCTGCTATTATTTTTGAGGCCACTGGGAGCGAAGTCACAGATTAGAGTGAGGACTTTCCCCCCAGCTTTTGTTTCACAGGAGGCTGCTTTATTCAGGGATAATCTGAACTGACTCCTTAAGCAGATGCTTCCGTGGTGATCTAGCTGTATTCTCTCTGGGGCCCATTTTACCCTGAAACAGCAACACAAAAAGAAGGTGAGACAGTTCAATCCCATTGGTTCACATCGTGACAATGACACTTTTGACATGTCAGTCCTCCGTGTCAAAATATTACGACAATGATAATAAGTAAAATAAATTCAAAACATTTATTGATTTTTATGTGTAATCATTTTCCTCTACTATCAGTGACATAGGGTGTCAAATGTGATATATTTGAAAGGTATTTTAAGCAAGATAATGAATGAATTGGATTTAGGAGCTGAGTATTTAACATATTTTATAATGCAGTTTGATGAAAAATCCCCATCAGTAGAGACGTATCAATAGAAGCTCGAAGCTGTGAGCTAATATACAAACCCAATGACATCCTTCCTACCAAGCCTCCCGCACACACAAGATGAGAGAGGAAATCAGAGCGTGCTGCTGAAATTGCTCACACCATTTGGGTAGACATCAATAACCCGACATTCATAAAAAACTTGGGACAATCGGGCTTAGGGTCATTTGCTCTTCATTGTACACCAACCTCATCACCATGACCCATCCTCTTTTAACTGCTGGTTTCTTGGGCAAGGATGGGGCCTGGCTGAGGCAAAAATGTGCTCAGCCAAACCACTGCCCTCTGGGCCTCATCAAGGATGACATCACAAGCAAAGGCTTGTCACGAGCAAAGGCTTTGACAGTGACGAAAGCCACGTGCTCTAGAAGATGAAAGGCCCGATGCCACTCTTCACAGAGAGTGGCCATCAGTACGAAACCAGTGTGAAAAACAAGGCGAAGGGAAAAGGGAACAGGGCCTCCATGACAATTAGAGATTTTCTGACAGGGCCCATGCTAAACGAGTTTTAGAGGCAATTACCCTAAAATTTTGAAGCGGCCATTTCCTCAGTAACCCAGCCCGACCTGACACCCAAGCTGAGATTGCCATAAGCTGGGAATTTATGGCGTTAGAATGCCAGTTTAGCATAAACTACCTCAGGGAACAGATTTAAACCACTTGTGTTTTTAAAAATTATGCAACAACAACAACAAAATGAGTTTATGCAAACACAGGACCAATTGCAGAATGGGGCCCTCTAAGTCTTTATCTCCAAAGACACGGCATTCCTTCTCGCCTATCCGTTTTCTCTCGCTGGATGAAGATTCACAGCATTAATACATAATAACTGTATCTCACTCCATTACAGGTACTTCAAGGCCGCTCTGCATAAACGATATGCATGGCTTTGTGTCTTCATCTTTAAAACTACCAAATATCTTGGTCACAGACATCTGTTAGCTTTAATGCATCCCCTGCCATAAAAGTGTTGCTTAAGACTAATGAACAAACGAATGTTTGTTTAAACCTCTTTGTGAAAATCAAACAAGCTTTCAACAGCTATTCATATATTTATTGTTAGATGTGAATCATCACTTAGGTGCTTTGCCCTGAACTATTACCAGCTAATGCTTGTAGTTTCATGGCACTAATTCACTGGCTGTGGTTTCTGTTGGGATTTTTTTCCCCCCTCTTGTTGCTTTCTGTCAATGCCGTCTCCAAAAGGGGTCTGAATGAAAAGTGCCACAGTGTCACCGGCAGAACTGACAGCAGCTGTGTCTGGTATAGCCCTGGTGGTGTCTGCAGAGGGGTCACGGCCTCCAGGGACTGCCCAGCTAGAGCCCCACTGCACCCCACAGCTGCCCTCGTGGATTGCACAGGGAGACCCTCCGGAGCAAATGAGCAGAAGCAAGGCGCACACCCTGCCTCTGCCCCCGCCCTTCCTCACAAAGTAGCTGTTTTGTCAGACTCAGCAGCACCTGAAAAGCTCCCACAAGATTTACCCATTGTATTAAATAACAGGTTTTAGAAGCCGAGAACTGTTATTCTAGTGTTGCTGGGTGTCATTAAGGTTGCACGTCTATGCTTGTTTAATTTTTCTTCTGCCATTAAGCAAACTAAATGCTCCGAGATTTTTTTCCTGTCTCAGTGGGGTCCACCCAGAATAGAAAAGAGAATAAGTGTTCCAGGGTTGTGTAACTGGGTTTTTTTGTTGCTTTCATTATAAGGAAGGAATTAAAAATCCCTCCTAGTCAGTACTTAAAATATCAAAGTCATTGTTTAATGCCTTTGAGTCACTGTAGAACTAATTCAATTGCACAGTGTAGCGCCGTTTCACGGTGTGTGGAACACAGATAGTACATAGAAGTGATTGCAAAGTTGAATAAACACCAAATTAGTTTTAAAAGTCTGCAACTTCCCGGTGGAGTCTTTCAAACTGAATGCACTATTGTCTGACAAAGGCGATGGTTGCCCAAAGGTTGCATTACCTTCCACTTCTGTTAATGTGAGGGGTTGTCCCCTGACACTGTGGCACCTGGCGGAGGCGGCTGCCCTCCGAGAGTGTGTGTGCTGACAACTCAATATACCTGCCTGCCTGTCACTCTGGAGACATCATAACGTGGCCTGATGTGGGCAAGTGAGGGACCAGCAGGGCAGGTGACAGGCCAAATGGGGACCCAAGGACAATTTTAAAAGCAGTTTGATATAGATTAATATTGTGACTAAAGAGTAAGATAACCAGAGTGAAGGCTGCAGCCCTACTGCTTTCTGGCCGTGAGGCCATGGTCGGGCCACTTCTTATCTGAGCCCATAGTCAATAATAAGAGTATGTGTGTGACAGGCACTATTCTAAACCCTGAAGTGTGGGGGACACATTATCAGACAAAATAAGTAAGTCCATGCCCAGTGATGTTTATTATAAACAATCATAGAAATTAAAAAAGAAATACTTTCTGATTGCTAAGATGTGCCTAACATTGAGCTAAGGACAAAAGCTATAAATGCACCCAAACCACAGTCTCCATCCTCACTCATTCACTCAAAAAATATTTGTCATAATCTATTGCATCAGGCACTGGAAATCTATAACAAAAGCGTAACATGCTAATTAGACCGGAGAGCAGAATGACCTTCCGGATGAAGTTGGGGCTGCAAGGGCCAAGCCCCTTGCACAAACGTCATGCATCTGGCCTCTAGTATAACAAATAAAAGATTAAATCTCTTGCTTCATAAAGCTTTTATTCTGATCAGGAAAGGTAAACAATAAGCCAATAAATGGCTCACCTCCTTCAAATCTTCGCTCAAATATCCCTTTCTCAAAAAGGCTACATGACTACCCTGGTTAAAATTTCAACCACTGTCCAGTGTCCATTCCCCTTTATCCTGTTGTGATGGTTAATTTTCTGTATCAGCTTGACTGGGCCATGAGGTGGCCAAATAGTTTTTCAAACATTATTCTGGGAGTGAGGATGTTTGGGGATGAGATTAACATTTGAGTCAGTAGACTGAGTAAGGCAGATTCCCCACCCTAATGTGGGTGGGCCTCATCCAATCAGCTAAAGCCCTGAATGGAATGAAAATGCAGACCCTTTCTTGAGTGACAAGGAATCCTCCTGCCTGACCGACCACCCTCAGACTGGGACATCAGCTTCTGCCTGCCTTTGGACTTGTATTGAAACATTGGCTCTTTATGGGTCTGGAGCCTGTCAGCTCTCAGGCAAAAACTACACCATTGGCTTTCTGTGTCTCCAGCTTGCTGATTGCCAATCTCAGGACTTCTCAGCCTTCATAACCAGGTGAGCCAATCCTTATAAGTACCTATGTGCATCCTGTGTGTTCTTTTTCTCTAAAGAACTCTTAACTGTGTCTGTCTTTTCTCCATCACACATCACTTTCCAACATATTAACTCATCTATTATATTCTTGGTTTATTATTTATTTCCTCCAATAAAATGTAAGTTTCACAAGGGACTTGCTCATTGATATAAAGCTGGAACCTAGTAGTCACTTAATGAATAGTTGTTGAGGGAATAAGCAAATAAATATAATGTGCCAAGTGGAGATAAGGACAGTGAAGAAAAATTAAACCGGGTAAAGGAAATCAAGGGAACCAATAGCAGTGCTTTTTATAGAAGGTGGTCATATCCTGGTGAGACAATGATCATTGTTTCTGGACTGACCACACTATTTTTTTAGCTTTCAAACTGCAACTGTTTAAATTCTTCTTCTTTTAATTAAGCTTTTTTATTTTGAAATCCTTGTGTATTCACAAGAGTTGGAAGAAATAACACAGAGAGATCCCATGTACCTCCTACCCAATTTCCCCCAATACTAACAGCTTGCAAAACAATAGTACAGTATCTCAACCAATATATGGACATTGATGCAATCCATTAATCTTATTCAGATTTTCCCAGGCTTGCTTCCCTCACCCAGGCAACCACTACTCAGTCCTCCATTGCTGTACTTTTTCCAAACTGGGCACTTTTGAGAGCAAAGGCAGACACTATTAATAACTATTGCAGGACAACTGGCTAATGAGGACTGTCCCTGGCAAAACATGAGAGATGGTCATGGAATGCTTATAGTATGCTAGGCACTGTGCTGAGCCTTGTCCACATTATCACTTCTCAAATTCACAACAGTTGTATGAGGCCAATACTGTCATTGTTTACATTTTACAGATGAGGAAACTGAGACAGGGTTGCATTATGACACCTTCCCAAGGTCACCAGGAGTACAGCTTTTAGAGCCAGAAATCATAATTGTTCTGTCTGGTTCCAGAATGTACCTTTTTAACTCCTGCGCATTAAACAAATAATTACAACCACTATGTTGTTAAATAATTACAAGTGAGCAAAGTGTTTTGAAGGAGAAATAGAAAGTGCTACTGAAGCATAAAATGAGAATGAGAAAAATACCTACCTCACACGGAATTATAGTAAGAATTTAAAAATATTAGTTGGAGTGTTTGTATATCAAAAACAACCTTTAAAAATGTTCAGCATTGTCAACCTGTACGTCAGAAGAAATGGCCTTAAGTGGACATTCATCATCTTGAATTTCCAACATTTTAAGAGCAATCTCCTCAAAAGTGCTGTAGCTTTCCATATATTCTTTGAGATGCTGACATAGAACATTGGGTTTTAAACTTTAAAAAATCTACAGTTTCCAACTGCAAGCCACAGGCAGAGGCCCATTCAGCTTGACACCCTAAACTGAGTAGCAGAGTTCACCCCACAGAGGAAATTGTCTCTGATCCAGAAGCAATTATATCAAATTTCACCCCATGTTTTCTCAAAGGGAGGAGCATTAAGGATACCTTAGCACATACTTAAAACTAAATATTATCTGTAAGAAAACCTTGATATCTTAATGTGAGAAAACACAATCAAGAGAACAGCACTGGGCTCTAGCTGGTTTGGCTGAGTGGATAAGAGCATCAGCCTGTGGACTGAAGGGTCCTGGGTTCAATCCTGGTCAAGGGCACATACTTCAGCTGCAGGCTCAATCCCCAGCCCAGGTCGGGGCACATGTGAGAGGCAACAATCGATGTGTTTCTCTCACATCGATGTTTATCTCTCTCTCTCTCTCTGTCTCTCTCCCTCCTTTCCACTCTCTAAGAATCAATGGGAAAATATCCTCAGATGAGGATTAACAAAACAAAACAAAACAAACGAGCACAGCACTGGGCTAATTCAGAATATTGAAGACAGAATTTCTTGAAATACTTGTCCTCAGACATTCCAGTATCTAAGCTTCTGGATTTTCTAAGATTGGATCCTGTGCCTATGATGGGAAGTCAGAATGATGGGATCTGATAGAAGAGAAGATGATCCACCCATAAAGTCAGCTGCCGTGGTTAGGGTAGGGGTTGGTGATGGTGGGGGAAGAGACGAAAATCACTTTAGGGGCCCATGGACTCTGCTTTGAAATGAACGTTGCATTGTAACTAAGAGATTGAGTTTGAGTCCAAGCTCCACTAATATAGCTGTGTGTTCCCAAGCTAAGTCCCCAAGTCCCAGTTTCCTCATCTCTAAAATAGGATAAAAATACTTAATGGACCATGTCCAACCACTATGCTGTACACATGGAACTAATGTGATGTTCAACTGCAATGAAAAAAAAAATTTCAAATAGTAATGGACAAAGTTGTATGGAAATTAAATCAAAGTGTGCTCTGTATATACTTTAAAATTTTATATAAATAATGCCATTCTGCCCGGCCAGTATTGCTCAGTGTTTGAGCATCGATCAACCTTTGAACTAGGAGGTCATGGTTTGATTCCTGGTCAGGGCACATGCCCGGGTTGCTGGCTCGATCCCCATTGTGGGGCTTTCAGGAAGCAGCAGATCAATGGTTCTCTCTCATCATTGATGTTTCTATCTCTTCCTCCCTCTTCTTCTCTGAAATCAATAAAAATATATTTTAAATAAATAAATAAATAAATAAATAAATGCATTCTTTTTATTTGAGAAATTGAAGAGAAGGATGCAGTGACCAGGAGAGAAGATAAAAGGATGAAGGCCTCCCACAGGAATTCCTAAAGGAAGGGCTTATACAGGACCTGCAAGCTAAGGTCAGGTCTTTAGGGCCCTTTGGAAGCAAAAAGCACTCTGCTTAGAAAGTTGCACCTTGAGAAATCTCTTCACTCCATTTTTTCTAACCAGCAGGATTTTTTTTATCTTATCTTATAACCCCTTTCCCAGGCTAGAAAGATTTTTTTTTCTGGTTTCACTCCAAAAGATGGTAGACAGTAGACACAGGATGGGCCATTCTCACTCCAGCCAGGTCTCTGTTCAAAGATCACCTTCTCAGACAGGCCTTCTTGGCTTATTTTAAGTAGATCACACTATCAAAATTAGAAGCCTCTCCTGCACACCATCGAACCCTTACCCTCCCTTTTTGTCCCCTATCACTCCTTAACATGATTTTACATGTTGATTTGTTTGTTTGTTCCTTGCACGTTCCTTCACTAAAATGTAAGTGCCATGGGGCAGAAAGATCTTGTCTGTTTTGATCACTGATATCTGGTATGGTGCTCAATACTAGATGCTCAATAAATATTTTTTTCAATACTATAAATAAATGAATGATGGATTTCATTCTCTTCTTTATTCTATTGACATTCTTCCATCCTAGTTGCCTTGGGTGGATCTGAAGTTTCTTCTGCTTCCTGGCGCACTGTTTATTGTCTTTCTCTGTCATTTGAAGCTTTTCCTTACTTAGTTTGGGTTTTCCAAAAGTAGAGCTTGAAACAAGGGCTTTAGTACCAGTAGTTTATTAGAAGGTGATCCCAGGAGTAGACAGAACAGGGAGAGTGAGGCAAGGAATGAGGAGGAACTAATAAAAGTGTGCCTTCCCCAGGTCACCAATGTGGGCAGGGGGCACTCAGTTCTGCCTGGATTTCCTGAGAGATACACAGGATACTTTCCAAAATATGGAGGATGGAACATTAATCCACACAAACTGAAAAGTTTTAAAATAAATGTAGTGCTTGCCCTTGAAAAAAATTTTACTCTGAGTGAAAATGAAAACAATAAATGCTTATGACCTATTTATTGTACCAAAGGGAATTAAATTTTATTGAGTGCCAAACATGAGTTAGGCACTGTGCTAGGTGATTGATATAAATTATCTTATTTCATTACAGCAAGAGGAGCTGCTGTGTATGGGTTTCTGCCATTTAACTAGGTTCTTCACATACATGACCTCACCTATCCTCCCAACAATCAAATAAGGGTTTTTGTCTTCATTTAAGAGAAGAAAAAAGTGAGACCTAGAGAAAAGAAATAATTTGCCCTAGGTCACACCATGAATACATGTCAGGTCTTTCTGACTCTAAGCTTGTCCCATGGAAAACAACTATAGAGAAAGTGCAGGCTAACATTTGAGTGACTGTGAATGCAGACATGAAATAATTCAGAGACAAGAAAGCATTGTGGATTAGAATTTTTTAACAAGATTTCATTAAAAAGGTGCATCTTGGTTAAGTTTTTTAAAAGTATAAGAAGACAGGGCAGAAATGGAGAGGAGAAAGGAGATGACTCTCCACCAAGAAGACAGCTGGAGAGAAAAGTGGGAAGAGGTGGTAACTGGCCTCAGGGAGCTGAACCCGTTCATGGAGTCTCCAGTTGCTCTGCCAGGTTATCTTTCATCAATAAGAAGCATGGCATGGAATTGTGGAACATGAAAGATGGGGATTTAGAACAGGATCTAGGTCAAAGGCAAAAGAAGAAAAAAAATTTAAACAAAGAACAAAATCCAGATCGTAGTGATGACTCTGGGGCCTTTAAACCCTAGAAACTCTTAATTTTTCAAAGTGTATTTGAAAAGACATATATTCCATTTGTGCAGCCTGACAACAGTGGAATGCTAATAACCTTTAATTTCCTTGACTTCTAACCTTCTTAACCTGCTGTGCTGCTGGAACGGCATTGTAAATCAAAATATGCCGCATTGTATGGGCAACATGTGTATTGAGTCATTCCAAACTGCCTGGTGGTTTTTAAAAACACCACTCACATTACTATTTATGCTGTTTTTATTTTTCATACATCTTTCTTCTCACTCATGCTGCAACTGGTTAATACAGGCATCAAAACAACACACAATAAAGAAGAAAGTGAAAAAGGAACTCAGAAAATGGTGAGGGAGGCCAAAATATCCCTGACATCCCTCCCTATCCCAACTGTTCTGAATGTTTTTCCATTTTTCAATTTAAAAAAAAAAATTGGAATATTGCCTTGGGTCTACTAAATCATTAGCAAATTAAGAACCTGTTTTTAATAACATTTAACTTGTAAATAATGCATTAATTGACTAGCCTGAATGTTAGCTTGCGCATTCGAGACTCTGCTACTAAATTTGTAATGAAAGAAATGTGCTGTAACAGTAGGCTATATGGTGACTATAACAGATTAAATATGACAGTTGATATTTGTGAAAATGGGGTTATAATTAGAGGACACCTGCAGCTGTTTCCCAACCAAAACAACAGAAATTAAACATGCATAAAGTGCGTACGTGGATGTCACATTTTCTGTTGGCTCATTTCTTTTGTTTTCCTGGAGTCTTGTGGGTTTTTTTCCCCTATCTTTTTGTCAGGTCATATGTCTAAGCAAGCAACAAGTAGCTGTTTGTGGACACACTTTATTGGATCTCTAAGTGATACATCCTGGGGAGGAAAGAAAAAGAACATGAATCTTTTTTCCTAAGAGTTAGGAGGTACTAAAAAACATGACTGATGACCCAACATATTTATAATGCTCGATATTAGAGGGAGCCATGTGAGAAAGAGCCAACAGTCTCCTGTATCTTGCCTGCCTTGCCCCCTACCTATCAGGTAGGATTTCTGAGATAAATACGTGAAGAATGTGGCATTTTACAAGTTATACATTATTTAAAATGTATATGGTAGAAGATGGGGTAGATAAATTGCTGGAAGTGGGGATTAAATTTATTATTTTCAATGACTAATATACACAAAGTGCTAAAGTTTCATTAATTCATTCTTTCATTCACTCAACAAATATAGACAAGTATGTTAAGGTAGGCCCTGGGACACACAACTGAGTAAAGAGAAAGAGAGATCGTGAAAGTCCAAAAAAGGGCTGCAATAGTAAGAAGTAAATCTTGGTCCATCCTGTCAAATGCGACAGGGAAGTTAAGTAAGATAAAGACAGAAAAGCTTCCATTGAATTTGTCTATCAAAGGTTATTAGTGACCTTGGCAAACATAGTTTCAGTGGAGTGTCGGGGACAGAAACCAGATTACAGCATGTTACACAATGAATAGAGGGAGAATGTGGACAGAGTGAGTTAAGACTGCTTTCAAAAGTCTGACCATGAAAACCAACAGAGGAAAGAGTATGGGAAAGAAAGAGAGAGAGAGAATATAATAAAACACAAAGAGCCAGTTTTCTAAAGACCAGAATAAGTTGTTCATGCCCAGTAGCAGTCACAGCCATTGCACCCAGAGACACTTGGCACATTAACATATATGTGGGCATCTCAGTCCCCCCCCTTTTTTTTCTATCACAGGTCAAAATTCTCTTCCAAATTATAATTCTCATTTAATATGCTAACTAGCCTTCATTTTACAAAGGATCTTATTACAGCTTGGATACACATTCAACTCTTTCACATATTGTCAATGAGTTGCTATTAACTTGGTCAATAATCTGCATTTTTCTGCATGAGAATTTTTACAATTTACTATCTTGTTCTAATTGGATTAGACTGAACCGTATGAAATCGCCGTCCTTGTAGGCCAAAACAGCTGAATGTTGGTGATTATATATGGTTTAAAATTAGATGGAGACTACAGAGTTCATAGCATTTCAATATCATTTTGAATGAGACATAAGATGGGAAGAAAGAACGTAACAAGAAACTTAGAACAAAGGGTATGGAGTGAGTAAAAAAATGTAGTAATCCTTACGTCTGGGTTAGGTGAGTGTTCCCAAGGGAAATAATTTTTGAGCATGTAGCTTGATAGTAATAATAACACTTTTAAGGCATATGGATGGCTCAGGGGATCAATTGGGATTTAGGGAGTACGGTTTTTACCTGCAATCTGTCCAATTTAGTCAGACTAACTTGCAATTTTACACAGTTAAACATTTTACAGATCTGAGACCAACAGACCAAAGAAAAATACTCTTACAGTTGGGTGTCTGGGTAATTCTTGGCAAATCTTATATCATTGTAATGTGATTGCCCCACCTTTAAAATGAAGGCATGGGTTACCTGCTCAGTCTCAGTTCAATGTGAGAAGTCTAGAATTCTAAGTCAGAGTTAAGACAGTCCTGGTATAGTCAGCTAGGGAAAGTAATTTTTCCAAATGGCCTGCACTAAAAATAAACCTAAGAAAGTCTCAGGGGACAGCTACTCAGGCCCCTTCACAGACACTAAATTCACTGTGGTGGGAGGTTGAGATAAACTAGGGGGAAAAACACACACACACACACACACACACACACACACACACACACACACACACACAACTACAACCTAAAGCAAGAAAAACACCGTAATGAGGGCACCAGTGGTGAGTTGATGGGAGTTAAGCTACCACTGGGAATGCATTACCTGAGTGTTTTCTCCAGAGCAGGGTCATTGGACAACTTTAGGGGGAGAAATTCCCACAGCAGCGCACAATTTGGGCTCTGGCTAAGTTCTTGGAATGTCCTTTGTCAGCTGTCAGAATTTCATAATCATAAACAAAGAGGAAAAGACTCACTAAGGTGAAACTAAGGAACAAACAGCAGCTGACCCTGCTGCCTTCGTGTTAACAGAGAAACATGGAAATATTTAAGCCAACATACCAGGCATCCATGTCAGCCTTGATACCATCATGGCTGGTCTCGGGCTTCTCATCTCTATGAGTCGTGGCAAGGTGATCACTCAGAACAGCCCACTGCTTCGTGCAGAGCACCATACTTGCCACGGGAGTTTTGAGTGATAGGCCTTGGTTACACAGTGTCTTAGAGAAATATCCCAGCTCCTTATCAAGCTATAAAATTCTTCCTTCTAGACAAAGAATACATATGGAATTCTCTACCTTACCTGTATTTTTATTGTACTGAGTTGAAGGCAGAGCTCTTTCCTGTATTATATTATATTTATATCATTACAAGATTGGTCATAGAACTTAAGAAGTTCCCATTAAACAATTCTGGATGGTACTCGCTCGTCAAGCTTATAAGATGTATTTTATAAAAATCGGCATAGTTGCTTTTGATATTATAATACCTATAATGCATATGATAGAACACCTGGCCTGCTGCCCTGAAAGTAAGATATTTCCTAAATTCCTAAATTCTAAAGCTAAATTATCTAACCCACAGGATTAGACATAAAATTGCACCCAGAAATTCATACCCAGTGTCTAATCACCCTGAGGTTACTCCTGGGGTCTAAATGTCAATTGTGTTTGGGAAGAAGTAATTTGACCCATTGTGTTGTTTGAGAAGGATTTCTCTTGCCACACATGGAAAAGGTTGTGACTAATTATATAATTGTTCCAAACAATTTGTTCCTCCCTAAAAAAATTTCATATTTCCCATCCCATTGCCATCAAGCTTGGCCATAGGACTTGCTTTGACCAATGAAATGTGAGCAGAAGTGACAATTACCACTTCCATGCAAAAACTTTGAAAACCATCTTGTAGTTCTGCCATTGTTCTTTCCCCTCTGCCCAGAGAATAATATGACCTAAATGTTGACTCAGAATGAAGATATGTGAAACAGAACAACAACTGGTCTACCACCAACATGTAACAAAAAAAGAAAAACAAATCCTGATTTTTCTAAGCCTCTGAGATCTTGGGGTTGTTCGCTATCAGAGAAACAGAAAAAGCTGCCCAATACAAAAGTAAAACAAGCCCATCAGTGGTTCTACTTCCTGAAACCCATAGGCTACCAACTAGTTGAATCTCAGCACATAATAAGGAAAGGAATCATGGGGGAGAGTTGGTGCTACAAGGATATCTCACTGTGAGAACACCAGTTTAGAAAAGACCGGTAATATCTGACTTAAGAAAACTAAAGGGTTTACCTCAGAGATGTCTTTAATACCCTCCAGCAATTATATTGTATTTCTCTAGTCCAAAAGCCCTGCTACTCCCCTAAACAACCATTTCATACCCACTCCTCTATCTTCAGACCTCTAACCAACTTTGTCACCCTCACTCTGGGCTGATGATTTTGCTTCCTAGTTCACTGAGAAAATGGCAGCAATCAAGAGAACTTCACTCACCTGCCACCACATCTACCCTCCTACCTGCATCTGTGGCCATTTACTTAACCCTCTCTCCTAGGCATTCTTCTATGAAGACCAACCTCTCCATTTGCCACTGGATCCCAGCACACAAACCTACTAAAAGGCATTGCTCCAGAAATTTTCTCTCTATTTGATCACTCTCTTCAACATTTCAACTTGTTTTATCACATGTTTTTTAAAAGATCTCTTTACTACAGTTCCCTTCTAGCTACTCCCCTTTCTCACATCTCCTGTATGGCAAAACTCTTTGAAAGGCCCTAAGCCAGCAGTCATGTCTCAGTGCTCACCTTACCCAATCAGTCTTTAACGTGGGGCACAATCACTGTCTAATCTATGAAACACTTTTCTTTTCTCAATCTCTGCTTGTTTGGTTTTATTCCTACTTCTCTGGGCACTCCTCTTTGTCTACCCTTGATGTTTCTCTTCATCTCTGCTTGGGACTCCTCAGGCTCAGTCCTGGGACCCTATGCTTACTCTGAGCTGAGCCAATCTTCTGGCTTTAATGCATTTATACTTCTCCCCTGAAATCTACAATCATGTATTCATGACACATAATACATGCATAAATTAGATACCTCATAGGCACCTACCAGTTAACATGTGTAAAACTAAACTCCTAATAGCTCCACCACCACCATCAAATCTGCTCCTCCCACAGTCTTTGTCATCTTGAATTAGGAACTCTTAATTCAAGTCAAAACCCTTTGAAGTTTCCTTGACCCCCTCATTACCTCCATCATAAATAACCATCCAGCAAATTCTGTCCATTCTTCCTTCAAAATATAACCAGAATCCCATCACTCCTCATTGCTTCTCCTGCTACCATTCTAGTCTGAGCCACCATTGTCACTTGCTTGGATTAGTGCAGTGGCCTCTGAACTGTTCTTCCTTTTTCTGTCCTTGACCTTTTTTAGTCTACTTTCTATATAGCAATAAAGGTATTTCATTAAAACATGTCAGATGGCACTCACTGCTCAACATCCTCCCACTCTTTCCTCTAATCTCCCCTCCTACTACCCTTTCCTTTACTCACTCTACTCCACCTATGCTAGCTTCCTTGTTATTCTTCAAACACATCAGGTGCTGTGGTCTCAGCACTTCTGTACTTGCTGTTCCCTCTGCCTGGAATCTCTTATACGTGCTTTCATTTTCTTCATGAAATAGGAAGCAAAGTCCCCACCGCTCTTTTGCTGACTTCCTTCAGAGCTTTGTTCAGTGAGGTCTCCCCGGGTCACCTTATCTAATGTTGCAAACCCCACACAGCATGTTCAACCCTCCTTCCCCACTTTATTCTTCTACAAAACACCTGTGATCATCTAACAGGTCATGTATTTATTTTACTGCCTGTATCCCCAACCTAGAAGGTAAGCTTCATGCAGACAAGGTTTTTTGTTTTTGTTTTTTGAAATTTCTCCACCCCAAATACTTAGGATAGGATCTGGTACATAGGAGCCTCAACAAACATTTATTGAAAGAATAATTAAACTTTTTTTTTTTACAAATTGCCTTCATGATGTCTGGGCTCAGTATTCCTTTTTAAATATTGATTTACCTCATGTCTGTGATTAGTTTTTCAGTCTCTATGGTCATTCTACTACTTATGATTTCTCAAGTCCAAAAATGTTGTTGTCATTTTCCAAACTTATCCTCCAATCTGCATCTTCACTTCCTTCATAGGTGGGTATATTTATGTGTATTTAGTGTTTCATCCTCTTTCCTTGAGTGATTAGAGAATATTAAATTTGACATGGGTTTAGAATTTATCTTGTTCCATTCTCTCACTTGACACAAAAGGAAACTTTGGTCTAGAGGAGAGAAGAAACTTTTCAAGGTTGCACACCCAATTTCTTAGTTAATAGCATAGCAGGGCCAGGAGCCCTGGCCTCCAGCCCATTCTCCTCCCATAATACCAACCATCTCATCTTCCTTCTGGCTTCTGTATGTAAGCTAGCTTCTGCTAATTCTTCTGTTTCTTTTATTTTTTTCTCTCCTCTTATATCACTTTGATATCTTCATAAATCTGCTTTTATCTCATTTTGCAAGAATATTTGTATAAAATAAAAAGGGAAGATTTCTGTAGAATTTAAACAAAACCCCTACAGACTCTACTAAAGATTTCATTAGGTTCTTTTAAGATGTATTATGTATAAATATGCAAAAGATGGTTAGAATTTAAACTTCAGAACAAAAATGTTTCAGAAACTATGATTAAGATGTTAATAATGGCATCAGCCTCAAAGAGGTGTTGCAAAGATTCAGTAAGAAAATGTGCATCACCAAGCACACAGGAAAGACAGATGAAACATGCACTATGGCATGAAATTGTATGTTTAAAGTGTGTTTACCAGAATGTCTATGTGGCCCTGTTAATTCTACCCAATACAGAAACCCAATTTTCTCTCTCATTAGAAAAACATGGTGAATTTGTAATGGTGCAATTAGTTATAATAATTTATTATCCTACTTCCTAGAGCACTTTAGAGCATACTTTTTTGAATACTATTTTTTTTAAACAGGCACAACATCCCCATGAGCTAGTGAGTGCCAGCAGTTAGCAACATCTCCATTGTGTCTAGGATGGAAACTAAAAGCTAAAACCTTAGCTCAAACATAGCCAAGTAATGAGAGAAACGGAAACAAAACCTTGACCATCTAATTGCTAATCTTGAGTTTGTTTATTGAGTCAAAATAAAAAATAAAATAACTAAACATTACTTTTCTATACTACTAAAATTTTTGAGATTCTTCTGGAGAGATGGGGCCTGTATTCCATGCCCTTGAATTTGGATGCCTCTGTGATTATTTGGCCAATAAAATATAGCAAAAGTGAAGCTAGGCCAAATTCCAGGCCTAGGATTTAAGAAACTGGCAATTTACATACCCTACCTCTTGAAATACTTCTTCTGGGAACCTGGATCACTAATAAGAAGTCCTACTACTCTAAAGCCTCCATGCCAGAGAGGCCATGTGTCAACTCCAGTCAACAGTCCCAGCTGAGCCCTGCATTACAGGTCAAACTGCCATGGTGGTAATCATGTGAGTGAAGCCACCCCAAGCCCAAAGACAAAACCATTCACCAGCAGAAGACCACTAAGTGACCTCACTCAGTTCAGCATGGAGCACAACATCAGTGAACTGAACCAGGACTGAATTCCTGAGTAATAAAATCCTCATATCATAAAACAATTGTCATTTTAGCTACTAAGTTTAGGGGTCATCTATTGTGCAGCAATAGCTAGGGGGGACAGGATTTGATACCTAGAAGTGGAGTGCTGCCATAACAAAGCCTGAAAACATGTAGCAGTGGTTTGGAACCAGACAGGGCAAAAGCTGGAAAGACCCTGGGGACACTGGCTAGTGAAGGCTGGAAGGATCTGAGGAGACTGTTGGTGAATACTCAGAAGATAATAAAGTAATTGCTATTGGAGGCTGGAGAAAAAGTGACTCTGGTTATGAAGTGGCAGAAATTTTGGCAATACCCTTGCCTGTGGCAATGTAGCCTATAGAAAATAGACCTAATGAATGGGCTGAAGTTTCATTTCTGCAAGGAATGCTAAAATGTCCATTTTTATTTTTTATTGTAGGCATATATGATATAATACAGATAGAGAAAAGTAAGGTGAAAAAGGAATTGCAATAGATAAATTATTAATATTATTACATATTATGACTATATAATTCCTAGGAAGCAGGATTGAAACCTAATCAAAGAATATCAACACATGGATAGCAATATTTCAGAAGTGCTGTAGACTAGGGACTGCTCTGTGCTTTCTATTTTCTCCATTTTTGAATGAGAATGCCCATCCATTTGTCTTATTGTCTTAATATTGTATGTTAATAAATTATTAATATTATTATATATTATGACTATATAATTCCTAGGAAGCAGGATTGAAACCTAATCAAAGAATATCAACACATGGATAGCAATATTTCAGAAGTGCTGTAGACTAGGGACTGCTCTGTGCTTTCTATTTTCTCCATTTTTGAATGAGAATGCCCATCCATTTGTCTTATTGTCTTAATATTGTATGTTGAGGGCAGAGGACAAAAAATAATAATCTGTTTCTTTAGTTTACAAGTTTTCAGGTTAAAGAATGTGAATAATTAACCAAAGAATGGAATTTGACAGTTTAAATATTGCCACACATTCTCTGCTACCTCTTTTATTTAGAAGTAGTGTGTATATCCTCTCCCCTCAAATCTGGGTGGGCTTCATGATTTGCTATAATCAACAGAATATGGCAGAAGTGATGCTGAGCCAGTTGGTTGTTGGACCCAGCCAGGGCTTAAGCTACTGACAAACTTTCACTTTATTCTCTTGGAATATGTCTACAGAAGCCCTGAGTCCCCAACTACCCTGATACCATGTTGGAGAGACTACATGTAAGCATTCTAATTGAAAGTTCCAGCCAAGATCAGTCTTCCAGCCCAGGTGTAAAATTTGTGAATGAAACCGTCTTAGAATCTCCAAACCAGCTCATCTGCCAGCTGAGTAACCTAAGAGATCTCAGTTGACTCTACATGGAAGAGAGGAATCACCCATCAGAGCCCTATTCAAACTATTAACCAAAAACATAATGAGATATAATTCAATGATCTTTTAAGTGACTAGGTTTGGGGGTAATTTGTTACACCGCAAGAGATAGCCAGGACACTAACTACACATATGAGTAAAGACAGGTAGGCATACTTTTAACAATGGATCATCCCTCCTAAAGCGGTCATGAGTTGATTTATGAATAGGTGATTACATTTCAAATGTGCTAAGGATGCTTTGTATTTTCTTATCCATAAATCATGCAAATAATAGTCACTACCCACTTAGTTCACAGGATTGTTGAGAGGAACAAATGAGCTAATGCTTTGAAAACATCTGCAAAGCCTTCCCCACTATGCAAATGTAAGATTATTACTATCGGCCCTGACTGGTTTGGCTCAGTGGATTGAGCATCAGCCTGCGGACTCAAGGGTCCCGGGTTCGATTCCGGTCAAGGGCATGTGCCTTGGTTGCGGGCACATCCCCAGTAGGGAGTGTGCAGGGGGCAGCTGATCGATGTTTCTCTCTCATCGATGTTTCTAACTCTCTATTCCTCTCCCTTCCTCTCTGTAAAAAATCAATAAAATATATTTAAAAAAAAAAAAAAGATTATTACTATCGTACTTTTAAAGAAATATTTGAAAAAAGTGAACGGGTTCCTTTGCAATTGAAATAACCATCCAGTTTTTTTATCAACTTTATAAATTCAGCTCATCACATATCTGATCCAGGTATTTATAGGCATGTAAAATTGCTGTCCTATAAATGTATTCTTTATTCAGTACTTAAAGCAATGCTCATTACTAAAATTATAAAGATACACTTTGGTTGTGGGACATATTTTAACTCTGATAAGTAAAGCACAGCTCAGTCAAGCATACAGCTCTCAGGTGAGGTGGGAGGATGCAGGAAACAGCTCAGTTGAGATAGAAACTCTGCCCCTAGGCTGTGGTTCAGCCTCATCTTGGCACAGGATGAAGAGCACAGTGTGCATGAAGGAGGGAGATAAAAACAGTGTTGCAATGCGTTCTTGCATGACAAAGAACTAAGTGTTACAAAGGCCTAGAAGTAGACCCAGGCATTGCTTCTGTTAGGAAAGCTGAGACTATGGGAAATTTGTCAAACTTCAGGATTCTGAACTCAAATATAGTAAGTGATATTTCATATTTCTAATGACAGTATTTCCCCTTCAGAAAGCTAACATATATAAAAATGGTCTTTAAAAGGTCTCTCTTTAGATTTAGTATCAAAAAGAAAGCTAATGTCTTTAGGAGAGTGTGTTTTAGTTCTTGATATTGACAGGTAAATGCAAGGGAGAAATAGTCTCATGGTGTGACATGTGCCTTTAGCCAGCCTTCAAAATGGAATGAGTTTGAGGAAAAGCTAAAAGCATGTAAACATGTAAACACACACACACACACACACACACACACACACACCCCTTGATAGCACTAGCAGCATCCATTTTTATACTCCAAAACCTCTCATTTGAGTGGACAGTACAGAATGAATGGCCCGTACCTCAGCTATCACATCAGAAGGGTCATCTCTGCATTGGCTGCCCTATCAATGCCCCGTTAGAGTCGGGCTGCTCTGCAGAGCAGTAAGAAGTCCATAGCTCAGAGCTCCTTCTCTGTGAGAGTGCTTACCAAATGTATCACAAGTGGGGTGATAAGAAGTGTGCAGATTTGGCCCGTGTTCCCCTTCAACCTATGGAACCTCGGAGGTTTTGAGGGCTATAGAACTTGAGGGGGACCTTTCCCTGCTAAAGGAAAGACCAACAAAAGTTCTAAAAAACACTTTGTACACATCTTCAAAACATGGTCAAGGCATGACACAGCATTCACTTTCACTTAGCATGTTAGACCGACTAAGGTGTAAAAAAGCAAAAGACGTATTAAGACTTACTTATTGGGTATCCTCACAAAATACCTATAAACCAGCTTTTTATCCTCATTTTACAAATGAGGAAACCAAGGATTAGAGAAATTAAAGAGCTCATGCAAGGTCACAGAGCTGTCATGTATTGAAATGGAAGAAACTGTATTAAAACCTGAGTCTGACTCCTTGACCACATGCTTGCCCACTAAGTTATACTGACTTCTGAGTGAGGATGGGGCTAATAATGATACCTGTCATTTATTGAAAAACAGTGTAATAGTCATGAAGCCTGGGGCTTTTAAGATGGGCAGAACTCCAATCTCAGCCTCTTACTACCTCCGAGACCCCAGGCAGGTTAGTAAACTTCTGAGTCTCAGGTTCTCATCTTTAAGATGGACATAATTATAACACCTACTCATAAGACCAATGTAAGTTTTTTTTTCTAAAATATATTTTATTGATTTTTTTTTTTGCAGAGAAGAAGGGAGAGGGATAGAGAGTTAGAAACATCGATGAGAGAGAAACATCGATCAGCTGCCTCCCGCACACCCCCTACTGGGGATGTGCCCGCAACCAAGGTACATGCCCCCCGACCAGAATCGAACCTGGGACCCCTCAGCCCGCAGGCCGACGCTCTATCCACTGAGCCAAACCGGCCAGGGCCAATGTAAGTTTTAATTCTCTGCCCAGTGGAAGGAATTTAAATAAGCACTCAATAAATAAGAACTATAATGTTACTAGGTACCAGGCACCATTCATATATTATTTTCTTTAACCTAACAACAACCATTAAAGGAAGATATTAGACTTATTTAATAGATCTAGAACTGAGGCCGAGGATTGCCTAGAATCATGCAGTTGAGTCAGAATTTGATCCTAAGCCTATAGGCCTGCCAACGCTATGCTAACTTCATACTCTGCCTCCACCTCTGTCAGTACACCAGCCTGTGCTGATCAGCCTGCATCACAAGTGAATTTTCAAAAAATCAGTTAGCATTTGTCAGCTTTTAATGTGGTAAAACTGCATTATTCAGTTAACCCATTGCTTCTCAAATTCTATTTTTGCTCTAATGCTCAGGAGAGGAAGATATTTAACTTACGTTTCAGTTATCTCCCCTGGGGAAAAATATTGAATGAAAGAATGGCAACACTATGAAAATATTCAAAGATAACTTAAGTTAGAAATAATGAGTATAGATTAAGAATTAAATCCAAACCTAACTGGTTTGTCTCAGTGGATAGAGCGTCGGCCTGCAGACTGAAGGGTCAAGGGCATGTACCTTGGTTGTGGGCACATCCCTGGTAGGGGGTGTGCAGGAGGCGGCTGATCAATGTTTCTCTCTCATTGATGTTTCTAACTCTCTCTCTCTCCCTTCCTCTCTTTAAAAAATCAATAAAATATATATTTTTTAAAAAAGAATTAAATTCAGATATCATTGAATTTTATTTCTTAATCCAATCTGGGAGTATTTTTCTTTTAATAAAGAACTTTGATTTATTAAGATTTGTTTTCATAACTGATGCTTTTCCTTTTTTCATCATTTGTGATTTCTTTTTCTCTGCTTCTGTGTTAATGCCTTTTTTTCTTTTGTTTGGTATATGGACTAAGTTTCCTTTGCTCTTTTTCCTCTCATGATTGAATGTTTGCCTGTGTTTCCTTAAAATTGTAATTAACATATGTAGTCATATATTTAATAATGCCAAGTATGAAGCAATCTATTGACTTCTTTCTTTGTTAGGTGATGAAATTAGTGTGCATCAACCATTTTCTTATCATGAAAAAATAATTTTATTTTTAAGTATTAACCATGGGACAGTCCTGAGACCTCTGCTTAATTTCAGGAGCTAGTCAATGTCACTAAAATTATAGAAAAGGTTGCTAGGGAATCTTAGATCTTCAAAATCATCCAGACCAAATGCATTCCTTTAGTAATAAAACCTCAGAGAGTTGAAGTGACTAACTCCAGGTCCTAAAACTAGTTAGTGGCAATATTTGACAATATTAGACCTAGAAATTTGGTCTCTTGACCCCCAAACTAGTACTCTTTCTAGTGTATCACATATTTTAGTAGTAGCAGTTGAAACAGTGAGCAAATCTGGTTGTTTAGGGTTGGGGAAAAGTGGGTGGAGGAAGTGAGCTCTGCAGCTTAGGGAAGGCATCATGGCAGAGGATAAGAGTGTTTGATTTAGCAAGGAGATAATACACAGCTTATCACTTAAAATAAACATAAAACAAAACTATGCCCCACTTAGAAGTGCACTTAGGTAGAGCCTTTAGGTTATTTGGCTGCCCCTGTGCTCTGGACTTTTGTTCACTTTTATTGAGTTTTAGTAAGAAAGCCATCTGGTAAAATATTTTGGACTTAGGTTGATATTTAACATGTAAATCAGGCTGATTTGAAGAGTGAATATTTAGCCACCAAATGAAACTTGACAAATAAGGGAGATATTAAGTAAATTATAACCCAAGTAGCATTTCATTAAATGTTTCCTGATTGACATGAAAATGCTGGTAATTTTTATTTAGTTCATAAATATAACTTTTTGGGACATCATTCCAGAAAAGCTCTGACATTAGGAAATAAGCCAGTTTTTCTTCCCAATATCAAGGGTTTCCAAACTCAGCTCAGTAAACTTAAGGATATGTACCTTCAGGGAGGCAGAGGACAGTGGGCCTGATGCTGGGCTTTCATGCACATGGATACACCCTTTGATCCTAGGAGGTTTTTTTCCTCCTAACACATAGGTGGTATCCTTATTAATGATGTTACTTCCCCATCTCTTAGAAACCAACTGGGTGTAGATGTGGATCCCTTTCTGATGCCAGTCACAAGTCTTGAACCACTCATACTTCTGACTGACTGACTATAAATTAGGGGATCCCACTAGAATGATTCACAGAGCTCAAGATGTGCTAAGTGGAAGAGATGCATAGAGTGAGATGTGGTGGGGGAAGGAGCATAAGGTTTCCATACCTTCTCCAGGCCTGTCATCCTCCCAGTACCTGGATGTGTTCACCAGCCAGGAAGCTTTCTGAATTTCATTGTTCAAGAATTTCCATAGAGCTCATTTTTCTAGGTGCTCCCCCACTCCTCCTTTTCTGAAAGTTAGTGGGAAGAGTGAAGTTTCTAACTCTCTAATCACTTGGTCTTTCTGGTGACCAGCCCCATTCTGAGGCCATCTAGGGACCCTACCTTAAATCATCTCATTGAAATAACCTCAGGTGTGATGGAAAGGGATTCCTTATGAATAAACAAAGACACTCTTTTCACTCGGGCATTTCAGGATTTGAAAAGTTCTGTGCCAGAAACCAAAGACAAAGACCAAATATATTTTCATGTTATACCACAGATTCCTACATTTTCATGGAACCCTCTGGACAGAGCAACAGGGTCATTACTTGTCTACCAGGACACATAGTATATCAAGAAATAAAATTCAACTATATCTGGATTTAAAATATACATATAAATTAAAAGTTAGAGATGGCTAAAGATCTGCTGAGTTTATTTAAATAAAAAGATTAATAGCACAAAAAATAGACAAAGGCACAGGGCAGAACAAGAAATGTAAATATAGAGTGTTTAAAGAATAGATTTCACAATAAGAGTGTAATAGGTAGGAACCGTTATGCAGCTGGTAAGTGCCATTAAACTACATAAAGCACACAACTCTTTGATATATTGAAAAAAAATAAGCAGACACACAACTGAGATCTTGAAACTTTTCCTTGATAAATCAAGTAAGCCTAATATAAAGCAGATTTAACTAATCATTTTTAATGGATATAATTGTTATAAAGTTTATGCCCTTCTGTGAATACATATATTTTTAAAACATCTGCAGATTATTTTAGAAGTTAATCATGTAGTAGAACAAACTAAAACTTTGATAAAATTCATAAAGAAAAATATATAACCTACATTTTGCAACTGTAATAAAATAAACTAGAATATAGTAAAAACAGCTTAAGACAAGGAAACTATTTGTAAATTAGAAAACATACATAAGTAACTCTTGGATCAAAGAAAAGATCAATTTTTTATTACAAATTTGTGAAAAAATAATTATTAGAACATTACATATCAAATCTTACAAAATGGAGCTAAAGCTATTCATTGGAACAAGTAGGTTTCTATACTTGCTTTATTACATCAGAAGTAACACAAATAAAAGAATTAAGCTTTAAAATGTTAGAAAATAAAAACATCATTTAGAAGCAGAAGAAAGTAAATAACAAAACAAAACAAAAAAAGAAAGAGTAATAAAAGCAAAACAATAAATATGTAAGAGTCTGGCAGATTCTAGCAAGTCCAGAAAAAAAAGTTAAAAAGAGGAAGGGCTTAACAACAAATATGTAAAATAAGAAATGAGATATAACTATAGATATGTAAAACTCTCTTAAAATTATATGGTAGCACCAAACACTATTAAATTGTCAAAATTCACTGATTTTCTGGGAAAATACAAATGGCTAACATTAACTCAGCAAGAAATTGGGGGGGGGAAGTTAATTCCAAAACATTTTTAAATCAAAACTTTTTTAAAAAAACATTTATTTGCATGTCTTAATATGCACTTCATATATACAACTTCAGCGCAGAAAAATAATGGAAAACTTTTAAATTCCTTTCATAGGTAATGTAGCCAGAAAAACCTAATAAATATAGCATGGGAAAAATTATAAATTGATATCACTTTTGAGTATAAATGTAGATTCATAACTAGATTTTTAGAAAGTGGAATCTCTCAAACAATAAAAATTGTCAAGTGTCTGAACATTGACAACTGATAAGATAGCCTGCCACAATTTCATGTGGCAGTAGATATGAGACTTTGGGGTCAGATACAAAGGATTTTATGACATAGCACAGGAAGCAACCTGAGCATCAGTATATGTGTCCATGCCCTTTCCCCCCATTCTCAGGAGTGTGATGCAATATGGACCCAGGTAGATGCCTGCACGTTCAGTGTGTTGCATTTTAGGAAAGGAATTCTGAGTTTTGGAGACGTGATTCTTCAAAAATAGGCAGCAAGTATCTGGCCATTGCCCCAAAGGGAGGCATTATCTTTATTACAGTAAGCATGCCTGCTGTTTGGTTCAGAGGGGAGACACTATATCTTCAAGGCTATAAGCAAACCTGCCCTTTGTTCTGTAGGGAAAGACCATCTCTATTCTTGAAAAGATACTTCAAAACAAAGGGCAGTCAGAGGCTCTGCTTACAGGATATATAAGAATGTGAGAGTCCCAGGGAGAATTGCCTCCCAACACATCATTACGTGGCATTATTCTAATGCAAGGATAGTTCAATGTTTGAAAATGTAAGTAGGGAAAAGAAAAACAATATAATAAAATTCAACATCTAGTCTAGGTTGTTAAAAAGGAAACATTTTTATAAAGAGAAATATTATTTCCTTAAATGTCTAATTTAAATTGATCAATTAGAATATATTTAAGTCTATTAAATGTGTACCATAAAATAACAAGTGACATCATAATTTACAATGAAATCCTACAGACATTCTCATTAAAAATTAGAAACAAAATAAAAATGTTCATTATGACTGCTTTTACTTAACATTATTCTAGAAGTTGAAGTTAATGAAATAAAAATGAAACATGTAACAATTATGTGAAAAATCATCATTATTTTAAATGGCATAGTTATACATAGACTACTCAAGAGGATGGAAGGAAAATATTTAAAAATAATTAGTTCAATAAAAAAGCCACACAAAATGAATATTTGTTTAATGCCTATATACCAGCAATAATTTATTTTAAACAATGTTAAATCATAATCACTATTTCTATTATTTTATTCCCAACAGTCTTAAAAAGTTTAAATAGTATAAACAACTTAAACAAAAAAAGAATGCCACCTACATGAAGATAAATTCAATACTTTTGATACACTCAAAAAAGAATAAAAAAAGAGTAAATTAGATATTCCTAGATAAAAAATAAATTTTATAAAGATATTAACTTTTTCCAAGTTGAGTGGCAAAAATAAGTATATTCTAATTAAGTTCCTAATAAGATTTTAGGACAGAGACTTGATAAAGTAGTTTTTAAATGTATATGGAAGAACATCACCTGATGATAACAAATTTCTAAAAATAAGAGCAATGAGGAGGGTCTTAATCCTTCTGAATATTAAAATATACTATAAAGCTTCAACAAGCAAACAAAAACAGGGTGAGATTATAAAAAAATCAGCATATGGAAGAAACCAGAGACCAAAAACAAATATATGCATCATAAATAAGTGGAGAAACAATGGCACTGACTCAACTGTGATTTTTTAAGCTTTGAAGACATTTAACAATTTATTGAAGTCAGAAAATTAAATTCTTAATATTAACTCTAGAAACCAAGAAGTCCCAGGAATTTAATTTCAAATGCTTTAAAAAAAAAACTCCTTGTAAAAGTTTCAACTGATTTTTTTTTTTCATTTGGAAAAATAAAAATAAAAAACACCAACAATTCGAAGGGATCTCATATACCAAATAATTTCTGGATCGTAAGTGTTATACTTTTAAAATAAAACCATAGGAATTTAAAGTAAAATATAGGTGAAAATCTATTGGAGTAGGCAAAGACAAAACACAAAAGCCCAGAGCAAAAAAGTTAAGATGAAATAAATCGTAAAGGAAAATAAGAATAGAGTTATGTACAAAAAGGTTCATGTATTATTTATGATACTAGAGGCCCAGTGTCCCTCAGCCCAGCCTGCACCCTCTCCAATATGGGACCCCTCGAGGGATGTGCTACTGCCCGTGTAAATGGGCAGTCGGACATCCATCTCACAATCCAGAACTGCTGGCTCCCAACCACTCTCCTGCCTGCCTGCCTGATTGCCCCTAACCTCTTCTGCCTGCCAGCCTGATCATCCCCTAACCCAGGGGTGGGCAAACTTTTTGACTCGAGGGCCACAATGGGTTCTTAAACTGGACCGGAGGGCCGGAACAAAAGCATGGATGGAGTGTTTGTGTGAACTAATATAAATTCAAAGTAAACATCATTACATAAAAGGGTACGGGTTTTTTTTTTTTTTTTTTAGTTTTATCCATTTCAAACGGGCCGTATCCAGCCCGCGGGCCGTAGTTTGCCCACGGCTGACCTAGGGCCAGGGGGAAGGGAACAATGGGGACATTATTGTTTAATAGGTATGGAATTTGAGTTCAGCCTCATTGCCCCAAACTGCCCTCCCCTGCCAGCCTGTTTGCTCCTAACTGCCCTCGCCTACAGGCCTGGTCACCCCCAACTGCCCTCCCCTGCTGGCCCGGTCACCCCTAACTGCCCTCCCCTGCTGGCCCAATTGCCCCTAACTGCCCTCCCTTGCCAGCCTGGTCGCCCCCAACTGCCCTCCTCTGCAGGCCTGGTTGCTCCCAACTGCCCTCCCCTGCAGGCCTGGTCCCCCCCCCAACTGCCCGCCCCTGCAGGCCTGATTGCCCACAACTGCCCTCCCCTGCTAGCCATCTTGTGTCCGCATCAGGGCAGCCATCTTGAGTGTTGGAGTGATGGTCAATTTGCATATTACCTCTTTATTATATAGGATAGAGTAGATGAAAGGCAGTAGGTTAGGGTGACACTCTGCCTCAATTTTATCATTCATAAAATGGGAATAATAAAAATAACATCACCTCACAAGGATGTTAGGAGAGTTTAATGAGAAAATGCACCCTGGGACAGAGTAAATACTAAATGAATGTTAAATATAGTAATATTGGGTTGGGCAGAGGAGTATAATTAATTACACATGTTCTTTTGACTCAATGTCTCTCTCCATCTGGGTTAAGAACCAGACGAGAGATAAGAATTCAGCTGATGAGTCCCTATATATAATCCTAATGGTTAGTAAACCAGATTAGAAAAACAGCTCAACTTGTGGCCACAAGCCTACTACTACTTCAGAATTAAACAACCCCTATTTATTAGTACTTCAACTGTGGTCAAAATCATAGCCAAAAAGTCAGTCTTATGTGGAAAACAAGAGAAACAAAAGGACACCATCCTGGACACTAACAGCTCTAAGAAGGGAGGGGCAGAACCTGGAAGCCTCAGAACTTCACAGGATGTTGGTGAGGAATGCCCAAGCTGATACCTTCATGTCACCTGCCAGAGGAATCACTTGACCTTGACATCCAAAGGTGACAAGCAAGTGTTCTGCTTTTATGTCTCCTTCCTGGTCAGTGGAGGGGAAGCCCTCCCCATGCCCACCCCCACCATGGAAACAACAGGTGAGAGATAGCTTTCCCCATCCCACCCCATCTTATTATTTGGAAACAATTTAATCTGAAGCAATTGCAATAGAATATTTCACAGCCATTCAAAAGTATATATATATTTTTGAAGACTTTCTTGACATTGAAAAATTGTCACAATATACTGTTGAGGAGGTGGGAAAGTAGAGTACCATTGTTATTCATATTTACCAAGGAAAATTCTGTAATAGTACACTAAAACATTAAATATTGGTTATTTGGGGCAGTGGACTTATGGTTAATTTTAATTTCTTATAGTTCACTGTAATTTTGAAACTTTCTACAATTTTTTATTACATTCCTATACAGAAATATGACTGGTTATACAACTTCTTAAGATAGTTTCCGTCTCTCAAACTAACAGGATCCTAATTTAAAAGGCTTGAAAGTACATGGTTTACTTCTTGGCACTGGGATTTTAGAAACAGGTCAGAAAAGAGGGGCATTTTTCTTTGTTTCTATAGGCACATTTGTATTTCTTTTTACAAGCGTGCATTACTTTTGAAATTAAAATATAATCTATTAAAATTTGCATTTTTAAAAGTATTTTTAAAAACTCTTCTACATTGAGAGAGGAGAAATAAAGCAAAGCTAAATATATATATACACACACACATTAAAGTTTATGGTTGAACTTGAGTATACTACCACCTAGAAGCTGGGTATTTATATCCAGGCTCTGTTTCTGTGAGGTTCAAGGGCAACAAACGGGCATTATAAATATTAATAAAAACTTCAAAAGCTAAACCACATTTTTATAGAGTTGGGAGCATAAACTGAAAGAATTAATTTGAGAGGAAAAAAGGTGGTGTTTTTCTATGGTTGCTTTGTTTTGCTTTTGCTGAGAAATCCAGCAGTTCCAATTCTTTAACAAAAAGGAAAACTGTATAGCTTGATGTTTTGAAAAGTTGCTTGAGTGTGTATCAGGCCACAGGCAAACATACAGAGGGTCAAGAATATTGTTTTCAAGGTAGAATTTATATCTAAATGTCTGTTTACTGATCTAACCCCCAGGCCCTCCAGAAGTTGGCTCACCTATTAGGTGACACATGTATGTTTGTACATATGTGTTTTCTAAAACATGACCCCAAATCTGAAGACTATGAAGGGCAAAAGCTGCATAACTGGACTCTTGAAAAGAAAAGCCAAGTTGAATGAGCAGAAAGGATGGGGCTTTTAATATGTGGCGACTGTATGGTGGACTCATGGGGGCAATGATTAGAGGGGACAACCCTGAGATCCTGCCTTCCAGCCAGACCACACAACCTTTATAGGCCCGAGAGCTGCTGCATTCAAGACTGTTCTCTTTACATTGTGCCTTTCACCCCAAGAATTTGAAGGACTTTCTGGACATTCTCGCATTTATCTTCACAGTACCCCCTGGGAAGCAAGTTGTAGCAAATGTTATCTTCCTTTTACAGGCTGGGGAACCAAAGCAGGTAAACAGGTCTTTTGTGTCCCCGGTGAAACAGGAGTCACAAAAGGGAGGGCTACATGTTCTGGCCACTCAGAAGGAGCCAGGCTAGCGCACATTCAGGGTTGAACTTTGCCTTCCAGTTCAAGAGGAATCTTGTTGATGATTACATAGAACACTGACGTGAGTAGGCAGAGTAAGCAAATGGCTAAATGTATGAAATAAACAACTCTAGAAAATTCCCATCACCAGGCACAGAAAGGAGGACTCGAGCACTCGATGCTGGAAATTCCCCTGCAAGGAGCCCTTTCTTTAAGTTATGGCTTTACAATCTCAACAGCCCCCTACAAGTGTAAACACCTTTATAGGCACACCACATTTAGTCGCTTCCAGACAATAGCATTGCAATTTTAATTAATTTACTAAATTTGTCTCTAATTACATTACAGTGACATCCTGAGTCTCAAAGGAACTGGACACAGGACAAATACATTCTAATAGAAGGGTTCCTCAGCCTCAAGTCCTTTTGAAAAGAAATTTTATATTAATTAATTTAATTCATAAACTAGAAAAATAGGTCGAGATCATTTCTGATGGGAGCAGAAAAATGTAATCAGAGGACACACTCTTGGTTCAAGTCCTGCCTGGCCTTTCATAGGCCATTCGTCAGCAGGCGAGTCAACCTCACCAAGCCTCCATTTTTCCTCTGTTATGTGAGAACAATCACGTAGTATCTTGTTTTGGATTCCGCTGAGGGCAAACTTTGAGTCAAAGGTAGGAAGCACCTTGGATGGTAATGGCAGGGCACACTGAGAGGGGCTGAGGAAGTGAGATGGGAGGAAGTGGCTTCAATGTGAGGTTACCACTGTAGTCAACTGCTCCCAATCCCTTTGAGGACCTTTGGGGAGACTGTGGGGATCTGCTCAGAATTGTCCTGCTCAAAGCAGAGGAAGTTGGGAAATTTATGCAAGAACTCCTATCCCTCCAATGTTGAGGGGCACCCCTGGGCCAGGGACTCTCAGATACTTCCAGGTGAGCTCATTATGAAGCTGAGCATCTTCCCATGAGGTCAGAGCACACCTCAGGCAGAGGGACATGGCTGTCATGGAGGACACCAGCCTGCTTGCAGGAGACCTTCTGGGGTAGGCCAAGGAGATAGAGAATACCAACAGTATCTGCTACATATGTAGCCACTTCATATAGTCACTAAGGAAAGTCATGGGAGATAATGTGAATACAATGCCTAGCATAAAGGCAGGCATGTAAAACAGAACCAATAAATGGTAATTGTCATGACTGTTATGATTACCAGTTTTGTTTGTTTTTGTTAATCCTTACCCCAGGATATTTCCCCATTGATTTTTAAAGAGAGTGGTAGGGGGGAGGAGGGAGAGAGAGAAAGAGAGAGAGAAATATCAACTGGTTGCCTCCCATACGCATCCCAACCCCAACTAAGGCCAGGGATCTAACCACTGAGTATACCGGCCATGGTACAATTTTTTGTTCATTTGTTTGTTTGTTTTTAATTAAAGTAAGCCTAGGCACTGTGTTGGCAGAGGGCTCAGGGGCCAGGAGATAGTCAGAGTCTCTGGATAGGTCTGGGAAGCCTAAAAATTGAGGAGTGAAAATAGCACAAATGTGAGGATGTAAAAGGTCACCTTCGTGTCCTTCAGAGTTCTGCCTGGTGGATCCTGGGAAGAACCCGTAGGTCAACTTTGCCAGATCTGTAAAGAGAACCTGGAGAAGAGAAGGAAGGTACACGTGCTCCCTACCAGCCTCCCAACGTAGAAGCACACCCCTCAGTGGAAAATCCCAAACCCTCCCTAGGACAAGAACTGTCTGGCCGCCGGAGAAGCTGCAGTAAATACTTCTGGTTTCATCTGGGCTGCATGACAGCTTCTCTGAAGTTAAGCTTCGAGTGGAGGCCCAATTCAACAGGCAGGAAGACCTCACAAATCCCCTGCCGGCCAAGGAAAACACTGGCCGTCGGAGAAGAGAACTGACACCTTTTGCCAAGCAGCCGAGCCTGTCAGTCAGGGGCTGCAGGATGACTCTCTGTGGGCTGAGGTGGAGCATAATGGAGCCAGGTGGACTCCCGCGGACAGGCACAGTGGCTGCGCTGGCTGCATACATCACAATTCCCTTTGTGCAGCGCTGCGCTTTTACCACCCTCGTATACGGAACACGGCTTACAAAGGGAAACGGTGTTGTTTAGCAGGTGGCAAATCATTTCAATGGTGCTATTTTTCTGTTTACTCAAACAAATATAAAGATGCTTTTATTTTCCACAAAGAATTGTTATTGCTATTTGAATCTATGTTGCTTCAAAAACAAACATCTTACTTTTAGTATCAGAGCCCAGCATTCCGTTCCTTAAAGAAGTGATCTTTAGTAGGCTGGTGGGAAATTTGTAGAATATTGAAAACATAAGACAAATTCCAGCATAAACAACATGGAAATTTTGTTTCTGAATTCTAATAACTATGATGGTCCCTATAATAAGATGGACATTAAATGACCAGAACATGAAGGATTGGCCTGCAGGACAAGCCCAGGGTGGTCCAACCCTCCCTACACCCACAACTGATCTTACAAGACTCTTCTCGGAGTTGTCCATCTCTCTCTCTGCCAACACCGAGCGTTATCTTCCTCTACAAGCCCACTTTTGCTTCCAGCTGTGTTTGGGAGAAGTTATTCCCTCTCTGATGAGCTGGTGCTTGCTGGGACCTGGACCAGCTCTCAAGCTACAATAAGTGTCATGCAAAAATTACTGGATTCACTTGTGATTTCCTTCTAAACGAGTCTGCCCCAACTCCTGCAGGGAGCCGTATACACCCACTGTCTGCTTCATCGCCTGGCTAAATCTCTCTAGGATTCTAGCCTGATTTTGTTTTTATCCTTCCAATTTATGAAACTGATGCTCACTCATATAATAAATTCAGATAAGTAAAGATGCCCTCATTATAGGCCAGTTTATCTCTCTTCTGTCTTTTGTGTCTGAGTCAATATTATCATCATAATCCTCAAAACAAGTGACAATTCATGAGAGCTTATATGTATTATCCTGTGTCATTCTCAAAACACAATGAGAGAGATAACACGTTTCCTCATTCACGAAGGAGGAATCTGAAGCTTGGAAAGATTAAAAACTTGCCCGAACTATTGTGCGGGCAATAGTTCTGCCTCCATACCCTGTTCTAGACCGCCATGTTCTTCTTTTTCATCTTATCAAGCTGTGGGCTCCTGGGGGACCACCTACCACAGTGCCACATGCAAATTAATTTTCTATCAATAGAGGCTGCAAGCAGAATATCTTTCACGTGTGGTGCATCATACCTTGCTGAAGCTCCTTCCATAAGAATTCTCTCAAATGGCAACAATCACTATAGGGGTGGCAGGCAAAACTCTGCCTTCTCTGCTTCAAAAAGAAAACTTGAACTTTGACATTTTTTAGCCACAAGAACAGCCAATAACTACCTCTGCTTAGTTTCATTCTTTGTTTCCTAGCCCTTCAGGATGCATATTTCCACCTCACATTGTGTCCACCTTTTCCCCTTGTTTGCCTCTATTGAAACAGCATGCTGTTTCCTCTAAGAAAAACTCCCCCTTGAGGGGAGTTACACGCATGGATCAATGGAGGGATAAATATCCCACGGTTGAAATCTAGTTAGAACCTCCTCATCTGCAGAATTTATAACTCACCATCAAGAATGTTCTCTATGCATTTAACTGGGGCATAATCAAGGCTTTCAATGGAGGGCAGAAAAGGAAAATCACAGAAAATCAATTCAAGATTTTTCAGGTGTGGAATGGAGATAAAGGAAATGTTCTCTCAACTATTTTGTGGGCAGGGAGATATGATAATTTTTTTTCCTCTTAAAGGCCAAGACTTTTTCTCAGTTCACAGTGTGACCTTGCCGTGTCATTCCAGGGTCTGATCCGTTTTCCCAGAGCAATTCTGAGAATCACACATGGGCAAGGAGCTCGATGCTCAGCACTGAATGTCCCAGATCACCGTCGCAATGCTGCCACTCATTAGCCCTATGACCTAGAGCAAGTTCTTTAATAATCTTTCTAGGTCCATTTTCCCCATCTTTAAAATGGAGATAATAAATCTACCTCAAAAGAGTGTTGTAAGGATTAAATAAGAATTCAAAGCACTCAAAGTACCTGATAGAAAGCCCCTAGCTAACTAGAGCTGCTAATATACACTATCCTTTTTTAAAATCACCTTAATGTCCCATTTTGTTCAGGAGATTTAAGTATTCTGCAATCTAGTCATAATAAATATCAATACAGATGGTAAGTTTTAGCAGTCAGGGTAAATAATGCTCTGGGACATAATAAAAGACACCCTAATCTCAGTGTCTTAGCACAATCAAGTTTGTTTTATCACTGATGACGAGTCCAAGGTGAGTGCCATGGTCTGACAAGAACCTCTCTCCTCCAAGTGGTAACTCAGGGATCCAGGAATCTACTCTCAAGGGACTTCTCCCATCTCTCTTGTGTCTTCCAGCTGTTGGTTTCTGGCCACCCAGGTGGAACAGAGAATGGTTAGAAGTCCATGTGAAATGTTTTATGGCCACCACAGCCTGGTTTTTAGTTCTCAGTCACATTAGGTCATCTAGACACACGGGGCTGAGAAATGCTGTTGAGCTGTAGGCCCAGGACAAAAAAGAGAACCAGATATAGGTGAACATTGCCAGAGGGATGGACAGAGTATCATTTCACTTCTAATTTTGATACAAGTAGGACAAATACTTTGGAGACCTGGGCCAGTAGAGATCATATGGTCACTTTTATTAAAAAAAAAACACATTTAAACAGAAAAAAGACTGTGGTGACTAGAAACAAAACGGTGAAGGAGACAGAAGTTTGATTTACTTCTCTTTCCTCTCCTCCCCCTCTTTCTCTGTCCTCTGGCCTCCCAGACCACCAGCATAGAGCCCCTAAGCATGTCTGTCCCTCATAGAACTGCTTCATATTTCAGACAATGATCTCCATTAAAATATGCCTTATTTCCTCAGAGCCATATTGTCTGATGGATGACAGCTAATTAATCTGATAAAGTAATTCATGCAGCTAGAATAATGGTTATTGTGGGAACTGTGTTATTAAGCCCAAGTAACCTGTATTTTTAATAGGTTCCTTCTAGAGACAATACCTTAACCCAAATAAATTGTCCAATGGTAAGAATTGTTTCAAACCCAAGTCTCTCTCATTACGGCCAGCCCAAAGAGGACGCACACATTCAGGTGCAGTAGGAGCAGTTCTGAGTAAACATTGTGTTTCCTCTTACTTAAAGTTTTGATTGGGGTGGTAAATTATATATTAGTGAAACATTTTAATATTGGATTGAATCATTTAGTCAGAAAGAGTTCTTAGTAAATCACTACATATTTAGGAAAGAATATTATGTAGCTACACAAGATTCCTGATGTCATTTGCTCTCCTTCCTAAATATGGAAATCCAGTTCCACGGGAGAGTAGTAAAATGCAGTAACTCCATAGGTCAGAGTAATCGTGGTAATTGTGTTCACGAATTAAAATCCCTCATTGACTATTAATTGGGAAGAAAGACATTCTTTCTGAATCCAGGGTGTTGTGGGATTTTTGTTTTGTTTTGTTTTGTGGATGTCTTAAAAAGTAAAGGTTTTTGTGGTGAATGTCAAAGAAGTAACCCAGGCCCCTTCAGCATGAATTGTTTCCTTGTGAGCAAGTTCGTAAATGAGCAATTTCTGGCTTTCACATCCTGAGTGTAAAGACTAGAGCTGCTCTTCTGATGTCAGAAGGTGGAAGGGAGACCTTTGCCAGCTCATTCATGGTGTGAGGGCTGCCCTCGAGATCTGCTGACGCTCTAGATCAGTGATGGCAAACCTTTTGAGCTCGGCGTGTCAGCATTTTGAAAAACCCTAACTTAACTCTGGTGCCGTGTCACATATAGAAATTTTTTTTATCTTTGTAACCATAGTAAAACAAAGATTTATATTTTTGATATTTATTTTATATATTTAAATGCCGTTTAACAAAGAAAAATCAACCAAAAAAAATGAGTTCGCATGTCACCTCTGACACGCGTGTCATAAGTTCGCCATCACTGCTCTAGGAGCAAGAGAAAAAGCAAGTTCCTGCAACTGGGGTGGCTGTAACAGAGCCCCCTTCCCGGGGAGTGTGGAAGAACCCCGACTCCTGAGGGCCGCCCCTGAGCGTGGCTCTCGCATTCAAGGCCTTTTCCCTCCTTGATATTTCTTCAACCCCACTGGAGTGGTGAACTCCTCAGGTGCCCGGTGAGCTAGGCATAACCACCCTCCTGGTACAGATTGAGAAGCTGGGATGTGGAGAAAGAAACAAGTTTCCACTATCATACCTGGGATGACTGCTGGTGGGGAACTACTGTTCCATCTCTCTCCTAAGCTGTCTCCTCCTTCCAGAGCCTTTGAGTTACACTCAGCAGGCAGCAAAAGGAAAACTCATTCCCACAATAGTGTTAATGAAGAAGGGACACACATTCAGGTAAATCTGAGTTCAAAGCTGGCCTGGCCCTGCACCAGCCATGTGACTTTGCAGAGTCCCCTGTGGTCTCTGAGTCTTGGTAGCCTCCTCCTGGATCGGGGATCACAGGAACCACCTGGGGTAATTGTGAAGATCACGTGAGCTGACATGTGTGACATGCCCAGCACCTGGAAAGCACTGACACCAGGGACCATTAATAATGGTGATGATACTTTAAATGTTTTAAGTTTATGAGACTCTGTATATAGATAGTGCCTTCAGCTGGGGCTTGACTACAAAAAATAGGATATGTCTCTGCCCTTGGGTTTAAAAATACAGTTGGAAAGACAGGTTTATGTGCAATAGCCGAAGAGTATATTTTCAGTGCTAAATGAATGGAATATATAAAATTCATACAATCAGAAACAAAAGCAATAATAAGTAGGAAGTGTTAAGGCAATTAAGCTGTCTTTGGAAGAGAGTCTGGGACAGACACCAGAGGAGAAGAATGGGAAAGTGTGCTAGGGATAGGGCCCGGAGCAGCAACAGCAGGGCTTATGCACTTAATGAAAACTCTAAGTTAACCCAAAGGATTGGTTCTTTGATGGCAGGTTCCAGACAAGTAAAATGACACTCAGAGTGCATTTTAATAGTTGCTTTCTGATGCCCCGCAAATTGTTTTGCAAAGGTCTAGCTCCCTCCCTGAAAGTCCACCCAACCACGTAAGATTAATTAATGTCACCAAGCCCTTTGGGGAGAGGTGGTGTGAGGGGTCAAATGACTTGGCTTGCTCTTCAAAGACCCACATCATCCAGGTAAAGCTGGCGAAGTAACCACCCACGGTGGGTGCACAGTGAAAACCACCCACAGCAGGTGCTGTTGTTTCCTTCCATGGATGGAGGCCTGACAGGCGGGAACGATCTACCAAGGCAGTGTCTAGCCTTTTCTTCTGAGGGCCATGACCTGCTCCTGTCATTCCACAGAGTTTCCCAGTGGGCGAGGCACTATACGTGCCACAGTGTGCACGCGCTCACTCCTGCAGAAGGCATGTCTTGAGCAAGCAGTGCTTCTTAGACTTTAACGGGCTTACATTTCCCTGGGGCATCTTGTTAACATGCAGATTCTGGTTCTGTAGACCTGGGGTGAGGCCTGAGATTCTGTTTCTAACAGACTCCTGGGTGATGCCAAAGCTGCTGCTCCACAGACCACCTTAAAAGGTGCAATTGGCCCTGACTGGTTTGGCTCAGTGGATAGAGCATCGGCCTGCAGACTGAAGGGTCCCAGGTTCGATTCCGGTCAAGGGCATGTACCTTGGTTGCGGGCACATCCCCAGTAGGGAGTGTGCAGGAGGCAGCTGAATCGATGTTTCTCTCTCATCGATGTTTCTAACTCGCTATCCCTCTCCCTTCCTCTCTCTAAAAAATCAATAAAAAATATATATATATTTTTAAAAAGATGCAATTGGAACCCTGGCCGGTGGCTCGATGGTTAGAGTGTTGGCCCACATACCTACAAAAGGGTCAACAGTTGTATCCCCCCGGCCATGTAGGGGAGCATGCAGGAGCCAACCAAAACCTCTCTCTCCTTCTCCCTCTCTCTCTCTCTTTCTTCCCCCCCATCCCCTCCCTTTTACTCTCCTAAAAATCAATGGAAAAAATATTCTTGAGTGAATTAACAAAAAAACAAAACAAAAAGTGCAATTGGATAACTTCCAGGTAACTTAGGTGTCCTGTTCATGGGGAATTGTTGAGAAACCCTCCAATGACCTGGTGGCACCCCACATCCCTGAGGTGGAGTCTTGCTCAGATGCACTGTGTGTAGGCACGCTACTCTGCATTCCCAAGGGAGGATTGTCATGACCAGGAGACATCCCTTCGGGGTCTGTTAACTTGTGACTAGAACACCTGAGGCTGTATGGATACCTCCTATTCCCAGACCACTTAGCTGTGCAGTCATGGACACTTCTGCCATTCCACAGAACACTTTGTATGTAGACATCAGGAGATTCTTTCATCACGCACACATCTAAAAACCAGGAGAGGCTCTCTCTGTGGAAACTTACTGCTGAAGGGCTGGGTAGTTCAGGGCCCAGTGAGAGAAGGCAAGAGAGACAGCAGGAGCTCACAATCCCCTCACCTGGGGGGTTTAAGTGCTGCTCTGAGCGCTGCTATTTAGGAGTATGGGGCGGGGGAGGAGTGGGGGGCAGATGATCCTAAAGCCTGTGTGTAATCAGAACAGAGCTCTGGAAGTGACATGTGCCCATGCCTTTAAAGGCTCTGAGAGAGCAGCGCCTGGGTCTCCCCACTGACACAGTGACACACTGTCGGCACGGGTCACAGTTACCAAGGGCCCCCCAGTAACACTGCTTTTGTCCAGGGCCCCCCTCCTATGCCCATAACTCTGAAACTACATGACATCTTAACCTTTATGAGAATTTCTTCAAGACAGCATTTAAAAACAGCCAAATCTTTCTTGACCTTTACATTTTTCCCCTTAAATTGATGTTACAATAATTTTTTTAAGCGGTGGCATTTTTAAAGCTACTTCAAGGGAACTTCACTTTCCCTTACCCATCCTATTTGAGACCAATCATTAATCATGAAGGGAAGGCACCAAGGACTCAAACTCAGCTTTATTGTTTTCTTGTTTGTGACATTTTCTTTCTATCAGCCAGTGGGAAGTTCCTACCCTTTTCATTTATTATCTACAGGTTGTAGAATGTGTTTTCCAGGTTCCAGCCCTCTTCCATCACCTTCCACACCCTCCTCTGTCACAGCCCAGCCTCTGAGAGCTCCTTAATACTGGTGTTTAGAGAGAATGGCTTTTGGATATTATCTATAACTTTGCAAAATTTAAGTCCATTTTGTCTTGGGCAAAATGGGATTTTCTGTCTGCCAAGGGACAACTCAGCTGTCACAGTCCAATTTTTCTCCCATAAAGGTAACTCTTATAAAGCAAATATAAGATGATGGACCCATAATTTCATAGAGGTTTAGGTCATAAGTCACTGAGGACCTATAAGCCACTAGGCTCCCAGTTCTTCAGGGCTATCGTCAGACAGTGTTAAGTAACAGCTGCACCTTCTAAGGGGTTGTTAACCTGGAATTCATGGATGTAAGCATGTGTGTAGAATTCAGATGGCCATGAACTTGGATGGGGGAAAATACAATTTTATTTTTACTAATGTCTACATGAAATTTAGCGTTTTATTCAATTATAAAATAGGCAAGAAACTACTGTGGGATCAGTAGTGCCTTAACTGCGTCACCAACACAAATCACAGAGGTTTTCATATCACATTACAGTGGTTGTAGATAACTTGAAAAATTGCTTCTATTCACCACTAGTTGCTAATATGGTGGTTATTATTCTGGCTGCTAGATCTTTTTGTTTAATGCATTAATATACA
>NW_005371694.1:1559740-1560150 GCF_000412655.1 Myotis brandtii
GGCGGACTGACCCGCACCCAGCTTCTGTGGTCAGGGATCACAGAAGCGGGGTGCGGGGCTGGGAGGCCGCGGCCGGGGATGCTGGCAGCTGACTGACCCGCACCCAGCTTCTGTGGTCAGGGATCACAGAAGCCATTTATGGGGCTGGGAAGCCACGGCCGGGGACACTGGCGGAGGACGCTTCCCTGACCCCCACCCAGCTTCTGTGGTCAGGGATCACAGAAGCGGGGTGCGGGGCTGGGAAGCTTAGGCCGGGGACGCTGGAGGCGGACTGACCCGCACCCAGCTTCTGTGGTCAGGGATCACAGAAGCCGGGTGCAGGGCTGGGAAGCTCCTGGGACTGCCAGCTTCGCCCGTGCCCAGCTCCCATCGCTGGCTCCACCCCTACTTCCCGCTATCACTGGCCAGGG
>NW_005371694.1:1560537-1621008 GCF_000412655.1 Myotis brandtii
ACACATTTGTTTTTTTTAATACTTTGATAATTACACTTCTATGTAATTGGCTTCCTTAGTGATTCGTTTTTTTATGTTATGCATTTTGAAGCATTATTCTCAGCAGTATCCATAGGCTTCTCCAAACATGAATAGAGTTCATGGCACACACGAAAAATGGGAAGGAGCCCTCCTTTAGAGTCCTCAGTTTGTCTGGGTTCCTAACTGTTCATGTCATTCCGAATGCATGTAAAATTTTGACATTCCTAATGCATGTAAAATTTTGAGTCTTTAAGACCATTTCTTCTTTGCATTAGTAAATGTGTGATATTATCACAAATGATATCATAGTCATACACTCATTTTATCATTCATTTAATTAAAATATCCCTAATGACCTTTATTAAGCTTTCTGCCAAATATTGTGAAAAATTATCAAATAAATAAGACATCATTCCTGCCTCCAAAATCTTGGACTCAAATAAGAAGTTTATCATCTTACAAATGCCTCATCAAATTATAAGTGTTCTATGCTGTTATTACTGCCACTAGCAAGATCGACACCTAAGTAGCAAAGGACACACTACTGAGCCTTATGCCATGTGTCATCAAGAGACAGAAGTGTTGCGTCTTTTTCATCTTCTTCCAGAAATTGTGAGGACACTCATCCAATAGCTATTTATTAAGTACCAATTAGATGTGTTGGCAAGGGAGATAGATGATTCAAGATGACTCTGAGATTTCTGCCTTGAGTTTCCAAGTGAGGAATGCTACTTTTTAACAAGAAATAGAATGTGTCTGCAGAGAGTGGAAAGACCAAGCTTGTAGGGAAGGAAATTGTTGAGTTTTGGTCTTGGTGAGTATGAGGTTGTATTATTATAGTTGGATATATGGATCTAAAGCTTTAAAAAAAAAAGGTCTGGGTTCAAATTTTAAATACGGGAGCCATCAGTTGTATAGGTGGTAAGTCAAACCACTGGCAAGTTTGAGATTGCTATTTTAACATGAAAACGTGCATTCTTTGAGGTCTTTAAAGCAGCTAAAGACAATGACAGGAGTGTGGTGCCTAACCTCTTAGTCCAGTCCCTCCATGAAACAATGGAAAGCAACTCCAGGAATATGAAATCTCTATGCAAAATCATGCTTTCAGTATTACTTGAGTAGAATGCCAAAGGTGCTAAAAAACATTGCGAGTAAAAAGAGAAAAAGAAACAAATCCCATGCCCTTCTGTTCCTCTCTTCCCCTGCCACGAAGCTTTGCTACAAGGAAAGGCAGACCAATAAAAACGGCTCAGAATACAGAGGACAGGCGCAGGCAAATAGACCTCAGGGAAACTTGGAGGGGACACCAGAAAGATTGAATAGAGTAGGACTTCGGGAAAGGGATTTTGAAGTATATACCTTTTAAAGGGTAGAGAGCTACTTAAAGAGCCAAACACACTTTTAAAAGATAGACAAAATTGAAATGAGCAACTGTTATTTAAAGGGACAATCTTTCAAACACATTTTTATCTCTCTTCTGAGAGAGATAAAAAATGAAAAATAAAAAATAAAACAAGGGGAAAGTGTCCTTTAGTAATTAGGTAATGAAGCAGAAAAGAAGAAAAATGTAGGGTCCTACAAGAAAAAAAATAAATCAACAAAATCGATGAACTCACCATTCCTCCCTCACCACCAAAACAAACAAAAACCTGCTAAAATACCTGAATTTTACTAGACCAATGGTTCCATTTAACTAGGAACCATGTAAAACATTTCAAGCCCTAACCAGTTTGGCTCAGTGGATAGAGCGCTGGCCTGCGGACTGAGGGGTCCCAGGTTCGATTCTGGTCAAGGGCATGTACCTTGGTTGCGGGCACATTCCCAACAGGGGGTGTGCAGGAGGCAGCTGATCGATGTTTCTAACTCTCTATCTGTAAAAAATCAATAAAAAATATATTTAAAACATTTCAACATCACAAAAATAAAAAGCAGAATAATGAAATAAAATTTTTTAAAAAACTATTGCAGAATGAATTTTCAGACAAATCAACTGAGGAAACACCCCCTCCCAAAAAACCCTATGAAGCAGATGGAAACTTATACCCCATAATGAATTAAATTTATTCTAATAAGCACTTGAGGATATGAAAAAACCACTCCAAATTAATTCAAATACTGAGAACACAAATGAACAACAACAACAAAAAAGGAGAAATGAAAGAATAGTTGATTGAACTCAGGAAAGAAATGGAAAAACAGATGATATTATCTCAGAAATAGAGACTAAATTACAAAGTGCCCAAGAAAAAACAGACTCAAATAAAAATGTTATAAGGGACATTGAAGAAAGGCAAGAAAACAACCAAGAGAATGAAAATGACACAAAGTAAGACATAAAGCAGATCAGAGAAAAATAGTGGAAATTGAGGATAGCACAGAAGGGATAATATTTGTATTATTGGAGTCCTTAAAGAAAAAAAAAACAAATAAAACACAACTACTCTTTAAAATTCTAATCTAAGAAATTTTTTCAAACATAAAAAAAGCTTTGGCCCTGGCTGGTTTGGCTCAGTGGATAGAGCGTTGGCCCGAGGACTGAAGGGTCCCAGGTTTGATTCCGGTCAAGGGAACATGCCCAGGTTGTAGGCTCGATCCCCAGTGGGTGGCATGTAGGAGGCAGTCGATTGATGATTCTCTCTCATCATTGATGTTTCTATCTCTCTCTCTCCTTTCCCTTTAATAAAAGAAATATTAAAAAAGAAAAAAAAAAGCTTTGAAAAGCTTACAAGGCACCTAGGAAATTTAACCCAAAATGATAAAAGCTGAGACATATGTTAGTGAAACTATAAGATTTCAAAGACAATATAAAATCCTCACAAACTCCAGGCAAAAAGAACAAATAATTTTTGTAATTTGTTTTTTGCAGAATTAATAATGGCAAAAGAGTTCAATTGGCATCAGAGTGTTTAAAGCCAACATACAAAGAAGGCAACAATGGAGTAACACTTTTTAAAAGTTCAATAAAAGAAATTGTGAAAAAAAAAGATTTTATAGTCAAGTTGTCCTTGATCATATCAATTAACAATTTGATATATGAAATAGCAATTTTCAATATATAACAACTTATGGAATTTTGTAACCATAAACTGTTCTTGAAGAATCTATTAAGCAATAGCTTTATCCAACCAAATCATGACTGGGAAAACTTTAATAAAAGGATTAGTATGAAGAATTTAAAAATATATAAATGTCCATGTAATACTAAAACAAAAGTGGGGATGGTAATACTGCCATATAGCTGTTGTGTATTGTGACAAAGTATAAATGTTGCAACTAAAAACATTTGAGAAAATTTAACACATATTCTTGGTAAAATGACTCTAGTATATAGGAATTGAAGTATATTTTCTCAACATGATGATTAATCTAAAGGCAGTATTTTATTTAATGGAGAAATGCTAGTTATTTCCACTAAGTTCAGGAACAAGACACAAGCATTCACTATCTCTGCTATTCTTAGAGATATCAGCCAAAGCAATAAGAAAAGAGAAACCAATTATAGGGGTAAGAATGATTAAAGAAGAATGAAAACTATATTTGCAAGTGATATGATAATATACGTGGAAAACCCAAGAGAATCAATAACAAAACTAACTCAAATAATAAAAGAATTTATTAAAGTAGCAGTATGTAAAATTAACATAAAAATTATTAGCCTTCATACAAACAAATAATAAGCAGTAGACATAATGATATAGAAAACCCCATTTACCATACAACATCAAAATGTAGTAAATACTGCCATGGCTGGGTGATTCAGTTGGTTGGAGCATCATCCCATATGCCAAAAGGTTGCAGGTTCAATTCTCAGTCAGGGCACATACCTGGGTTGTGGGTTCGATCCCCGGTGGGGACACATATGGGAGGCCATTGATGGATTTTTCTCTTTCTCTCCCTCTCCCTTCCCCTCTCTTCAAAAATCAATAAAAATGTATCGATGAGGAATTCTTTTAAATGTATTAAATATTTATAAGTAAATTTAACAAGAAGTATGCAAACCTGCACAAAGAAAAATGTTAAACACTCTTGAAGGGCACTAAAAAGGGCTGAATAAATGGATAGGCATCCCATATTCTTGGATAGAATTATAGCATTATAAAAATATCAGTTTTCCCTAGATTAATTTATAAACTTAATACAATCACCATGAAGGACAAGGAAAGAGGAATTGTCACAAATTGAGGGCGAAAAGCAATGTGGGGTACTGGAAAGGACCCTCGAATTAGAAAATGATATTTGCAGAAAAATTAATGAATTTCTAATAAGTCTGCAGTTTGGTTAATAACACTGTACTAACATTCATTTCCTGTTCTTAATCATCATAATATGGTGATGAGAGATGCTAATGTACGTGGAAACAGTGAGAACTACACAGGAACACTTTATGGTATTCTTGCAACATTTTGTAAGTCTAAAATTAATTCAAAATGTTGTTTCAATGCCACTAATTAATTAACTAACTAAATAGATCTCCTAACTCCTACTAGGGGTTTTCTGTAAATTTCTGCCTTTCCACAACTCTCCTTTAAAAGTTTCAAAACATTTCTAAAACCACATACCACTCACAGAGATCAGAAGGGCAGGTGGCCAAATTAGTGAGGAAGAGGAGAGAGCAGGAAGGGGCACCAGAGAAAATGAAGCATCTGAGGGAGAAATTTTAAAATGACCTCTTTTATGTTGCTAAATTTATTCATAACCTGGAATGGGTGACAACCATCACAAGGACACAAAACTCATCAGGTAAATTCAAGGACTTAAAAAAAAAGCCACCTAACCACCTCCTGTCCAAAACATTCAAGCTTAACCTTTCTCCTGAAAATGCAATCTGCTCCATACACTCTCTGCCCGCATACCAGGCTCTGAGACCTAGATTGTCACACGAGCAGAACCATCACCTTGTCCTAATTCAATAGGTTCGTGTTACATTATCAGCTTGAGATCCTAGGGGTATGTGGAGATGTGCCTATTTATTGCTGAAGGAGTTCACACACAATTTATGTCCTTCACATAACTTTGTCCTTAATAACTACCTTTGGAATCTATTTCAATTGTGGTTTTCCAACAATCACAGGAGGCAGTGACTATTGTTTCTTCATATTAGAAGTAAAAGAAATGAGAAAGCTCTAAAAAAAAAAACCAATTAATTGAGGTGCTCACAATTTAAAAATTGTGAAAAAGATAGCACCTAATTTAATATCTTCAGCCTCTGCTTCCTGTTTTGGTCTAGCTGACTGAGCTGCTCTATGCACATGGATTTAGTGATCACCGGTAATGCAGCTGGCCCAGCTGGCCCATTTACACTTTGCACTGCTTAGCTCTTTATACTTTTTGAAGCCCTCTTCAGATATTTTATTTAATTTGACCATCAAAACATATTATAACATCAATAGGATAGATATTTCCTTTTACTAATCATGCATTGGTCTGAATGTTTTGTGTCCTCCCTCAATTGATATGTTGAAATCCTAACCTGTCAAGTGATGGAGATGGGCCTTAGGAGATGATTAAGTCATAAGGGCAGGAGCCTTATGAATGGTATTAGTTCCCCAAGGAAAGAGGCTCCAGAGAGCTCCTTCCCTCCCTTCTGTCAGATGAGGACCCAGCCAGAGGTGAGAAGTCTGTGTCCCAAAGGAGAGCCTTCACACAACCACACTAGCACCCAGAACTCAGACTTCCAGCTCCAGCACTGTAAGGAACACCTCTTTGTTGTTTATAAACTACCAAGTTTGTGGTATTTTTTATAGCAGCCTGAATGGACCAAGATGAACAATAACACTGTACCATTCAGTAACACTTCAAACTGTATAAAGCCCTTTTCTTTGCATTACCTTATTTAGGTCCCACTAAGAAAGAATATGAGGTAATATTATCCCCACTTTACAGCTAACTGAAGCTCAGAGATGGACAGATCCAAAGTCACTCAGGTAGTGAGAGGAGACGTAGTACTTGAGAGCAATCTTCTGAGTCATAATCCAGTAATCTTCTGCCACTGTGCCACAACTGTGCTCCAACATGAAGAGAAATGAAGAGTTTCTGGCTAGGACTCCAAAAAGAAGTCCACGTGTGACTTTGTACTGAGGGGTCATTTTGCTTAGCTACTTTAGCTATCCCAGTGGGGCCAGGTGGGAATAGAACAGGCTCAGGAGTCTCACAAGTAAGAGCAGCACCTGCTCAGGCATAGGGCTAGGGCTCAAGCAGCTCTCTGTATGGATATCTGTGGTTCACTTGGGAACCAGTCTAGGGATGTTAGGGGCACCAGATAGGATGTAGGTTAATTCATTAATTAAAAGCTCAGAAGGAATCATTAGGTATTTGAGGTAGGAGACAATTAGGCTTAAGGTGGCTCCTATTATATACTAGAGGCCCGGTGCACAAAATTCATGCACAGGTAGGGTCCCTAGGCCTGGTTGGCAATCAGGGCCGATCTGTGGGGTGACCAGCAGGACAATCGAGGGTGGGGGGAGGAGCCACTGGCAACCACCTTAGCTGGCCTGGCGCTGCCTGTTCGCTGGCCCTGTCCCCCACTACAACTGCTGGTTGGGGCCTGCAGGCTGGGGGTAGCTCCTGTGTTGAGCATCTGCCCCCTGGTAGTCAGTGTGTGTCATAGTGACTGGTCGTTCTGCTGTTCAGTTGATTTGTATATTAAGCTTTTATTGTATAAGATGTGTGTGTGTGTGTGTGTGTGTGTGTGTGTGTGCTTGTTTTTTGTTTTTTACTGCTTTACTTCTTGCCTTACTATATATTAAAGATAAGGTGTTCACCTTGCATGACCCAGGAGAACTGAGTTTCATAAATAACAGAACTCTAGAACCATACTTAACCCTTCAGCATGCTGCTGGGTTCCATGATGTTCCAGAGCCTGGCCCTGGGTTTATAAGGTGGAAAAAAAGAACCAAGAAAGGCAAGAGGAAAGGGCTGTGGGAGTGAGCAGGTGTCCAGAGAATCCTGTCCCTTCTGGTTCCTGGCTATGCTGAGGACAGTGCCCAGGAGAAAATTCAAGCCACCCCTGCCACGGCCCCATAGCTCCGTTGGACAAAGCTCACTGCATCTGGCAGCTGTCACTTTACTTATATCAACACCAGGAAGATGATCGATTCTGTCTAGCAGCCTGGACTCCAGGAGCCAACCAGGTGTTGCTGATATACGCAGGGAGCGCTCCTCCCATCCATCCGGCCCGTGCGAGCATTTCCAGGCCTTTTCCCCCAGGGCTGCAGGGATGTGCTGGGCCTCTGTTTGTTTTCATGCGGCTGTATTTGGGGGCAGCCTTCATGTGTGCTAAGCGGCATTGTGATGAATAGTGGACTATGGAACTGCACCGAGTCCCGGTGTGTTGAAGGTCACAAGGAAGAGACCAAAACCAGTAAACTCAGGGATGTTTGGTCCTGAACTTGTAAATTCAAGCAATCCCGTGGTTATGAAATGGGAAGTTTGTGGGGGAAAAACAAATGCTTTGGTTATTACAGTGTTACTACATTCATAAAATATATTTCATTGGGGGGGAGTTTACACAGGGGGTAATGAGATTTTTGCTTTATACATTATTTATAACCGCTTAATCCAGGTACTGTGGGTTATTTTTTTATTCCTTCGTTTTCACAGCTACAAAACACTTCGGTATTTCTAATTTATTTCTGCTTACAATACAGATGTTCTCAATTGTGTTTCTAACTACATTTCAACCGTTATGATCGCGTTTATTTGTTTGTGTCAGCACACAAGCAGGGCCGAATGTGCAGTACACAATAGCGAGGCTTCCAGAAGCCTGTACACAGGCCCTCGTGCTCTAGTTCACAGCAAATTAAAGCACGCGCCCTGGCACCGCCTTTACCGTCGGTGGCTTTCATCCTCAGTGGTTCCCCTGGAGTTGGGTGAGCAGAGCGACAGCCCTTTCCCGGTGCAGAAAGTTTGCACGCCTTAAATCAGCACTTTTCAAGATGCCCATTTGGAAGCAACATTTGGAGAACATTTGGGTTATGTCCTCTAACTGAATTTCCAAGCTGTTGGTAACGGACTACAGAAAACGCAGTCTGCACTGAATCCTAAGAAAGCAAGAGTGTCAGAGCCTTGAAGGTCATGTGTAAATATTGACATTTTAATTTTATTAGCATACCAGAGTGGAGCCCTCCGGTTGCTTATCTTGCCATAAAAACCCACCCATTTCCCACCCATTTGCACCACCCCACAGACAGGGGGGAGGGGTGATCTTATGTGAGCAGCCGTGGGTGCTTTTCCCTGTCTTTACTAACAAGGCTGAGTTTTGTTTGTGCAAAATCTGAGTCAGAGGGGCGTTCCTCCCCGCTCATCTCCACCACGGACTGATGCACCTGATTAGATAACAGAAATCTGTGGGCTGCATGTTCATGTACAGACATGAAAGCTAAGATGCAAACACATTCAGGGAAAACAGCCTCCCACTCACTCACAGAGTCAAGTCAGGTGTCTCAAACCGAAGTTATTTGGGGAACCAATAACTGGCTAATTTGGTCACCAGACTCTTCTGTGGATCCTCAGAAGCAGCCTGTGAGAGACATGCGAGCATGTCCTCAGACTCTGTGTCCTTGTCACAAACCAGGACTCCACCTGCATGGCTTGATTTAATCAGGGCCACATTATAAAGGTGAGTTGCAAGTGACAGCCCAATCTCCCCACCAAGAGCAGTACTTAACATGCTCACGAGGACAGTTGAGTGTTGACCTGAAAATGGCATTACTTTCTTGTACCAAAGCAAAGATCCCCACTTAATTCAGAACAGCCTGGCAGCTTGGTAACACGCTAGAATCATTTCCCTCCTGGGGCTCAGTGCATGGAAATGCAGGTCCAGCCAAAACAAGGGGCCAGTGAATGAAACATGGAGGAACCAGGGCCACTTCATATGGTCTCTGCCCTTAAAGGTTTTTTCTGAGTGAAAAGGAGAAAACTGAACACTGGAACAAAATGATCTTTTAATGCTCTATAACTCAAGCTCTCTGACTTACCTCAAAAAGGGGGAAATGGTATAAAAGACAGACACCATTTTCTGCCTTCTTCCTTTGAGTTTTTAAAAGTGCTCCTCAAACATAAAAGACCTAGCCCAAATAAATGTCATGATTTACAACTCACACTAGAGTTGCAAAGCTCATCACCCTTCTCTACTCTAGCTCTAAAAATCTTGACTAGTGCAACTATTGAAACAGTGCAATAGATTAAAGCAACTCTCAAACATGCGATATTTTTGTTCTGAAGAAGTACTGCGTGGGCAGAGTCAGCCCATTCAAAATTCCCTCATGGGCAAATTGTGTGCCCAGTGGCCCTCCCCTCCTCTCTCTGTGCTTTCCTCTGACTCCTTAGCAACCTCCCCTTCATTTCACTGGGCAACTTCAAGGTTCTTCCAGCTCTGCTAGTCCCTTTAGCCCTTGGAAAACAAAGCCAATAACTACCTTAGTATATTTGCCTGTGTGGATTAGGTTTGTGTTTTGCCCGAACCAAGAGAATTTCAATTTTAAAGAAAGAAAAGAAAGTCAAAGGAATGAATTTTTAGAGGTAGAATGTCAGACACTTAAATAAAATATAATTTGGGGCAGGAAAAAGTATTCGCAGCATCTGTAAAGTAGATAAGCCAGTTAAGTCAGTACCTTCAGGCAGACCTGCTAAGTTTCAGGACGGGGCACGCCCCCAAGCCCCCACACACACGTTCCCACTGTGAATTTTTAGCATAGTGCATATCTCTACCTACCTACTCAGAATCTAAATTGCTCCTACTTAACCTAATACCTGATACCTGATCACCTGAACTAAATTAACAGATTTTGGCTGTTCTGGTTATTCTCTGGATCCTGTTGCCTTCCAGTCCCCCAGAGAAGCCCCCCGCCCCCACCCCCAAAAAAGAATAGAGCAGTGTTTAAAAATATTTCTAGAATGAATAAAGGGCATGATAGCTTCTTTACAACATCTAAGTTAAATTTGCACAAGTCATTGTCTTCATAAATAATTTGGTTACTCTGGTTAGCCCTGATGTGTTTCAGCCTGAGGCCTATGGTGCCTTCTTTCCAGTTTGGTCTCCTCCACACACTTGAACCTATAGAGGTGGGAGGGGAAAACAAGATGACTTGTTTTATTTGAGCTTGTGAAAATGATGGCTTGTATCAAGTTCAGTGTCGTAAGTTTTCTTCACCAAGAAGGAAGAGTATACTTCCCAGTGAGCGATAGTTCTTTATTACATAGCAATGGTTCCTAATTCTCAGCAGATAGAGCATTTGAGAAAACAGGAGTATTCTCCCAAGTCACAAAGAATAATGTGATGGTCAATATGATTGACTGTTGTAAGCTTTCATAGCTCGTTTTAGACTGAGAGCCTGAAATATGGGGAAAGAACAGTGCCTGCTGGCCAGAGGAAGCCATTGCTCGGAGAAGTAGCATATAGTAAACATCCTGAAAGGCTGCCAGGTGCAACCATCATTTTCAATACTATTATTAAAAATAATAAGGTAATAAAAATAGGACACTTAGGCTGTATTTGCTGGATTCAGAAAACACACCCCTTCCCCCCCAATAAAGGAAATTTTTCATTTTCTAGGAAGTTTGAAATCTATAATTGTCCAGCATCATTTCTGGTCATGTAGCAAAGAAATATTTTTATTTCATATGGATTAGTGTATCTCAATCAATGTACACATCAGAAGAACCTGGGGAGTAACATGGAGTTTTGGTTTTTTTGTTTATTTGCTTGCCTATTTGTTTTCAAAATATGTTTTAGTACTCCACCACAAATCTATACTGAAATTGAATTTCATCATCTGTGTCAATGAAATGTGTACCTTGAAAAATTCCCCAAGCAAATTCTAAGATTGATCTCCAATTCAGTGACACAAGCATAAACAGTTTAACGCTACCTTTGAATGTTGGGATGACCAATTTTCAGATTTAAAACCCATACCTTCTTAATTTGGTACAGGGGGCCAAGGAAAGGAGAGAGAATTAAAACGCTGAAATAACTGTGACAAAAATGAACACAAGATTAAGGAATTTCGAACCCAAAATAAAAAGAGCACAGAACTCTTCCTTCCCTCGTCTTCTTCTATTCTGCCCTCTCCTACTCCTCTCTCAGGAGGGCCCTCTCTGTGTCGACTCTGTAATGGTTTTCACTCAGGTTCTCCTGCCCTCTCCCCCTGCATGGCTGCCTAAGTGATCTCACCTATCGCCTTTGCTCCTGCCCCTCATACATTTGACTCTGAAATTAGTCTGTTCAGGCTGCCATAACAAAGTCCCGCAGACTGGTTGGCTTAAACAACAAACATTTCTTTTCTCACAGTCCTGGCAGCTAGAAGTCCAAGTAAGATGTTGGCAGGCCTTGCTCATTGGCTTCTAGATGGCCATCTTCTCCCCAGGTCTTCACATGGTCTTCCCTCTGTGTGTCTTTGGGTCCTAATTTCCTCTTCTTATAAGGACAGCAGCTATATTGGAATAGGGCCTAACTTAATAATCCCATTTTAATTTATTACCTCTCCAACAACTCTATCTCCAAGCGCAGTCACATTCTAAAGTAATGAGGGGTTAGACCCTAAACATATGAATTTGGGGAGAATATAATTCAAGCCATAACAACTCTAAGCTCTATAACTCTGCATGGTCTCTGGCTTATGTCTTTGAAGAACTCTTACATAAAGACAAGTGATAAGAGATCTGTGTTGCTTAAGAGATTTAAAAAAAAAGAATCAAAGGTTGAAAGTTTCAGCCTAACATAAAGGCAGAATTATGTGACATGAGAGGGATCTAGGTATAAGGGCTGCATCCCCTGACCATGTGTCCCTACATCGCAAAAAGGGCTCAACAGAGGCTGACTGGGTGGCCATTGGGCCTGCCTTCAGGGAAGTCTAACATGGACCTCCCTGGTCCCTTTTCTGTTTTCAATTTGATTATTTTAATGAAGGAACATAAACTCACAGGGATTAAATTAAAATGACCAAATAAAGCAGTAGAAAATCTGAAAAGCATATGCATAAATGTGTCTATAAATGTAGCATAACCAGATATGACAACAACAATTTTTTTGGAACTCATATCCTCCTTGGAGTAACACAATGGCAAACAAAGAGGGGGGTGTGAGCCATTACAAAGTGAGGGTATTGAGGCCTAGGGTAAAGCTGGCAGGTACTAGTAAGAGCAAGCTGGACTAACTCAGAAGTATCTTTCCCAGGAGAAAATTATCATTCACCTAGACGTCCGTGACAGTTTAAATGGATGTTTTTCCAAAGGAATCACAAAGGTCACAATCCAGGAGATTTGACACACAAATCTGCTCTAAGCGTGGGCTTGCAAGGCATGTGCACAAAAGTCACTCCAGAGGCCAGCTGGTGACATGTGTCAGCATCAATGAGCTGGTTGCTGGAAGACCCTGACTCCAAGTCCAATGCTTCTGTTTACTAGTCAGGTGACCTAAGGTGTGTTTTTGTTTTCTCTGATCCTCAATTTCCTCACCTGTAAAATAGGAATAATATTATCTATCTCGACAGCAAGTTCTGAAATTTGGTGAAGTTGTGTAATTTAACCATAAACTTAATTCAATTTAACCATGAGTTGTAGCACATTATTTTATTATATGGTAGTAGCATGTTCTCCTGGCCCACAGCAACTGCCAGTACTGTGTATTATAAATGCAAGTGATCTCCCTAGAAGATGGGATGTGAAATGCTGTAAGGGGAACTCTTTGACAATCCAACTCATTTGGAAAGATGCAGATTTCCTAGTCACAGCAGGGAAAAAATAGGAAAGATATTCATATTCCAAAAGACGGCAAGGAGACAGAAATGAAAACCAGAAGCTGAAGAATGTGAGAAAGTGAAGAAAGTCCACACAACAGAAGGGTAAGTGGCCTTGAGATTCTCCCCAGACTCTTAGACGAAGCATCTCATGCTTCATACAGCACTGTCGGGCTTTGCAGTGTTTACCTAGCCTGGGTTCCCTGGGCAGCATCCAGGGGTGACTTGGGGTTTCTTTAACATCCCTATCTGTTATCTCTATCCACTCACCTCCAAAATATGCCAAAATAAATATTCAAGCTAAGTGAAAAAGTGCTTTCTAGGCAAATCAGTTTTAAGACAAGGCCCCTGATCCTCCCCCATTTCCAGACTGCCACTGTAAACCCCTCTGTCTAGGAATTTGGGATTTGCCAACTGCCCAGAAGGATGAGAGCTATGCAGTGTGATAGTGTGAAGTCCCCGCTGAGCTGTGTGAAGCTGGCACATGCAGAATTGCCTTGTTTATCAGTGGTCTTCTCCTGGCACATTTTAGCTCAGATGCAAGGGAGGGCCCATGAGGCTTCTCACCCACCTCATTCAACCTACCATCGCTTCTTCCTGTTTACATGAGAACAAGTGAAAAAGCCAAAACCCAAATCTAAAGACCCTACGAAAGAAACGGAGACATTTGTGGGAATTTTGAAATTCTGATCTCGTTTTATGCGCGGCTTGTCACTGTCACCGAGTAAGAAGCAGAACCGGTTTTTTTCAGGTTATTATCACCTGCCCTTGACTTGCTGGACTCACCTGCTGCATCTCTGGGTCACACCCAGTCAATTGTGTACCCATGGCCACAGGCAATCTGTTGGCTCTCCACTCACAGCCTGTCTCACCCCAATCCAGGAAAATACTTGAATCAGGGAGGGACAACTAATATCAGTGAGAGACGCTGTAAGGCAGCTCTTGTGTACTACACTATTTCTCTCTTTACTAAGAAGGGTACTTGTAACCTGATCAGTAGAGTATATGGAGCACTCTCTTTTATAATAGTTTTGTAGGAATCAATACAGTGTAACCAAATTGGTGTCAATAGGTTAGGTTCCTTACTTGTCATTATTGCGGCTTTTCATTTCTTCATTGAAAAACTATTGGTTTACATCATGCCATTTGACTTTTGGCTCAAGAGCTTTCAAAGAAACTGATTTTTTAAATGCATCCTTGAAAGCCTGACAGTCTCACAGTTGGAAAGTCTAAGTCAAGACTGCATGGCAGACTAAAGATGGGTAATATGGAAAGGTTTCAGGATAACTAAGGACAATAATATTAGGTATACAAATATATGTTTGCCAAAAGCCATAGAGCAAATGGAGCAACCGTAATAAAAAGTGGGAAAATACATTTTGACTTAAATTTTAAAAAGTACCCAGTGTCCCAATATCTTTCCCATTAAAAAAATGTGCAGCCACTGTTCAAAGGGAAAATGCGTGTGTGCATAGTACATTAAGACAAGTGTTCTGCTTCAGTTTCTGAGCCTCATAATCTTCATCATCTTTCCATGTGTGCAAGGTTTCACAGGCTACAAAGCACTTTCACAAATATTATTTGTTCATCCAACATTTATTTAGTTCTTCCTCTCTGCTAAGCATTTTGCTAAACACTAGAGATACAAATATGAAGAAATAATACTTACCTTCAAGAATTCCATAGAAGCAATCTCCTACCCTGAATAAATTTAAGGAAGGGAAAGTCTTTGCAAAGGTCAGTATGGGACAATGATTTTTTTTTAAGTTTTTTTGTTTGTTTGTTTTTTAATCCTCACCAGAGGATATTTTTCCATTGATTTTTAGAGAGAGTGGAAGAGAGAAATATCGATGTGAGAGTGGAAAGACAGAGAGAGTGGAAAGACAGAGAGAAATATTGATGTGAGAGAAACACATCGACTGGTTGCCTTCTGCACAAGCCCCTACCAGGGTCCGGGCTAGGGAGGAGCCTGCAACTGAAGTACGTGCCATTGACCGGAATCGAACCCGGGACCTTTCAGTCCCCAGGCCTACACTCTATCCACTGAGCCAAAACGGCTAGGGCGGGACAATGATTTTTTTTAACAAGCATTTTTTCACCTACAATTTTGAAATCCTGGTAATGACGAAGGAAAAAGAAAAATCACCAATTTCACAATATTTTGAGGAATTCATTTCACTGCTTCTCATTCATTAGACTGTTGCTAATCATTTGAGAGATTCATGCAGTTTAGAGGGTATCTCTCCTAAGCCTCTCTATAAGTTTCTAGGGATGCCCTAAGAACTAAAGACATTTTTAATGGTCACATCCTGGACTAAAAGGGGATAGTGTTCTTTCTCCCTAATCTTAATAGTTCAGGCATTAAGTTTACCTTGAGTATATCAGTTTAAAAACCAATTAATGCCCTTGCCGGTGTTGCCCAGCGGTTAGAGTGTCGGCCCACACACCAAAGGGTCATGGGTTCAATTTCTGGTCAAGAGCACGTACCTGGGTTACAGGGTAATCTTGGGCCCTGGTCAGGGCACTTGTGAGAGGGAACCAATCAATGAGTCTCTCTCACATTGATGTTTCTTTTTCTCTTTCTCCCTCTCCCCACCTTCCCTTCCACTCTCTCTAAAAATCAATTGAAAAAAATATCCTCAAGTGAGCATTAATGAAAAATATATAAAAAAAATAAAATTAAAACCAATTAACAATCACCTATGATGAGTCATGCACTGTGATAGTAATTACAAGAAATAAGTAAAACATACCCCTGACCACAAGAAGCCCATGAGAGGAAAAATACCTATAAAAACCTAAGTGAAATCCACAATGAAGGCACGGGCAGTGCCCTAGGGTAGACTTTTCTAACCTAGCTAAACGTCCCAATCTTCTCACTAACATCCTCCCTATGCTGCAAGTGGTGGGCACTATGTCCTGTTTTTATTTAAATTCTTCAGAAGTCTAGAATGACTTATGAAAATATGCCATCTGAGCTCTTTAGAAAACAAGCCAGACTAATTTTGCTGAAAAAAGAAATCACTTCAAATTAATCTTATTTTGGTGGGAATATTAAATTAGGTGACTAGACAGATCTAGTGAATCTTGACTTGAACAAGAATCTTGAAATCTCAAAATTTCCTTATGATCAAGTTCAAAAATAATTTGTACCAAATGATACTCTAACCAGATGAATTCAAAATGACTAAACTATGATGCTCTATGGGTGCTAGTCAACCCTGAGGAAATTTTCTAAAGATATTCTTCAGGCCTGTGCCCTTAGCCCTGTATTATCCAACATGTTACACAATTTGGATGAAGGACGTAGGAATTGTGCTCTATCAAAACTTCGATGAATTAACAAAATCTCAAAACATGGCAAATAACTGGCACTGTGCCTGGCCCATGATAAATATATTTTTAAAAGTTTCTTGAATGAATGCATTGCATAAAGTTGAAAGAAGAGCTAACATTAAAATGATTACATAAGTGTAAGTTTCTGCAATGTAGGAGGAAAGATTTGACTGTGCAGTTTGATTGGGTAACCATTTCTCTCCCTCAAAAAAATGGTAAAACATAAACAAGAAGGCATAATACTCTAATTGGTTGCATCAATAGATGTATAGAACCTAGATAGAAGGAGAATTTACTGTCTATATATGGAGCATTTTGTTCAATTCTAGATGCTACACACTGAACTGACTTAGAGAAAAATAGAATGGGAGTAGGCTAAACATCATGTCATGTGAGAAATAATTTATTATGTGTGATTATCATCATAATCATAAAAAAGAAAGTGCCAAGTGCTTCACATGCATTTTCTCATTTAGTTCTCTCAACATTTTGCCTGTGAGGCAAATACTATTCTTATCTCCATTTCACAAGTAAGAAAATAAAAGCTAAGAAAGGCTAGGCAATTTGCCCAAAGTCAGAGAGGTGAGAGGTGGGGACAGCCATGGATCTCAAGAAGGCTTCTCTGGTTCTAGAGCCACACACTGAAGAAGGGGAGACAAATAATACAAAGACACAGGACTGGAGCATATTTATACTGGTTTCAAGAAAGCACTAGGACCAAAGAATGGAAGTTACTGGGACAATTGGCTCATTATGTTTTTTTAAATATGTAATAATTATTTTAGGTGTCTCACACAGATTCCCACCCATGCTTTTCCACACCATTTCAAACCAAATTGACCATTTCCGTGAATGGGAGCGATTATTCTAATTGCCAAGAATTTTTTTGTTGTCTGTCTACAAGGGCTCACGGTTCACATTTTTAAGGTGCTGTGTTTCTATTGGCCACATTTCTGTGTCTCTATTTCTGTTCCTATTAACTACTGCACAGATCTGAGTAATGCAAGTATCAGAGATGTTTAGCCTTGACTTTACAAAATTGGCATGCTCCAGCTGCCCCTGAAAGCCAGAAATTGCTCCTTCCCTCAGTGACACCTTGAAGCCAGGAGGGGAGATGAACAAGTCACCCTAGGTTTTGAAAAGAAGCAATCCATTTCCAAATTGCAATCCACTTGAAATAATCTCCCCAATTACATGGAAGTAATTTACTCTATATTTACTTTCTGCTTTGGACTATCAAATATCTCTTCCTCTCATCCCCAGGGGCAGCAGCTGGGATTAAAACTTCCACTACCCGCCTGGCTAGGGGTTTATTATTTAACCCTTCCCAGCCCACCTAGGAGCAGACAAGGTTTTCACCAGATGATGCCCGAAGTCCTCTCTCGCCCTAAAACTTACTACCGCTGTATTGACCTTATTCATCTTAGAGCTTACCTATTTCTAAAACTGTTTATGAGTTTCAATACAAATTCTTTCTCCAGCACTGAGGCTGACCTATGAAAAGCTAAGAGTTGAAAAGTAACAAGTCTACCCATGCAATGCCAAACAGACAAAGGCCTGTACTGTGGGCTACAAGGTCGGGCAAAACTCAAGTGGCACTAAACCTAGAGGCCCCTCTCAGCTGGTCAAAGTTCCCCTTTCCACCCTAATGATAGTGGCCGCTTAAGCTCAGAGGAGGGAACATTTTTATTTCTAATTCCCTGTCTTGGGTGTATCTCTCCAAATCCCTGGGCGTACTCCTGCTCAAGTGCCCCTTGGCCCCTCACACCCTAGAACAGTGATGGCGAACCTATGGCGAACTCATTTTTTTGGTTGATTTTTCTTTGTTAAATGGCATTTAAATACATAAAATAAATATCAAAAATATAAATCTTTGTTTTACTATGGTTGTAAATATCAAAAAAATTCTATATGTGACACGGCACCAGAGTTAAGTTAGGGTTTTTCAAAATGCTGACACGCCGAGCTCAAAAGGTTTGCCATCACTGCACTAGAACCATGGCTGAGCATGACTTTTCGTCTTTAATAGCACACTTTGGTTTTTAAAGCTGTTTTAGGCTGACAGAAACATTGAGCAGAAAGTACAGAGTTCCCATCGAGCCCTTCCCTGCCCACCCCACTCTCACAGTTTCCCCCGCTACTACCACCTGGCATTGAGCTTGACTCTTTGGTAGAACAGTAGGTGGTGCAGTTCTTAAGTTCCCTGACTTTACGATGACAAAGAACTGTGGTCAGGCTCTTCCCCATTCCAAATAGAACTCACTCATCCCGGAGGCCTGCGCAGCTGCGAGGAACAGCTATTCCGGGCCTGAGCTGGTCACTCTGCAACAGCCCGAACCTGGCCCAGCGGCAGCCTCCCCTCCAAGCAAACCAGACAGGGCGCAGGAGGGAGGAGTGGGCTCTGGCAAGAGCCTGAGGACCACGGGTTTCAACGGGGTATTTTGAGGAGATTGCTGGCAACGTTATCTTCTTTAATTACATTGGGATCGTCCTTACACGGGTAAACTATTCATTAAAAACAATTCGGTAGACGTCACGGTGCAGTTACAGGGCGAGCTGCCCCCACAAATCTCTCTGTCCAACTTCACTTTTCCTTGGATGCATCTCTCTCCAGTGCCTGGTTCTTTTTCTGCACTCTTTTAATTGCTAACGAATTAAACTTTCCGAGGAGATAAGAATAATGTTGTTGTGTTTGCACACAGACTGCATGACTAACAAGGATGATATAAATAAAACCATTCAGAGCTTTATCTGCGGGTGGACGAACAGTGCCTCTGTTCAAGTGCAGCCTGGGACGGCTCCCACACAAGATTAGGTTGTTATTGCGGAAGCCGAGGCTTGCACAGTTAAAAGCCCCAACTAACACGTTCACTTAAGACATTATGCCTAATTACGCTATTTGTCAGTAGGGGAACCTGTTCCCCAAACCTTAAACCATCCTGAGGCACCGGTGTGAGTCTGAGCTCTGTAAACATGCCAAGTAGACTCTGTAGGGTTCTGAGCTAACTGTGCTCCATGGTTGTTATGAAAATGGGCAAAACCTAGTCCTTGTGCATTCCGTCCCCCCAGGATGGTGTGTATTTCTTCTTGGTCCTGCAGCTATCACAACAAATAAATGTGAGGGGAACTGTTTGTGCTTTTATTTTTGGAAACTTGCTGCAATATCTGCAAGCAGCGTCTATGAAATACAGAGCGCTCTGTCCACCAAGTTGCTCGGGGTGCGGTGGGGAGGTTTTATGGGCTTGTTTCAAATCCAAAAAAGGACTGCCTTTGGGGATGTCATGGTCAGCATGGTGACTCTAGCTAACAATACTGTATTGTATATTTAAAAGTTGCTAAAAGAGTGAATCTTAAAAGTTTTATAATAGGAAGAGAATTTTTTTTGTTAAGTATGATGACAGATGCTGGCTAGACTTGTTGTTGTGATCATTTCACAATATATTCAAATAAGGAACATGATGTTGTAAACCTGAAACTAATATGTTAGATGTCAATTATCCCTCAGCTAAAAAGAAAAGAAAAGGATTCCCTTCATGACCAGGAGACATAACCGATGTCTGGAGTTCTGAGTCATGGTTTGGTCTTGGCTCATGATGCTGGGAGAGTCGAAGGGTGTGCGGTTAGTATTCCTTGTCTGTAAGAAGACATGGTGTGCTATGATAAGAACATTGGCTATGTGTTGAGTGCACAGAATCCTTCAGTGATGTAAGAACATCCAGTGTGTGTGTGTGCACGTGCGTGCGTGTATGTGTGGTGTGTGTGTGTGTGTGTGTGTGTGTGTGTGTGTGTGTGTCTGTCTGTCTTCCTCCCTGTCCCAATCCCCTCACTGATGCAGGAGAAGAAGGTCAAGTCAACCAGGGTAGAAATCTGATGCACTTGCAGCCCATCAAAATACCTTTGTTTGAAGTGCCCTTTCTATCTAAATTTTGGCTACATTACAAAATATTTCCTCAGGTTCTAGTTACCATCACCTGACCATACCTATCTCGAACTTTTACACTTACCATTCATAGAACCCAAATTAGGAATTGTTTTATATGTGTTTCTTTGCCTTCTCAAGTACATTTCAACCTCTGATTTAAGGTCCTATAATTGTGTCTTAACACTACTTTTGTATTCTTCACAGTGATCGGTCAGGAAAAGAGTAGGCATTCAATTAAAAAGATGGATAGTTGATACCTAGATTTCTCTAATCATCTCCCCCCATTTCATAATATGAGTAACTCCACATCTACCATAAGCAGGCATTTAACAATTGGAAGGCAGTGTGAAATATAGGAAAGAGCGAGGGTGTTAAAGTCAAACAGATTCAAGTTCAAGTCCCAATTCAACTACCCTGGCTGCTTGATCTTGGGGTAGGTTAACTTTTCTGAACTTCAGGTTCCTAAAATGCAAAATGAGAACAATAATACAAACTTTATCTCTATGTAGGAGATGATTACATGAGTCTGTTTTTGAAAAATGCCTGGCACAGTGCTTGGCATGTATTAAGGACCAAAACATGCTAGGTTCTGTCCCTCCTTCTATTCTAACTCCTCTCTCCTTCCTCACCACTTCATACCAGGCAAAATTTGGCCAAAACCATGAGAGACATTTAAAAGTTCTTCACCTGTGTGCTTTTGGGTGCAGAATCTACACTAATAAAAGACAAAGATGCTAATTGACCATACCTTTGCTATGCCCTAAGCCATGCCCACCAGCCAATCAGAGCGACTATATGCAAATTAACCCAACCAAGATGGTGGCTGGCAGCCACAGAACTGGAGCAAGCAGGAGGCTTAGATGCCCGGGCAATGGAGGAAGCCAAGCTTCCCACCAGCCCTGAGCCGGCTGAGGCCTCCACTCATGACAACAAAGTTTCAATTATAGAAGACAAATAAATCCCAGATACCTGCTTCCAGCCAGCCTCCACTGGGAGCTTGGGTGGCTGGGGGCCGTAGCCAGCCTGCAAACAGCCATCAGCCCCTCACCCAGGCTGGCCACACCCTCATGGGGTGAGGGTCCCTGCTGGGGGGCTTAGCCAGCCTGAAAACGGCCCTCAGCCCCTCACCCAGGCTGGCCAGTCACCCCAGTGGTGACCCTCACCCTGAAGGGGCTGTGGCCAGTCTGAAAATGGCCCTCAGCCCCTCACCCAGGCTGGCCACACCCTCATGGGGCGAGGGTCCCTGCTGGGGGGCTTAGCCAGCCTGAAAACGGCCCTCAGCCCCTCCCCCAGGCTGGCCAGGCACTCCTGTATAATAAAAGGGTAATATGCAAATTGACCCTAACAGCAGAATGACTGGGAATGACTGGTCACTATGACACACACTGACCACCAAGGGGCAGATGCTCAATGCAGGAGCTGCCCCCTGGTGGTCAGTGTGCTCCCACAGGGGGAGCTCTGCTCAGCCACAAGCCAGGCTGACAGCTGCCAGTACAGCGGTAGTGGTGGGAGCCTCTCCCGCCTCCTCAGCAGCACTAAGGATGTCTGACTGCAGCTTAGGCCTGCTCCCTGCTGGCAAGTGGACATCCCCCGAGGGCTGCCAGGCTGCCAGAGGGATGTCTGACTGCCAGGTTAGGCCCAATCCCCCGGGGAGCGGGCCTAAGCCAGCAGGTGGTCATCACCAAGGGGGTCCCAGACTGCGAGAGGGCACAGGCCGGGCTGAGGGACCCCCTCAAGTGCACAAATTTTTGTGCAGTGGGCCTCTAGTAGTACTATAAAGTTCTCCAGCACCCAACCTAAAGCTTAGTGAGTACCTACATTGTGTTTGTCACACATAGCTCATCCTAGGGGAAATGTTGGTTTATCTATGTATTATTGTTATGAGGGCATAAATGTGATCTTTGAATTCTATAGCTCTCAAAAACAAGCTACTCTACATTTGACTGCCCTTCATTCATTTAACTTGAATGTGATATCCAGGGAGAAATCAGTCCATTCTTCTACCCACAGAAAGGGTTAAACATCCCCACTACAAAAGGTCTCCTTGTTCTAACTCCAAATGCCATGGAAACATGTCCTAGAGAAGCTGAAGGCCATTGCATTACACAATTACCTATTTACTGGAGACAGTATATTTAATAACTAATCAGTTAATCTAATAATACTGAAGAATATCAGACTGAAAGGTCAAGTGTTTAAGATTAGGGAGAAAGAGGCCTTAAAAGTACATTTAAAAGAGCCTCACAGATCAACAAGTCAGCCTTAGCTCCTCCCATGCTACCATTGCTCCCAGGCCCTCAGGGGGCCCTGACATGTGGCTATCTTTCAAACTCAGGGTATTTATTGTGGCCTCTCCTCATAGGGGTTTTGTTCCATGAGGTCTCTTAGTTTAAGATGATTATTTCACTTTGTGTAATGCATATTAGCTCTATGAAGAAAAATGTCACACCAGGATCTCTTCCCTTGGGATTTTCTTGTGACCAGTTCCGTTAGCTTCCATTTGCAGTTCACTCTCTGGACCTCTTTCTCTGAGACCAAGGTGGCCATCATTCATAGAGGTTCTCATGGTGCAAATTTATTTTGTAAGTTTCTAAAAACCTCATATTGAAAACTCATCCTTTATTTCTCATTTTTGAAAGCCTGAATGGACCCTCTTCCCCATTTTTTTAATAAAGGAAAAATCTTATCACATTTCAAATTTTGCAGATGAAAGTTCTTTAAAGAATCTCCAATATCTGATGAGGCAAACATGGCCAGCAAAACATTATTTTCATTCCAGACTTTTTAGTCCTTTTCCTTAATGTTTTCTTAAATTGTTCTCACTTTACCTCCTGATGACTTCAAATCTTGATATTTTGCTCACAATTTCTCAGAGCAGAGCATCTTTGGATAAAGAGCTAGATGTCTCCTCCTGTTCCAGGAAAACCAAATCATGAGAATCCTGTAACTTTCAGGATAGAATGGGTTATGCTGAGGTAACCAGTTACCCCTGAAATGCCAGTGGATTATCAAGACAAAGGTTTTGCTTCTGTACATATTCATCATAGCTTAGTGAGATACTCTCTTCATATGCTTACTCAGAGACTCCAGTTGAAAGAGCTTACACTCTCTAGTTATGTCTCCACAGCAGAAGGAAGATGAGACAAGAAATATCTGATCTGCACCCTTCTATGTCTTGACCCAGAATGACATCATCCTGCCTCAGTTTACAACCGATTAGCTAGAGCTAGTCACAGGTCCCCCTAAGTGTCAGGAAATATGGTCTTCTCTATGTACAAAAATAAGAAAAAAACAAGATATTGGTGAGAACCAGAAATGTCACACACACACACACACACACACACACACACACACACACACACATCACCACTGTCTACATTAAGCTTTTACACCTCAAGAAGAGTGAAGCCAGAAGAAAAGATTGAGCACAAAGGAAATCTCTAAGCCCAATGGATGCAGAATGGTCAAAACAGAATTAAAATACTTACTGTGTGCTTTTGTCAAGTTGAATGTGAAAATTTATATTCTTTTTTTAATACCTTGATTTTTAAATATATTTGTTGTAAAATGTTTTGTCAAGTTTTTCTATTTTAGGTTAAAAAAAAAGAATTTCCAAGGAGAGAAAGATTGATGCTCACTAATTTAAAAGTGTATAGTCAGTTACCACTTGCTTCACATCAAATTCACTAGCAAATCCAACTTCTTGAGTGGGAGTTTGAGCTCTTTAGTTTACGTATTTTCATCAGTTTCTTTGGCTTGTTTCTCTTTGTTCAAAAGACAGGTTAATACTCAAAATAGTACCTAGCACAGTGCCTGAAATATAATGGATGCTTAGTGTATGTAACAATGCTAAAGAATAACAAATGAATAAGTGTGAAATGACAAGCATCTATACCAAGAGTATTTGTACTCATTTCTGGACGTATTTCAGTGCCACAACAATAAAAACCAAAATCAGTGTGTCTTACTAATTGCATATGATAAGTAATGTCAAAGGCAGTAGTGAGTCCATTAAAAAAATAATTAAGAAAAGGACAGGGGCTTTTTCTGTTTTTCTCCAATTCTCCTTCCCATTTGCACAACAGATTCTGATGATAGTTTTCATTTTTCAAGGAGGCAATGTCACCCTGCCTTACACCAGGGCACGCAACTCTGCTATCCTCATTGCCTGTCTGAAGGGGAGAGGTCGCCAATCTTCCTTGGAACATGAGGTGCTGTTGAAAATAACAGTGAACGCAGAGCATCTCTTAATAGAAGAAAATGCTGACCAGAATTGTGCAATGAGAATCCTCTGTGTTAGAAGACCCTGACATATAATGCATCCATTCTCTGCTACTTATATAACAGCAAAGTTGTGTCAAAAAAGAAGCCAATATGAGGCTGAAAGCTCTCCATTGCAACTGGGCTTTTTCTTGGGCATAAAAGTAAATAACACCTAACATGTACTGTGTACTGCTTTGTGCCAGGCAACGTGCTAAGCACGTTACATCTATTATGCTTCTCCAAAGTGGGGTCATATACCCCAGAAGTTCTGCAAGATGGGAAGAAAGTATTAAAATACTTAGTTCTGTTTATTTTGTAATTTCATTATTCAACTTCCATTTGTGTATTTGATAATTTACATAAGATAGAGTATAATGGTATCTGAATAAAAAACAAATATATATTCATACACATATGTTGAGAGTACATCAATGGCAGTTTGCTCAGTTGTTGTTGTTTTTTTAACTGATGAGATAGGATGATGATGATGATGATGATGATGATGATGATGATTCCTGTCTATTGATAAGGAAAATGAAGCTTCAAAAGATTAAAATGACTTGTCCAAAGTGTCAAAGTTAGTAAATGGCAGAGCTGGGACCAAAGTCTAAATAGTCTGATGGAATCATTAAAGGAATTTCTGGTGTTCAAAGACTGGTACTTGAAAACCAAGTTCATTTGTGCCTGCAGAAATGCCAACCTCTGGGGTAGAAGAAACTCCATACTTTGATCATCCTCCACAGTAAATTTAGGAGGAAAAGAAAAAGAAAAGAAACTGAGGCTACCAAAGCCAGACAGACATTAGGTAGTAAATGCAAAATAATTTAAAGAAAGTGAAAATCAAAGGGAAATGTCACAACATTTGGTAGGACACCTTCTTCCTCATCCATCCCCGTAATGTCTTTCTGTGGAAATCAGATTCCAGGCACAGGCGGTCCATTGTTTGAACATGCGGTAATGGACACATCCAGATTCCTAGCGCGAGGGAATTGAGAGGCAATCAACAGGAATTGAGGTACTCAGAGCTCTGTCTTCTGCTGATTGAGCACTGAGGGGTATGTATCCCCATGGGAGCCCTAAAAGCTTCACCCAAAGGAGAAACATTTATGTTGTTCAAAATATTTGGAGCTATGTCAATTTTTGTAGTTGTTATCTTCAAATTTCTTAACTAGTAATGAGTGATCCTCGTAAGTGTTAAATTGAAAAGCACTAGACTCTCTATAGGTCATTCATTATAGAAGGCTTTGAAGCTTAGGAAGAAGTTTGGAGCCTGGGGGGTCGATTTTAAACCAACTCTATATTGTACACATGTTTTAAAGTGCATTGGAATTCTTTTTAGGTAACCAAGTTTCTCAGGATATCTTTGAGGCTGGGATAAAGATTTAATTTTTTTAAAAAATCACTATCAAAACCCTTTGTGCAGCACTTGCATAAGTTCTCAAACAATGGGACTGTTTTCATGTAAATTTCTTTTCAGGGCGAGTCCTGCTTTTTTGAAAGCAGTGTAACTGTAGCTGAGTTATATAAAGCAACATTTTATTGCCTCCTGGGGAAGATGCTTTGTACTAATGATCTGAAAACTGGTGTTTAGTGCCTGGTATTAGCTGATCTGTGGTTCAAAATGTGAGGAGAAAGAGAGGCCTTTATCTTTTAGTTAATTACTTCTGTCTAAGAAGGCGGGAGCCCTTCCTAACACTTCCTGGGTCCCCAGAATCCACCTGGAAACCCCCATGAAGCAGTTGACCCCATCCCAGGAAAGCAATCCTGAACACACGCCTGATTTCAGTGAGGAATTGCTCTGTGTTCCAGCAATCTGACTCTCTTCTCTCACTGCCCTTGTCACCTTGCTGGCTAAGAAAAGGGAGACCAGAGATCAACAGGCTCTGTAAAAAGGTGAGGTGAGCTGGAACTACAGGAAGAGAATTGACTGTCCATTGGGACAAAGCTTTCCCTCCTCTGAGACTTCACTGTGAAAAAGAATCAACTCTGCCCATTTTGAGTTTTTCCCCCCAGATAGTTCTCTCTGAAAATTATAGTAAATCCATTAATCAGCCTTTCTGCCCTCTGTCCCCGACTCTTTTCTTATGTCTCAAGGACTCCTGAGTTCTCTCTTTCCTGAGTATGAGGACAGTTCAGCTTACTACAATAGAATTTTTCATGGTTGCTTTCCCAAACTCCATGTGGACGCCTCTGTACAGTTGCAGAGAACAGGGTTCCCAGACAGGGTTTGAGTTTCAGAGAGAAAAAACTCCTAGCAGTTTAGATTACCCACGGTCCTCGATATGCGCTGCACAAAAATGTCAGTCCTGCTGGCAAAGTTCAGGGTAGAACAGGCAGCTAATTTAATCATTGACCATGAAATACCAGTCATCTTAATCTTACGCACAGTCCAAGTCAGGGGCGGGCTTTTGTGTCATTGAATACTGACCCTACCAGAAAAAAAATCAAGGATTTTGCTGTTTAGCAAATATTATTAAAAATGAAATGTTTCTATTAAGCATATATATCTTTTATATGTTATTCAGGCACTGTGAGTGTTCTCCTCACTGCTTATAGAGCTACCACTGCCATCACCCCCCGCATAGCCACACATCCCTCCAGTCCACCTTTGCTTTTTCCTTCTATGGCCAAATGAAGCCTTCTGTTTCCAGGGACTCCATTTGGACAATCAGGAAGGTGGACGACTACTCTAAGGGACTGGGCAGTGGGCAATAGCGAACTGGCATGGGAAAGCAGTCACACATTCTGTTTTTGCGTCTTTCTTTATGTTCCTGGTACCTGATGGATTACAACAAGGCCAAGATGTCTTCATTTTCTGTCACAGCGAGGCCTCAATGACAGGGTGATGAGGCCCTGGACTTCCGCGGCCAGCCGGTCAGGATGCATCAACAGCTGCGGCCAGCAGGGCCCGGCGGGAAATGGGAGGTGACTGAAGCCAAGGAGGCCCAGCCTGCAGCTCGGAGCGGGATTGCAGCGAGAGGCCGGCCCGAGGAAACCCCAGCAGCAAGGGAAAAACAGATTGACTCTCAGTGACTCATTTAGCTCCTGGATTGGACAGATCTCTCCCCTGCTGGCAATTTGGCTCTGCATCAATAGTTCAGATACCAGGCTGAATAGCTTAAAATAATTAGGGGGAGAAATATGCAAAACTGTTAGCCATCCAACTCTTTACTCCGTGCTGAAAGACACAGGACAAATGACATCTAGGTTATTAAATATGAAGTCACTGGATTTGCTGCCCATTTGGTCCAAAAGCAGAAAACTGGATAAAACTCAAATTTCTATAATTCAGTGTAGATGGCCTGTTTGTCCTTGAGGCAATCCATGAATTTTGGCCAGGCAGGCACTGTGACATGTGGAAATAACATGGGGGAAAGGGAGTGAACAATGTTTGATTTTGCCCCCACTCAGCTTCCACCCCTTGGGGGAGTGGGGGGGGGGGTGAAAATGTCAATAAACAGTGTGAATGTGGAGAGAAATGGAATCTGAGCCCAGAGTTTAGTAGCTGGCAGTTTGAACTTTATATACGTTAGGCCGACAGGAGGCTGGATTTCCTGTACTTTATATCCAATGGACAAAAACAGAAGCAACAGGCTCATTTGGTATCAGTAAAGGTCAGTTAAAATTATAGAGACATCCTTTGGAGCAAATCCCCAGTCTTGTATTTGCATATTTATGAACTAGAGATTATGACAGGCCATTCCATTTATTAGAGCAGTGCTGCTATAGTTAATAGTCTGTCAGCATTTCCATTATAAACCCCGTTTTTCAGTGTTTTAATATCTCAGCTGTTAGAAATCACATCAGGCTGAAAAGTGGTCTGCAGCCTCTCCAGGCCACAGCGGGGTGAGCCGCTGCTCGCGGTGGTGCCGGGGCTTTGAACCCAGCAAAGGCACTAAAATCAAGCCAGCAATGTTTACACTGGACATTAACAGTAAATATAAAATCAAGGATTTGGGGGAGAGTTGTTGAATTCTTCTCCTCTTCCACTACCTCAAATCCTCTTTCCCCTGCCTTGGCTTCCTTGGCAGTCAGTATCAGGGCTTTCATTCTCTACTGGGGATTTTAAGGCAAAGATTCAAAGTTTTAACTAGAGCCTGGCCAGCATGGCTCAGTGGTTGAGTGTGGACCTATGAACCAGGAGGTCACGGTTTGATTCCCGGTCAGGGCATATGCCTAGATTGTGGTCTCAATCCCTAGTAGGGGGTGTGCAGGAGGCAGCCGATCAATAATTCTCTCTCGTCATTGATGTTTCTGTCTCTCCTTCTCCTTCCTCTCTGAAATCAATAAAAATATGTAGTAGTATATTTTGCCAAGTTAAAACTTTTTTATGTATATAAAAGTTTTAACTTGGCAAAGTAGTCTCCCCCCTCTTTACTAAAATGGAAGGACATAAAGGTGCACCTGAATAAAGCAGAGATGCTGGAGGCATTTGTCCATTCATTCATAAGCAATGGGTGCACACAATTGTGGAGGCTGGTGAGCCCAAGTTCTATGAGCATCGGCAGGCTAAACACTCATGGAGGAATTGATATTGCAGGTCAAGTCTGAAGGCAGTCTGCTGGTGGCGTTCCTCTTCCTCCAGGGGCGGTCAGTCTTTTTCTCTAGGCTTTCAACTGATTAGATGAGGCTCACCTACTTTATGACACATAAAATTAATCATCACAGAGGGTAATCTGCTTTACTCAAATTCCACTGATATAAAAGTTAACCTCATTTTTAAAATACCTTTGCAGCAACATCCAGATGTGTCTGACCAAATTTCTGAGTACCATGGACTAACCAAGTTACCAAATAAAATTTACCATAATTGGCCAGGTAGCTAGCTCGGTTGGTTGGAGCATCATCCTAATATGACAATGTGCAGGTTCGATCCCCAGTCAGGGTATATACAAGAATCAACTAGTGGATGCATAAATAAGTAGAACAACAAATCAATCTCTCTATCTCGCAAATCAATAAAAATAAATTTTTAAAAAATTAATTAACCATAACAGACATGAACAACATTACATTTGAAGCATCTCTTACTTGTCAAGTCTGGGTTTGACCCTGGCAATACAAAATTAATAACATAGTCCTTGTCCTCAAGAATCATATGGTCAAAAAAAATTTATTTTAAAGAATCATATGCTCAACCATTTCCTTGCAACCAAGGTTTCACAACAAAATTACAAGGCCCAACAGTCAATAGCTGGCTCCATCCTTTTCTTTCTCTTGTCAATGACTCAGGACACCCGCCAGCAGAGGCGCAGGGGTGGTGCCTTCAGCTGCATCCACAAGAGAAGGCACTGGTGCCAGAGACTCCTTATCACGCAGGAAGACAGCCTGCTCTTCCCAAGCCAAATGCTTGTCAATTTGACCTGACAAGGAACTGCCAAGTGATATTCAAAGCTCCCTTGAAAATTGAGGAGATGTTCGAATAACAGGAAAGGAAAAGCAGGTTGCCTTCTCATGAATAAGTCATTCAATCAAAAAATGAGTATTGACTGTGGTTATATGGCTGCCTGATACATGTCAGGAGGAACCCCACCAAGGTACCCTCCACTGGACAAGCTCCACTACTTGGGAGAGTGTGCAGGATCCTCCCTCCATGGAACTACACACCAGACCCTAAATCCTTCACCAAGAAACTGTCATCAGGACAGTCTGGCCCCAGGCAATCCCCATTTGTATAACCAGTTCTCCCTGCTAGCTCTGATTTTGAGATCTGCCTTGTGTAATAACTAAGCAATTCTCCTTGCCCTCTCCCTTATGTTTCTTTTTGGAGTCAGTGACCTTTTTATTTTATTTTTTTAGTCTCTTAAGATGTGTCATATTCTTGGACACACAGAGTAGCATTTGCAGTCATGAAGCAGAGAATGTCACCACTGTATCACTCAATTTTACTTTATGAAAAAACTTTGAAAATAAATCTAAATGCACGAAAAACAAGCTGCTGCCGTTGCTTGTCAGCTGAAGAAAATAAAAAAGGCTATTGGATAAGAAGGCCAAAATGCAAAATGTGCCAACTAAGTCTCCTGAGAGTGTAGCCCAATATCCTATCAAGAGATGAGGCATCTGAGGCACCGTCGTCCTCGGTGCCCATGCAGTTGGCTCTGCTTTACTTCCACCCTTCACATTCCCCATGAAGAGAACAGGACTTACGTAATTGCTTTCAGCAGCATCTTTGAAGGAGAAGAACAATTACGTAATAAGACATACAGCAGGATGTGTGTGATTGGGTAATAACAGCATGTCTCACCGTGCCAGGCTGATGGCCAAGAACCACCTAGTCATGCTGTTATCTTACAAGAACATATGCCCTCAAGGCATGTTGGAATTATTTTGAGGATTTCTAAAGGAAGTTTACTGATCAAAAGAGAACCTCAACTTAGAAAACAACAAACCAGCCCTGGCCAGGTAGCTCAGTTGGTTAGAGCATCGTCCCGTTATGCCAAGGTTGCAGGTTCTATCCCTGGTCAGGACACGTACAGGAATCAACGAAGAAGTGCATAAATAAGTGAAACAACAAATCTCTCTCTCTCTCCCCTCTCCCCTTCCTTTCTTTCTCTAAAAATCAATCAATAAATAAAAATTTAAAAAGAAAACAACAAACTAAATAAATTTTTTGAAGTCTGATAGTGCTCTGACCAGTGTGGCTCAGTTGGTTGGAATGTCATCCCACTCACTGAAGGGTGGGGTTTGATTCCCTGTCAGGGCACATACCCAGGTTGAGGGTTCGATCCCTGGTCGGGGCATCTGTGGAAGGCAACCGATGGATGTTTCTCTTTCACATAGACGTTTCTTTCTCTTCCTCTCCCTTCTTCTCTCTCGAAAATCAATAAAATAAACATATCCTCTGGTGAGGATTATTAAAAAGTCTGATCATGATCCAAAAAGGTAACAAAAATTACATCTAAACTAACAAAACCTATAGCATAGAATTAAAACATTATGTTATGATTCACTCATGTCACCACAGGATAGAAGATGACAGAATGCCACTAAAAAGTAAAAATCAGAAGTTGGACTTTGGATGGCATGTTATTCTCTTCATAGTTGACCAGCTTTCTGCCTAGAGTGAAGCCATTTCTCAATCAAGGAAGTTTCGGCCCTTTATGGCCTCCCCTTCCCTAGCAAAGAGACACTCCAACGGCTTTGTAGACTTTCCACCCTTTGAACTTCTTTCCTAATGTTCTGATAGTCATCAAATCAAAAGATAATCTCAGAAATGTGAGAGGCTGAGACTATTTTGCAGCTGAACCTCCTCAGGGGTGCCCTCCTTCAGGTGAAAGTATGTGCTGGGATAAAGTTCCCAACCACACCTTATTTTTACAGTGAGATATATATATAAAGTTCCAGTATCTTATCTTTCTGTATATGCAAGCTAATTACACTTCCATCTCTCCTGTTCTTCTAACTCATTTAGTAAGAACAAAACCAATGATAACCCGTATAAGACAAGGGGAGGGATGGGAGGAACATTTATAAGATTAGTTTGTCATTTCTTAGATGAGATTGTATCTACTTTATAATTAAGAGTTCTCATATCAAGGCAAATACAGAGGCAAATGATTGATACATTCCAAATCTCCAACTGATGTTCTATGTTTTTCTACTGCACTATTAGAACCTTAAGATATAGAAGCTTTGATTGTTACTCTTATGGACTAAATTGTTGCCCCCAAAATTTATATGTTGAAGTCCTAACCACTACTACCTCAGAGTATAACTGTATTTGGAGAGAATTGCCTCTTAATTACTTAAAGAGGTAATTAAGTTAAATGCAGCTATTAGGATAGGCTCTAATCCAATGTAACTAGTGTCCTTATAAGAAGAGAAAAATTTGGACACAAGGAAAAACACCAGACAGAGGGACAGCCACAAGAGGACACAGCAAGAAGGCAGCCCTGCCAAGTCAGACAGAGGCCTCAGAAGAAACCAAACCTGCCAGCACCTTGATCTTGGACTTTTTGCCTTCAGAATCGTAAGAAAATAAATGTCTGCTGTGTAAGCCACCCACTCTATAGTATTTGGTTATGGCAGCCCTAGTAAACTAATACAGTTACTACTTTATTAATTTAACAAACAGTGTTTGGACAATTCTAAAAGTAATAAAGATGGAATAGTGAGAAAAACAAGGTTTATGGTATACTAGTGACCTAGTGTGCAAAATCGCACGAGACCCAGGACCCAGACCCCGCTGCGCAGTGAGACCCACAGTCAAGTCCCCGCCCACCCGTGTGCGCCTCGCCTCGCACACAGCCTCCTGGTGACCAGTCTTTGGTCGTTATGGCATTAGGGCCACTAGATTTTTATAATATAGATTAGGGCTTACTATCTACCAAACAAGTAATTTTAACCAGGCATACATAAGAAATGTACAAAATATAGGGGTGAGTTTGAATCTATTATGTGTGTGGTATCCCCAAAATACCATTTGTAAGTTGATTTTTAATATTTTCAGTGATCTTACAGGATAGCAATTGAATATTTCAGGCATTTTAGTCATCAAAAGTATTCAATAATTCACAAATGGCCTGCAAATAATGACTCCAATTTTGCATGTAAACTCAATCTAAATTCCCACTAAGTTAAATTTGAACCAATATCTACAGGACTATTGGCACCTCCAGGTAGGGTGTTGGAATGGGCTTACACCACTCTCAAAAACAATCATTTCTCCTTAACTCCATGATCAGTAACATCATGTGCTTATGTTAAAATGGGCCATGGTGGCTGCTTACACCACAAAAACTGTGGAAGGCTGCACATTAAACTGTCCTTCGCTCTCCAGCCTGCTGTGAAGTATTTGCCAGCATGCCACTGGTCAGGGTGAGCCCCTGTCCACAGAGCAGCTCAAAGACATTTAGAAAGTGAATCTGTGACTGAGAACATGTGATAGGGGTAAAGAGGGACATAAGTATAGAGGAGTAAAAAATGATAATGTGGAAGATTCCGACATGTCAAGCTAGAGCAGTGACTCTTAAACTTTTTGGCCTACACCCAAATCACCAGGAGACATAGGGTGGGGCTAGGGATTCACATCCCCAACAAGTTCCCAGGCAATGCTGACGCTGCTGCGCATTGAGAGCCACCGCACTGCATGGCTAGTGTGGTCGTGCCTCCCACCACTGGCCTGGCTCCTATGCTTGCTACCTGGTTGAGAAGAGGGTAGAGTCGCCTGACAGGTGGAGCTAGCTCCTTTGGATTGGCAACTCTTGATACAGGAAATGAATGGCTGTGTGTAAACAATATTTAAATGAAAGCCCAGTGAAATGCCCTCTGGGGACCAACAGGCTGTTCAAAGCCAGGAGGCAGCACAGCCCAACATTGCCCTCCCACACCACCCTCAGTAGGTAAAAATAATATGTGCTGAACACCTTCATCTAGTCCAGGGTGTATGTTTACTACGCCCAGGTAGAATGTGGTTTGACCAAAACAGTTTGAGTGAACACCTGTGGGAAGATACAATCTTAGAACCACACTGAGTTATTTGTCTGGGAGGCAGGACCCCATTTAACACTGGGTGTTGCTGCTCATATTTGGATTGCCCCAAGGCAAACCATATCCCCAGAAATAGAAAATTGCAATCCACAAAGACAGGGACAAAGCTAAATAATACCACTGGTAAGGTGGTGCATAATGATTTGGTCTTGCAAAATAGGAATGATAGAAGAATTCCATTGTGTACATATTTCTTGTTGTGAGCCTGATGTCGAAGATCTGAAAGTTGGTTGCAAATACATTGACTTTTTTTTTTTCAAATTACATTCTCAAGGAAGAAACAGATGAAAACTGAACACAGGTTGAAGTTGGGCTCTTTTCTAAATATGCAGCTGGTGATAACACTGTCAGAAATGAAAAATTGTAGATAATTAATAAGAAATTGTTCAAAGAAACGGTTCTTGCCAAACAAAACATCAATGAGATTGAAAATAATTTTCATTGACAAAGCATGTGCCTCTTGGGCATTCCAGAGGAATGTGATGGGAATAAACTTGATTGAACCTTTAAAGGAGTTTCTACTTGTTGGGTCAGATCTTCCTGCTAAATCCCTCACTGTTAAAATGCTGTTTTGCTTTTCCTAACTGTTCTGGGCACACCCTTTCATAAACTATGTGAATCTGAGCATCACGTTATGAAAAAGTTCCTGGATTGCTCAAGAAATAGATTGGGCTATAATTTTTAAGAGCCTTCTGCTCACCCAGGTCCTCTGTGAGAAGTTTATCCAAAAGAAAACAAAAAAAGAAATTAACCTCAAAGGAAACTTTGGAACCACTACAAACATGAAAGCCATGTGTACGCCATGCTGTCAGCATTTCCTGGAGAAGCTGTGTGTGGCCTTCACTGTTCCTGGATGATAATCTGGAAATGATGAGGAATTCTTTTATGTATTTTATTGTAGTAAAAGTCCAATAAAAGTTAAGTATTACAAATGTTAATAATACATTAATTATAAATTAAAACAATAATATGATAATATTTTTCCAACCACATGTTGGCAAAAACAAATTTTAAATAAGAACTTAGTCTTTGGTAAGCAAACGTGGAAATGAGTAAACTATAAAATTTAGTTGGTGTAAGCATAAATAGATACTGTCTTTTTGGGGGACAAGTTGAGAGTGTTTGTCAAAATTTCAACGAGTATACCTATCCATGAGGCAGCAAGGAGTAGGAGTTAAGCCCAGACTCTGAAGTTGTAGTCTGGGTTCCAATCCTGACTCTACCACATAGAGCTGTGAAGCCTTAAGCAAGATACTTAACCTCTCTGAGCCTAAGCTTACCACATGAAAATGGAGATAGTAATAGTATCTATACTATTATGGGAATGAAAGTTGATTTTATAAAGTGTTCACAATGGTACCTGGCACATAGAAGCACCATGTAATCCAAAACCCCAATTCTAGAAAAATAGTCTACAAAAATTCTAGCCAAGTATCTAAGTTTAATGCAATACTGCTTCTCACAGCATAGAAATGGAAACTAACTCTAGATGTCCATTACTAAGAAAAATGTAAATAAATCATAATATATATGTGTTTTCGAATACTTTGCAGCCCTTTAAAGAACAAAATAGGGCTGCATGTACACCAAGTACAATATGTTGCCTAGTACAAAAACAAATTGTAAACAGTATGTTCAGTATAATCCCATTATTGTAAAAACAAACTCTGTGTGTATGTGTAAGAAAATACATACCATACTAACAGTGTTTACTTCCGAAAAGTGGGATTGGAACAGGGAAGAGAAAACTTTTAAATCTTACTTTATATACTTCTCTATTGTTTGAATTTTGAAAATTAATTTCAATTATTTTTATAATTAAAGGGGATTTTAAATCATTAATTAGTCTGAGCATAGTTTAGATTTAAATAATTCTTTTTTTTTTTAAGATTCAGAGTCATAGCCATGGGTGGGATGCTGCTGTTATCATTGATATAGTTGACCAGCCAGGAAATGAGACTGTATGAATAGTCCATTTAATTAAATGTTTTGGCCACTTACATCTATGTGAGCATAAAACGTGGAAGCACTTATGAAATAAGTTTTCATTGTACAGTAAATAGAGGGTAATAAGATTTGGTCAATCTGTCAGAGACTTAAGCCTACCCAATCCTAAAGAAAAACAGGCCTGAAATATTTCAAATGTGAGGTTATATTAAAAATCACAGTTTCAAACTGTGAATCCAAACAAATCAATTATTTTAGTGTATTGCCTTAGGGAAAGCACATTTTAATACTTGAAGGAACACCAAAAAGAATGTTAACATTCTCAGCAACCAATAACTAATACTAATACTTGCACTTGCCAAAGTATCTTTAAAAGTACTGCCTGACTGAAGTATTTCTGTAATCAGAGTATCTCCATGTTAACAGGTGGGATGGGGAATGCCCGAGTGAAAGACCTTAGAGATTATCTAGGTCAGCATTTCATAGAGGGAAACACTGAGTCCTAGAAAGGCCATAGGATTTTCTCAGAACAAACCAAACTACAGCGCAGGTCCATCAATCACATGTATGGTGTACCTGCTAATACAGTACTTTTCTCACACTTTTTGTTTTGTAATGTAATGGCTAAAACATGCACATGGTAAATGAAGTAATATAATAAATGTAATGAACACAGAAGTACCCAGTAAAAAGTTTTCTTCCTATTCTTGTACTCTGAACTCAGTTTTTCTCTTCAGATATAATACTGTTAGCAATTCCAAGTAGAGCCTTTCAGAGACACTTTATAAATTTCTAAGCAAGTGTGTGTGTGTGTGTGTGTGTGTGTGTGTGTGTGTGTAGCATACTATATACACTCACATGATTCTTGCTTCTTTGTTTTCACATATATATTTCATATGAGTTATTCCATAGCAATACATACAAATCTTTTCCCATTCTTTTTAATGGCTACATAGTATTCCATTGTATGATACATTAAATTTAATTAAACCCCTATCGACCTTTAAATTATTTCCAGGTTTTTTATTACAAGCATGCTTCTATCAATGAATATCCACATATACATATCTTTGAGCACTTAGGCAAATATATACAGGCTATACATCAGAAAAATACTTAGATGTGGAATTATTTAGCCAAAGGATATATACATATTTAATTTTGATAAGCATTATTAAATTTTTCTTCAAAGACATATATTAATTTACACTACCACTGAGAAAGTATGAAAACCTAGAATTTGCTATAAATCACCCAGAGTAGTCATTATGTATAGAGGGGTTTTGTGTGCGTTTTTCCTTTGGCTAATAAATGAAAAGTTCTTTGAAGACAAAAACCATAGCTTATACAACTGATTCCAATGCCTATGAACATTCATATAGCTGTTATTCAGCAAATATTCAATGACCAGAGCTGTACAAAAGTCTATAATTAAAAAATAGAATTCTACTTCCTATAATAGTAGACCAGTTAACTTAGATTAACTCTTCTATGAAGAAAAAGTAAAATAAAATTGGGGGAACTATATTTTAAAACCCACACACACCTTCCAAAATCATCAACAATTAACCCCAAAATGAGAAATTTCCCAGTAAAAATCCAAGAGAAAATCAAAGTCCTGTGTTCAAATCTGTTTTCCCCGATGGCCATTTTCCTATTAGGAGGAAGTAACCTTGAAAGTGCATTTGCTTTTGAAGCTCTTCAGGAGGGCAGAAAAAAACAAGATTCAAAGCTCAGGGTCCACCAAAGTTTAAGACTCAAATAAACAACCTACAACTCTTATGGCTCTTACTATTCCAAAAGTTATCAAAAACATTGCATAGCACACAATAAAAGGCATACAAGACACCATGAATACAAGACACCATGAGCAAGAATCAGTCTAAATGTCAAGATGATAGAATGAGACCCACAATGACTTCATATATTGGAATTATCTTACATAGACTATAAAACAGCTACACCCACCAAGTCAAAGAATAAAGAAAAGCCAAGCCTGAAATTTGAGGAAGAAACTGGGACAGGGGAAGAAGTAAGATACTTTTGAAAAGGAAAATATAATAATGAATTAAGAATTGATTGAATGAGTTTAATTGTAGTTTAGACATAGATGAAGAGAGAATTATTGAACAGGAAAATAGGTCAGAATAAACTGTCCACAATATAGAACAAAGAGACAAAAAAATAGAAAATATAGAAAAGAGGATATATTGAAAAAGCATGGCATCTGTTTAATTGTAGGTTTAGAAATAAAAGCAAGAGTGAGAAATGGGGCAAAAACAATATTTAAAATGTTATGGCTGAATGACAGAATTTTTCAGGACAGATTAACAAAACCTAAGAACTCCAAGCAGGATAAAGAAAAAAGAAAGACATATTAAGACATCATTGTGAAATTACAGAAAACTAAAAAAAAAAAGGAGAGAAATATTTACAGCAGCTAAAGAAAAGTAAAACAGATTTACCTTCAAAAACTATGGTTAAATTTTTCAAAGGCAAAAATAAAGTTCAGAGAAAAATGGAAATATGTTCTCAATGTTTTTATACAAAATAAAAACTTCCATACAATTTTATCCCCAGAAAAATATCCTTCAAGCATAAAAGTAAAATATAGAAATTTTCAGATGAACACAAACAGAGAAATTCACAACTAGCAGACTAAACCAAAGGATCAGAGATGCAGGGAGGATTAAAGAACTAAAAAGGTGGTAAATATGTGGGTAAACATAAACATTGACTTTAAAAGCTGTAAGTGTCTTACAGATTTTTTAAATCTAGAGAACTAAAATTCATGACAACTATATATTGTCAACTCTAAGTGAGGGAAAGAGGGCATTTAGTTGAGTTATTTTGAGTATTTATTCCAGAAGGAGAGTAAAAGTGTGGATTAACATTAGACTTTGCTAATTGAAGGGTGAATGTTGTAATTTGTAAGGTAGTCACTAAAAGAATGGGGAAAAGTATATGATTTCAAACCAATGGAGAGGAAAAATAGTTGGTAAAAAAAAAAAGTCAACCCAAAAGAAATCAAGAGGAGTGAGAAAAAGAGATATAGATCTGATGGATCAAATAAAAATCACAAAATAAGATGGTACATTTTAACTTACATACATCAGTGATTACATTCAGGATGGATGTCCTACATTCCAGTAAAATACAAAAACTGTCAGGCTGGTTAATTTCAATTAAATTTCATTATATTTAAAATATAATTACATTTCATATTAAAATATAAATAAAATAATTAAAATGAAATATAAATATATATTATATATAAAATCCTATATAATAAAGCGGTACTATGCAAATTGACCATCACACCCTCGCACAAAATGGCTGCCCCCATGTGGGCACAAGATGGCAGGGGAGGGTAGTTGTGGGTGATCAGGCCAGCAAGGGAGGGCAGTTAGGGGTGACCAGGCCGGCAGGGGAGGGCAGTTGGGGGCAACTGAGCTGGCAGTGGAGGGCAGTTGGAGGGGACCAGGCCTGCAAGGGAGGGCAGTTGGGGGGATCAGGTTGGCAGGTAATGGCAGTTGGGGGAGACCAGGCCAGCAAGGTAGGGCAGTTGGGGGCAATCGGGCCAGCAGGGGAGCAGCTAGGCGTTGATCAGGCTGGCAGGGGAGTGGTTAGGGGGTGATCAGGCTGGCAGGCAGAAGCGGTTAGGGGCAATTAGGCAGGCAGGCAGGCGAGTGGTTTGGAGCGAGAAGTCCTGGATTGTGAGAGGAATGTCCAAATGCCGGTTTAGGCCCAATCTCTGAGGGATCAGGCTAAACTGGCCATAGAACATTCCCCAAGGGGTCCCAGATTGGAGAGGGTGCAGGCCAAGCTGAGGGACAACCCCCGCCCCCCATGCACAAATTCTGTGCACCGGGCCTCTATTATAATACAGAAAAACTGAAACTGAAAGATTAGAAAAAATAAACCACACAAAGAGTCACCAAAAGAAAAAGATATAACTATATTATGCTATTAGACAAAATTGACTTTAAATAATTACTTGTTCACTGAAGTTTTGTGTTGAGGGGAAAAAAATACAAATATAAATAAGGTTCCCTGACCACAGTGATTTTAATAAGAGAGATAAGTCCTGGGAGAGGTATGTATAAAATGCTGTGTTGGCACAGAATTAGAGATGATAGCATATAGTTGTACCTTATAGTTAAAAGTGTCTCCTAGAGAAACTTTTATCAGAATTTTGATATATTTATTCATCAAGTAGCTATGAGTGAGGGGAAGGCATTGCACACAAAGGTAACAATAGGCACAAAGTAGGTGTTTGTAAATATTAGTAGAAAGCATTGTTTGATTTAGGGACAGTGAAGACCAAGAGGTGCAGGGCCTTACTCATCTGGTAGCTACAGTGGATGTTACCATGGCCTGCCCAGACCCCTCCACCCTTGTCCTGAAGGCACTCACTCTTCTACCAGTGAGAAATGCTACATGTTTTGTTCCCAGCTGGGTCCCTCAGTAAGAATCACCCTCGCCTAGGACTCTGACCCCTCCTCTGGGGGCAGCCCTTGGCCTTAATTTATGACAGTTCTGAAAGGCCACCCCAGCTCCAGAGCTCCCTCTGGGATCTGCTGAGGACCTTGTTACAGTTCTATCACAATCCATCTTTCCTGACTAACCAACCCTCTGTCCCTCAACCTCTCACAGGTGCTGTTGAGAGCACTGCCCAATAAATCTCCTGCATAGCCATCTCCACATTGGAGTTGCTTCTCAGGAAGCCTGACATAAGATAGTAGCTAAAGTGGGAAAAGTCCAAGAATCCTGAGTCCTGGGCCAGTATTTTACCCTGACACTCAGCTGATGGCAGGTAGAATTTACTGTCAAACCTCTGGTACCAAAGGCCAAAGTGATTGTCCTAGGAATGTTCGGTTGTTTGTTCTCATTCTTTCTCAAACTAAAGTGCCCATTCTGCTGAGGACCAGTTCCACTTACACTGTCCTGCAAGTAGTGAAGAATAGTAGAATTAGAAAGAAAAATCTGCTCATTGAGTATCTACAATCTGCAAGATCCCCTTTTCCACAAGATCTGTGCTTCAGGTGGTTAAATAACCAGTCCATGTTCTTGTAGCTGTTAAGTAACAGGATATATATACACTAATAAAAGAGAAACATGCAAATTGGTGTCACTCCGCTATGCCTACCAGCCAATCAGATGATTATGCAAATTAACCCAATAAAGATGGCAGTTAATTTGCATACACAGGCACGGAACGAAGACTGTAGGCTCTGGCCGAAGTGAAGACTGAAGACTGAAGACTGAAGAGGCTTGGCTTCTCCGCTGCGGCCGGACCAAAGGCCTGGGTCCCAGGTGCCGGAGGAAAACCGGTGCCAGCAGCCAGGGTAAGGAAGGCCTATTGCACAAATCTTCATGCAACAGGCTTCTAATATATATACATATATGGTTTTATTTGGTAATTATAGTCTACTAAAAACAGTGTGTCAAAACCTTGTTTGGTACGAATTAATGAGCTATGCATATATGTTCATTAGCTAATCCCTTCATCTTTTTTTAGCCAATCACCTCACCCTCCTCCCCACCAGTCTACATCATGTATCCATGTTTCTTGTTCCATTTTGTTCATCACAGAGCCAATATTTGGATTTAAGGTCAGATATAGCTGTCTCCACAAAATGACCTAAACCAAACAGTAGAGAATGTAAAGGGGGAGAAATGAAGACTGCTGCCTCATATTGACTAGGCCTTGCTCAGGCTGGTTTACCGCTTAGGTGTCTTGGTAAGGAAGTGTTCTTTCAGCTCACCCTGCCCTCAGCCCTACAACTGAACCACATTTAAATCTTTCCATTAGCCTTCGCTCTTTTGTCTTGGTAATTGCAAGTTCCATGTGGCTTATATCACTGACAACCTTCTATCTAACAATCCTTGTTGAAAATTGGTTCTACCATGGATTTGACAAGTCTTTTAACAGTTTAAAGAACATATGGAATACTTTCAACAATAAAGATTTTTTTAAATGTTACCTCTTGATAACAAGATATTAATAAAAATTAATTCCTTTAATATCCACAACCTTCCATGTCTCACTGGAAAGAGGCAGGTTGGGAGGTCAGCCCCCGCCCACTTGTTGAGTATGGTAAGGCTTGGCAAACGAAAACCAGAGGCATCTCGAAGAGCATTCTGTTTGGCTCTGGGGCAGTGCCTGGGCACTCTGCCAGAGCAGCTGGGAACTCTGGTGAGGCACTTTAATGCAAATGCCCAGCTGGGTCCAGTTCATTCTGTATTTGTCCACAGGGTATTTGTTCTCTGTACCACTGGAACACACGGGATCATCCTCCTCCTGCAACATACTCGGAACACTGACAACATGCCAGCCAGGTAAAGAGCCAGGTCCTTGCAGTTAGAGAGCCCTGACTCTGAATCCTGGCTCTAAGACTCCTTTCTGGGGACAAGCAACGTTAACCTACAAGCCTCAGTAAACTCGTATATACAACAGGGATAATACCCACTTTATTGGTAGGAAGCTAGTAAGCAGCTCAGTAAACTGTAGTTGCTATGATAGCCAGAGAACACTTCTTTCCCACTGATACTGACAGAGATAACACTTCGGAAATTATCTTCATTTTGTTCTTTTTACTCCAAAGCTTGTTCGTCTGATCACAGTGCTTGGTTGGCAGTACCCTAATGTGGGATCGACAGCAGCATTTATTCTGAAATGTTAAGAGTTGGTCTTGTGCTCAAGCAGAAGATAGATGACAGAGGTTCTTTTCAGTCTATTTGCCTTTTGTCCTTAACTGACCAGATCTCTACTGATGAAGTTCACAGACCCAGACAACACTGATGTTTTTTTTAAAGCCTATCCTCTTGAGAAAAATAAAATAGGGATTGCAAGAAATGCTAACATAATTCTGGTCCTAAGAGGATTTTCCTGAATTATCCAATTATGTGCCTGAATTCCCTATGGAGGTTTGACAGGGAAAGTCCGACCCTTGGTGGTGCTGAGCATGGGAACTTCCCCCTGACCTTCTGCTCTGAAAAGGGGAGTTGGGCAGTGACCTCCATGAAAACCCCCTCAAAAAGTTTCAATGTGAAACAGATTGTGACTCCAGAACAATCACAATTGCTGAGTTTGATGAGTTAAATGTGCATCCCTCGCTCCTCACAGCACTCCATCTTCCAAATATACCACAATGATAATGCTAATGATCACAAGCAGCACCTTTCTTGTATCTCATTTATTTTTACCCCAAATTATGGAGGCTTAAAAGAATTTACTGACTGCTTGGGTTTTCTGACTAATTGGGGTAACTCTATGCTATGGCCATTAGGAGATTTAAATATAGCTCTTCTTGAGCAATACTCTTTATTGGATCCCCTGTTATCCTTTAAATATCTTGGTGTGCAAGTGGATAAAATTAGAAAGAATTTGTTTGCTCTAAATTACCAACCTCTGCTTGATAAAACTATTAGCTATTTAGCTAATTGGACGGCTCTTCCATTATCATTAATTGGCAGAGTTAACACTATTAAAATGGTTGTTTTATCTAAATGTTTGTATTTATTTCAATGCTTTCCCATCAAGCCACCTAAAATGCTCTAAAGCTTTAAATTCTGCAATTAGTTTTGTTTTATAGGCTACAAAGAGAGTTAAGATTAATCTTAAAACTCCAACTACTCCATAGGAGCAAAGGATTAATTCTTCCTTTTCAAAGACTAGATGAATGTTGGACTTTCTTAATCAAGCTTTGTCCATTGCTCCTAAATACCTTCTATCAGAAGTGCCAAATCCAAGAAGAAATTGAAAGAGGATTCTTATTAGTGTTGTTTTGCTAATAAAAACTTTACAAGAAAACTTTGTATCACACTCAGATTTGTATTCAATCACACATTCATTCATTCAGCAAATATTTATGTTGACTCTTTTATATACACCAATATGCTAGATACTAGTATCTGTACTACCGTGGAAGAATTTAAAGGTGAATAAAATGCAGCCCTTGACCTCAAGAAGTTCAAATACTGAGAGTGAAAAGAAAATATAAATAACTATAAGGTAATGTGGTAAGTGCTATACTAGAGAAATGCCCCATATGCTGGGACAGAGCAACAGGTATTGCTAAATCTGCCAGGGGGAAGCAAAAATGGCTTCTCAGAAAAGGCGACATCTGAGCTGGATCTCACAGGATGGGATTCCTACAGCGCCCTTCCAAGATGTAAAAGTACACCTTGAGAGTTTTTTCTTCTGAATAATAAAGTAACTTGATTTGTGGGACAGTTAAAATGCTCCCCTCAGCTCAAAGGCAACCCATTTTCTCTTTAGTGAATCGGGAGAATTCCATAGACATAACATATCAGGACTTCATCAAGACGTTTAACAAAGGCTTTCATGATCTCATTGAATGTCAACATGAGGACATGTGAGCAGAATGATGGCACAGGTACATCAAATTCTAGCTGGTTGTGAATTGGTTGCCAATGTGCTAGTTACTGTTTTACTGCTAATCTAGAGAAAGATCTCTCAGAAATATGCCAATGGGTTCTCTCTTTGGCTGTGTCCTGTTCAAAGTTTTTAATAACTTGGATAAGGACAAGGAGAACGTGCTCAAGAGACTGGAATAAAGGATCAAAGTAGTCATATAACTAAATAGGAAAAAATAATGTCCTATCTACTTTGTCCCACTTGCTATAGTTAGAGAAGCCCTCATTTATGGCACCATGGGGCAATAAAAAAATGCTCCGGATTTGGAGTCAGAAAGTCTAAGTTCAAGTCCGAGCTTGACTAAATGTTACATATGCAATCTCAAGAAAAACCCTACACTTATGTGAGCCTCAGTTTTTCTATCCATAAATTATAAATAATAGTACAATTTCCAGAGCTGTTGTAAGAATTGGGGATGTAGAAATAATTTGTAAATTCTATATCTTTTTTTTAATCTTTTTTTATTGATTTCAGAGATAGAAACATCAATGATGAGAGAAAATCATTGATCGGCTGCCTCCAGTATGCCCCCTACTGAGGACTGAGCCTGCAACCCAGCATGTGCCCTGACTGGGAATCAAACCCTGACCTCCTACTTCATAGGTCAATGCTCAACCACTGAGCCACACCGGCCAGGCTGAAAGTTATATTTTATAGTGTTTGTAATAGTAATGATGGTGATATAATAATAGCAGTAACTAAGTCTAACCTAGACTAAACTAACAGTGTGACAAGGATTTCAAAATAGCCAATATAGTCACTAGGCTGCATTACTGAAACAATGGGGTCAGAGTTGTATCCTCACTAGGTTCATTTAGAGCTAATCTGGCACCCTGGGCTTAATTCTGGTCACTGTGGGGCCCCTTGTATCTAAAGCAGAGTTTGACATATAATGGGTGCCCAATAATATCTGTGGATACATTAATTTCAATGAAGATGTTGCTGCATGTCTGGATTCAGGTAATGAGAATTCTAAGAATATGAAAACCACAAAGATTGTTCTTAAAAGTGGAAATGTTTTGTATGAAAAAGAGATAATTTACAAGTCATCACTTGTAAAGGAATAGGTCAGAATGGGATTTGTCATACTTGAAGGACAGTTATGTGGGGACAAAGGAACAGATCTGACACTTACTAAATACCTTCTATGGGCTACACATTTGAAATAATTATTCTGTTGCTGTGGAGAGCAAACTGAGACTGGTGGTCAGAGGTTACAGGAAGTCATAATGTGGCCTAATAAATAAAATTAATATCTAAAATTATGAGCCCTCCAACAAGGGAAAGGCTGGCGTTTGAATCAGAATGTTTAAGCAGATTGTTTTGAAAGCAATTTCTGACATGTAGGAGGTCAGACTAGATCACTAGTTCCAAACCTGCTTTGGCATTGCCTGTGAAGCTTATTAAGAATATCTATATATGTAAAAGCCTAAGCGACCATTCAACCGTTCATCTGTTCAACCAGTAGCTATGACATGCAATGACCACCAGGGGGCAGACGCTCAATGCACAGGCATGGAAATATGGAACAGACTGATGAATCTCAGAGGGAAGTGGGAGGGAGAAGGGCGGAAAGAGATTAACCAAAGATCTTTTATGCATACTAGAGGCCCGGTGCATGGATTCATGCACCAGTGGGGTCCCTCGGCCTAGCCTATGGGGATCAGGCCAAATCCATGCACCAGGCCTCCAACATCCCCCAGGGGGTCCCAGATTGCGAGAGGATGCAGGCCAGGCCGAGGGATCCCACTGGTGCACAAATCTATGCACTGGGCCTCTATTAAATACATAAAGTAGAATTAGAATTTATAAGAGCATGGCACCCACTACACAGCCTTCTGTATTTTCAACATCCTATACGAACAATTCTGATACATAGCCAGGGCTGAGAACTACTGGACTAGGTCTGTTTCCTAATGATAAAAATACCACATTGTTTAAACAAGCACAGTTTCTGAGGCCCCAGCCATGGAAGTTCAAATTGAATAGGTCTGGAATAAGGACCAGGAATCACTATCATCAGGAGAGTCTGAAAAACAATGCACAAGAAGCCTCTCATACTCTTCCCAACTCCTGAGATTCTGAAGATCGAATCCAACTACAGCTGCTCATTGATTCTGAATAACAGTTTTGAAATACTTGCATTATGGAAATCAAGCCCCAAGCAAAAATATGTATGCTTCTAACTGGCCATGGTATTCTTCAGGTTGGTGTCTCTAAATAATTAAACACATTTTTTAATAAACTAAATGCCAATGAACGTGTTGACTTTTCAATTGGCCACAGTTTACCAGTTCAACTGATTCCAGTAAATATACTAGTATGCATGCATGTATGCAAATGACAAGTGAATTGCTTTTGTCAAAGAGTTATTCAGTAAAACAGACTTGAAGCCTTGATCACTTAGGAGTGGAATGTGAGGTGTTTAAATCAACATTTTATAAATATTTTCATTTAAACATACTGCATTCTCTGAAAATGTGAACATGTAAATCACCCGTGTTTTATTCTAGACACATTCATTTTTCCCCATCTAATATTTCACTCTAAAATAGAGGTGCGAAAGTAAACAAGTGTTTTTAGGCTGATCTGCCATCATGTTCAGCAGCTTTCATTAGTTTTTGATAGTCTGACCTAAATCAGCTATAGAATAACATTTTAGCCTTGGCTCAGTTGGTTGAGTGTCGTCCCATGCACCGAGAGGTCGCCAGTTCAGGCAGCCAATCAATGTTTCTCTCTCTCTCCCTCTCCTTTCCACTCTCTACATATATAAAAACATATTTTTAAAAGAATATGTGATTTATCTCAATGACCCCAAATCTAGATCGTCTGCAAGTCCTCTCTTGTTTCTTCAGTTCCTTGCAGCTTAGAACCAAAAGCAAAGCTTTCCATGTATTTTCTAGAGAATGGCCGGGAAAAGGATGAGAAGGAAATTATTACCAAGCAGTTAAGATGGGATTTTTGCATTTAGGCTTTTCTTTCAGAGCACAGTTCCCTTCGTCCAGAGGGAGATGGCTCAGGCAGCAGCGGCTGCAGCCCCAGATCTGTTTGCATCTCTGCCTGGTACATGATGCTCTGAGGGACTGATAGTCTTGCACACTCAGTTTATGAGATGTAGGTTAAAGATAAAGGTAAAGATGGAAGGGAGATAAGTAGGCAAGAAGAAAGGAGAGCAGGCTGAGTGTAACTACACCCTCCCTAACTCAGACAAAGACAAGTGAGCCACGCCTTTCATTTAACCCTGTGTTCTTGAAAGAGTGTGTTCAGTTTTGAGATTCTTTAGCTGATAGTAATAGTTTCTATTGCAATGATGGGAGGTGTATCAAAGTGAAGAAAATCAAGTTATAGTATTTGGGAACACATTGACATAAGCAAGTCAAACCCCTTGAGAATACATTTTTCTTTATTTCTCAAAATGTGGTCTAGAATATAGGTCAAAGGATAAAAATTAATAGGGTGATTATTCTTACTATGAATGATGTTTTATTTTAATGACCAAAACAGATATTTTGGTGTAAGGACTAATTCAGTAAGCAAATCTTTCACACACAAAAGTGTGTGCTGACATATTTAAGATCTTTCCCTAAAGTTCCATCTCCTCCTCCCCGCAAACTCCCACTTGGTGACAAAGTCTGCAGACTGTCTTTAGAGATCCTGCAAATCCCCTGGAGAACAGAGCTGGAGAATCCGTGCTATTCCCCAAAGAATCTAAGCTTCCTCTATCTCACAGAATGAGAACAGGCCTATATGCAACAGATGAGGAAACAAAGCAATTTCTCCTTCTCCAAGTGGTAAAAGATGGAAGAGAAAGTAAGAAAAGGTATCAGAGGCAGAAGGAGGGGCCCCAGCGGACAACCTCCCCATCACAATTGCGCTGGGCACTCCAGTCCTCCATAGAGAATGGCTGGCTCCTCTACTCCTCCAGCAGTGCCCTGGGACGCTGCCTGTCACACCACCTCCCTGGACAGGTTCCATCAAACTGGCAGCGTATCTTGTATTCACTTGCCTGATTCATTCCAAGTCCTTCTACCCTCTTCACAATCCAGTTTAATTCAGAACACCTTTTGTTGAGCACCTACTAGGTGCCAGGCTCCCTGAGAAGGCAGGGGCACAAAGGTAAGAATTTACTCTCTGCCTCACTCAGCCTGCCTACTAAGTGGCATGCACAGGGTAACAGTTAATAGTGAAGATTCTGCAAATTATACAAATCTGTGACATTTGCCAGGGATGAAGAGATGCGAAAACAAAATTGGATTTCAGTTCGCTGGTTATCACTCGAGGGGCTTCTTTCTGGTAGATGTGCCTTATGGTAATAATAACAGTCTACGTTTGTACAAAGCTCTAGAGTTTACAACGTCTTCTCATAAACATGATCTCATTGTGAAATATTGAGATTCAGCTTTTCTTTCGCAATTTACAGATGACAAAATTGAGGCTAATAAAAAGTAAGGTCATACTGTACTCAGAAGTTGTATAAAATACTACTCAACAACCAATATACACACAGAAAAAATATTAAGCTGGTTCCCTATTATGATAGTACACCCTAAGTACTTCCCAAATATAACTTAAATTACCCTACAGAATAAAGTTTGGAGAGAAGAGGTACCAATTATTTTGTGCACATTTTACTAAGGGAAGGAAGCAATTAAGCCATGGCCTTCACACAATGCCCAGGAGATGACAATACTACTTCTCAATGTCTCATCTGGAACATTCTTCTCTGGATTGCTATGGTAAAAGCCCTGTAGATAGAGTTGAGTGTGGTTCTAGTGCCTTCAGCATCAGAACACAAATCAAAGAGCCCAGGAAATTTCCTGAACTGGGCAGCTTACTGGGCAAATGATTTAATCAACTTGGATTTAAATAACGTTATCTCCAGGTGGGGGTAGAGATTAATAAGGCTGTCTTTCAGGAAGGTGTGGGAGTGAGGACTTATTACTTTACAAGCACCCATCTGAGAAACGGGGCTGTCATCGCTGGATACACCAAGCTTTGATGAGGCCTTCGGGGCTGGAGAACTAGCCCATGCACACTGACATGGGCTGGAGCTCCTCGGATGAAAGAGATCTCTATAAGCCATGTGGATGTGCATCTGATAATCTTTGACATATGTTTAATATTTGGATTTCCAAGATTACTCATGTTAATATCCGCTGCACATCTTACTTTTTTTGCCTTTTGTGCACACTGGGAGATGTGGGTTTGGACACGTTTCAAGCCAGATTTGTTCTTGTTGCTTTATTGCTGCTAACCACAGGGTCACTAAAATGGGAAAATCATCTGCTTCTTTCTCTACTGAACTTTGAATTCAAAACTTACAATTCAAAGAAGAAAAAAGAAAAGACATGAGTAAATGAATAATGAATGCAGTAAAAATAAATGTGTGGTTCTGGGCCCCATTTAATTTTTCTTAAATGACAGTGTTGTTAATGCTATGAAATATTTTCTCTGATAAATGTGAGTTAGCTAATTTGCATGAATGGCTAGTCTGTCATTTTTTTATTCTGTTGAGTTATGGGTTTTTAAAAATGGCTTCTTTTCTGTGTAGCTTTTAATACATTGTTATTATATGTGATCACTGAGCTTTCTTAATGGCACATTAAAACCATGGGTTTCATCTTTTTAAAAAAATAGAAATTAATTTGGAAAAATGAATTTATGCAATGATGAAGTTCTTCAAATAAATGTATTTATAAGGAAAAACTATTTGCACATTATTCGTTATTCCTTTTTAAAGCAAAAAAAATATATTTTTGGCCAAACTCTCAATCACAGAAAACTTAAGAAATTTAAAAAGTAAGCTCTTAAGGTCCCCCTCCATGCTTAAGGTTCCATGATTTTCAAATGACTAAAAAATGTGTTCTACAAAACCTCCTTTGTGCACCTGTGCCATGATCACTGAAGAGCTAAAGAAAGGTCGTTTGATTCTGAACCTTAAATTTTGCTACATTCATGCAAGTTAAATAATGTTAATGGTGCCTAGAGAGAGGTTCAGTGGCCTTCCTTTGAATAAAGCAAGACAGAATGAGTGTGCCAAAGGAAGGGAGGAGGAATTCCAACCAGTGCATCATTCCCAGTGCATCGACTTTTGCTTTTTTAAGTGTTTTTAAAGTAAACTCAGTGCCTATGCCTCAAAATTGCCCAACAGCACATCAACAGCATTTGAACATTGATGAAATTGTAACCCATGCGGCAATTGCTTCGGAGTTATAAGCTTTAGAAAATGGCGTTATATGACACCGGAAGTGCCATCTCAGCAATCCCCACACTGTAAAGCACTAATGAATGAGTGCTCTTTGGCTGCCTTGGCTCATAAATGACAGAATACAAAGATGAAGGAATCTGATTTAAATCCACCAGGCATAGAAAAGTGGAGGTGCATTTGTAAGGTCACATGGCCATGGCCCAGGGTTTTTCTTTAGCACGAAGTGAGAGGCCTTAAGACTCTAGGGTGCACAGACTCAAGTTCAAATCCCCCTTGGCCACCTACCTGTTCTCTTATCTCCTCATTCATTTCTTTCCTAGCATACAGTAAGTTCCATAGGTTAGCTATTGTTGCTAAAGTACTTATGCAATGGAGGAAATAAGACCCATTCCATGGCATTATTTTCAAGATTAGTGATAAAACATTTGTAACTCCAAATATAATACACTAGAGGCCCAGTGCATGAAATTCGTGCATGGGGGGGGGGGCGGCCCTCAGCCCAGCCTGCACCCTCTACAATCTGGGACCCCTCTCACAATCTGGGACTGCTGGCTCCCAACCGCTCGCCTGCCTGCCTGCCTGATTGCCCGTAACCACTTCTGCCTGCCAGCCTGATCGACACCTAACTATTCCCCTGCTGGCTGGATTGCCCCTAACTGCCCTCCCCTGCCAGCCAATCACCCCTAACTGCCCTCCCCTGCAGTCCTGGTCTCCCCCCAACTGCCCTCCCCTGCAGGCCTGGTTGCCCTCAACTGTGCTCCCTTTCAGGCCTGGGCACCCCTAACTGCCCTCCCCTGCAGGCCATCTTGTGGCAGCCACCTTGTGGCTACATGGGGGCGGCCATCTTTGACCACATGGGGGCAGCCATCTTGTGTGTTGGAGTGATGGTCAATTTGCATACTGGTCGTGACTAATTAGCCTATCTGGTCATGACTGTGAGGGTGTCGTGACCAATTTGCATATTACCCTTTTATTAGTATAGATGACATTTAGGTAGCTGCTACTCTTTCTACTATTGTGTACCACCATTAGAATAACTTTCAATAGCATGTAAGCTACTAATTAGATCAGGGTTTGTGTCTATTGAATGTAGTGGTATGTCTCCAGCCCTTAGAACAGTCTACTCAGCCCTCCTCTCCTGTTACCACTGACATAATTCAGACCATATCCAATGCTTGTTTGTTTGCTTTGTAAGTGTAAGCCTTTGATTTCAAAACACATTCAGATTCACAACTAGGGTACCCTGTAAGTGTTGTGAATAATTGAGTTGTATGACCTAGAGTTCAAAGCAGCTGTAGGTCAAGGACAAGCTCTGGAATCAAAAGAATGAGATCAGTGTCCTGGTTTTGTGGCTCTGTGACTTAATACAATGGCTGAACCTTCCTGAGCCTCAATCTACTTACCTATGAAATGAAGAATAATGGTAGTATGTGGCTTACCGAGTTCAGTTCTATTGTTTTGAGGACCAAATGGAATAATATATATAACATCAGACAATGTTTAGTGTTCTACAAATATTATTTATAATAAATATTACTTATCATAATCCACTACCATCATTGAATGCCTTATTGTTCTCTGGACAAAAGGAACTGTATAGACCGGGAGACAGCAAACTGTAGCCTGCAGGCCAAATCCAGGCTGTGAGCTAAAAATGGGTTTTACATTTTTAGATGTTTGAAAAAAATCAAAGCAAGAATTAGATTTCATGACACAACTGAAGAGCCTACAATATTTACTGTCTGGATCTTTACAGAAGTTTGCCAACCCCTAACTCTAAGAGTTTATATTAATAATATTTTTAGTTTCTTTCAGGATTAAGCTTTAAGGCAGGTAGAACCTATGCACTACACAATTAATGCCAGGATTAGAAGCAGCTCAGGTAGAAAGACATCACCTTCTTAAAAGTAGGCCCTGGGTGTGCCTCACTGGTCTCATGAACACCCACAAGTCCTGGGCTGAAAGCTGCCTATTCTCACCTGTTTGCCTCTCCAAACCAGATTAGCCTATAATCTTTATAACCAAGGTCAGCGTTTCTCTTGTTCACCTCTTTATTCTTAGCACTTATCACATAGCAGAGGTTTCCTAAGTTTTTGTCAAATAATGAGTGAGTGAATGAATGAATGAATGAATGAATTTAACTATTCATTCATCCTCTCTACAAGGACTGGCTTCAGCTCTTGCTCTTCCATGAAACCTTCAGAAATCACTTCAACCCAAAGATCTCTCTCATGTCTTGGAGTCTCATGTTGTCCTTGATCCAAGGGAGATAGTGCAGGATTTATGGATACTCTTGAACCATTGCCCATACTCTTTGTTAACCATTGTCCAATTGACTTATTTGTTATGTATTTATACTTTGGTGCTTCCAATTAGATGATAAAACTGAGTGTCAGATCCAGCATGGCTCCCAGCCTTCACATCTGGCTTCATCCCCAGCAGGCGAAAACATATTAAAGCCACTCTAACCCTAGCATCTATGATTCAACATGGAGATTCTCTCACTGCTGGTCTGCCCTGACTTGAGTTCTAGCTTGCTACCTGAACCCTAGGCCACACGATGACCTAGTTGTGGTCATTGGAGGCAGGGTTTTGCTCTTGTCTGGCCCCTCCATAAGGAGTGGAGTTCCACCTCTCATCTCCAGCCTGGTTCTTGAGGATGCAGGATCTGCACCCACTGACTATTGGTCAGTCTCCTGCCTACTGGACCTTCCAGGAATGGGTTCTCATCCCCTCGCTGTTGGACCATTCATCTTGGACCACATTTATAATTTTTTGCCAGTACTCTAACCTCCAAGATATTATGCTTTATCCACTCTCTTCTGGCCTACCCCAGCCCGTGATAAGCTATCAGGCCAAATTAGGCCAAGGTCTGAGATCTGAGATTTGGAAGAGAGTCTGTGATTAATACTTCTTTTTATCTACAATATGCCTAAATGATGCACATAGAAGATCAATAAAGATTCATTAACTGGTCCAGCATAAAAAATAATAATAGCAAGAGATGGTTACTCATAAGGTGTCGCATATCTAAGTTTCTTATGTTTCAAACTCCCATCAGACACAATATCTCCTTTATATAACAAATATTTTATAATATATCCCTTTGCCATCCTGAAATGAAATTCATAATCTCCACTGAAAACTATTGGTCTAACCCACCTATACAGAACTGTCCTGAACACAGATCCCCTCTCAGGAAGAATACCCCTTCTGACCTTGAAATCCCCAAGAAAAGGGTTTGACTAAGTGCCTGTCTTTAAGATGTTAGCAGACCCAAGATTCAAGAGCCAAGGTTGTTGAATGCAGCCAAAGACCTCAGCACTACCCAATCTCAAGCCTATGATGTACGAGGTTACAAGAATAGAAGATTTAGTTGCACCGCGGAAATACCGAGAGTTCCCTCTAGCCAATTAATTAAATTAAAAGGCAAAACCATCAGCATTTCCTTACTCTCTGCATCATATACTCAATGTGCTCTTTAAAACCATTGAATTTAAGGATAGACAGTAAATCTGTCCCTCATCATGCAGCAAGCAAACACATCTCTAACAGTTCCATTTCTCGTCTTTCCTTTCGCCCCCTCTGCTATTCCTCCTAACACACACGAAAAAAAGGCCCTCTTTCCTTAACTTTAAATTGCTGGGTCCTACCTCCCAACTGGCCTTCCTGTTGCAGTCTCTCCCAACTCTAACCCTTGCTGCATTTCTGCATAATGTACCTAAGCCCAGACTCATTTCCAATCTGGTTCATTCCGGGAAGGAACACCCTGAATGGTCATCCCAGCAGCATGACTTCAGTTGCTACCTGGCATCTCCATATGTACTCCTCTCCCTTCTGCTCTTCAACATTCACCTTCTGTTTCCATAGAGTGGGACCTCAGTTTTACAAGGCTTTGTACTCCATCCTCAGGGACTTTTCTCTTGCCATCTACCTGGAATGACTGTTCTCCTGCCTTTCACCTATTCAATTCTAACAGCCCTTCAAAACAGCTTAAATATCACTTCCTCCAAGAAGCCTTTCTAAATATTTTTTCCCTCTGAGTTCTTGAACCGTTTTTATAGTGAGTCTCTTTTGCTTAAAGACAAAGTTCCTCTAGGGATTCTTTGGTGTCCCCAGTGGCACCTAGGAACTTGTCATAGTAGCATAATTGTCTAACACATTCTTGTGGTTTTATGAACTCAAAAGAAAGGAAAGTGATAGACTGATCCCATATTTAAAATATTTGGGGAGGAGAGCCTTAGCCTCTCCTTCAAAAACACATCCTTTCTCCTCCACTAAAGTAAGTAACCCGTCAGGCTACTGTCAGGTAATTCTGTCAGGTAACCAGCTGGCCCACAAGGACACACTTCCCTCTTTCAGCTGCAACATTCGTGCATTGCAAGTAGAGGTAGAGCCTCATGGTGGCTCTGAAAACATTAACTAAGACAATAATAAATTAACACAATAGTCAACTAATAGCACCGTGAGGCTTTCATGTACGAATTGGAATGTGAACACTGAGATTTTCATTTCATGGTTGAAAAATACACGAGTTGACCCAAATACTAATTTCTGCATGTCTGTCATTTACATATCATGGGTCAGTAATCATTTCTTGCCTAAATGGCTTTCCAAATGAAAAGCTGTAATATTGTAATGGTTTATCATATTTACAAACATCACATTGTGCTACCTCCCCCCTCCTTGGTGCTTTGGATTCGCAAACAAGCAGATCCCATTCTCTGAGAAAGCAGGAGCGGTGCCTGAGCAGAGCGGGCAGGTTCCCCCAGGACAGGTGCATTTGTTTTTCCCTTCCTAATGGTCACAAGTCCGGGAACCTATACTCTAGGCACCTTACTTCTCCCGAAGGGGCCAGGGATGGGCTCTGCCTGTGTTTCGGTGATGGTTCTCCTGTCTGGGGCTGGAAAGTCTAGCTGCTTTAAAAATGTCTTCTTGGGAGGTTGGAACTGCTGAGAGAGCCCAATGTGATGTTTGGGAGGGGTAATGCAACCTGATGTTTTTATTACAGTTCAGAACAACACCAAGTGAAATGTCTAAAGCGGTTTTCCCCTCATCTTAATGCTGGGATAATACAAATCAGCACAGGAGTTAACTGGTCTTTCATTTAAGCCCCACCCCTGTGGCTGAATTTCACAGTGTCCTGAGTTACCTTCTCCATTGGTATCTTGCTTTTGTCATCTGGCAATAGGTCTCTTAGAAATCTGTATTTTTAAAGATGAATAGAGTTAGAGCCAGAGGATAGAAGAGAAGCTGGTAGAACAATGACACCCTGCCCTAGCCAGTTTGACTCAGTGGATAGAGCGTTGGCCTGAGGACTGAAGGGTCCCAGGTTTGATTCCAGTCAAGGGCACATGTCCAGGTTGCGGGCTCCATCCCAAGTGGGTGGTGTGCAAAAGGCAGCTGATCAATGATTCTCATCATTGATGTTTCTATCTCTCTCTCCCTTCCTCTCTGAAATCAATTTAAAAAAATAGTAAGTTTCTAAAAAAACAGGACTGGCTTTACACATCGGCCTTGCTCTCTGGTTATAACTTGGGGTTGACTGTTAGCAGCAAGCATTTGTGGGGACAGTCACCCCTTCTTCACTCATGCACATGCACATGCACATCTCAGCCCAAGGTGCTCTCTAACTGACACCTCCCATGTCGGGCTTCTGTTGCTCCTACTTTGGCGCAGGCACTTAAAAGGAAACTGAAAAAAAAAAAAAGTGTTGAGGTCATTTGTTAGACTCTCCTGTGAATTTGGTTTCAGGACTAGAAAGCAGTGCAGTAGTTGTGTGATTTATGAAATCCCTCCCACTGCCTCTTTTCCTTATTTTTAGGGTGATGTACAGGAAGTGAGCTCCCTAAGACCTGACTGGTCGCATTTCACACCATCGCCTGTGAGTCCTGGAATGGAGGGCATAAAAACAATCATGTGGACGGAGAGCTGGTGGGGAGGGATTTAGCTGTTAATGGAAATTTCTCCTTCAGACCCTCTGGAAAAAAATGTTACCTTTCAGAAGATGGATCTCCCTTTATTTTTTTCTCCCTGGCCTCGGTGTCTTACTAGTAAAAAGGTTAAGGCAGCATGTGTGTGTGTGTGTGTGTGTGTGTGTGTGTGTGTGTGTTTTGCAGGGAACTGGCAGAAAGGGAGGGAAGTGGAAAATGATTGTTATCATCGCGAAGTCCTTCTTCTCCAGCCGGCTGCAGCTCTGTTTATGAAATGCCATAACAAAAGTGAGCTCACGCCTGTGTGCTCCTATCGTGCAAGGTTCCTGGGTGCCAGATGGGTACTTTGTGACTATGTGAGCGTGGATTATTTCATTTCCTACATCTGGGACTCCAAATGGCTGCCCAGAACGCCACAGGAGGGAGGCACGCCTTCTCAGCTGGGGAACCTACCTTCACCGGAGACCCCAGGAGCAGAGGGGACAAGGCCAGCAGCTCCAAGCAAAACCTGAAAGTTCACACACACCAGGGCCACCGGGGACACTTTTACAACCCAGCACAAGGTAGAAATAAACAATAACCAATGACGTACGTCAGATGCAGTTTAAAAAAGGACGAAGGAAAGAACAAATGCAAACACACCATAAGCATTTTTGTGTCTGGCCTAGGAAGGTGTTTAGGAAACAGCATTTTGCATTTCAGTTTTGAAATTCTGTTGCGACCTTTTAGTCACAGACTTCTCGATATTGACAGTGGTAGAGAGAAGTGAACAAAAATGGTCTGAGGAATGCCGGCATATACCACAACCTATCACTTTATTTCAATTAATGGGATGGGGTGTAGTAGCATGAAATAGTAGCAAGGATGTTTACTTTTCCCCAGTCCTGTACCAAAATTGCGTGTACAGAGAAGCAGCACATTTACCTGCTGTTCAGCTGAATCCAACAGACAGCAGCCATCCAAAACGCAAGTTCCTCCCATTTTTAGGTTTGTTCTCAAAAATCCTCACTATCCCCTCCATCCCTCCCCACTCAAACATAGTTATCCAAATCGCTCAATTAGTCCTGCAGGAAAAAAAAGTTTATTATTATAAGAATATGTGACTTAATGTTTTTTAAAAAAAATCTGACAGTTGACTTAACTGTTTTGCATAAGATATTTACAAACCACAGCAGATTAAAGGGGGGTTTTATGCATTTTCACATCCTGCTTGTTTAAAGCTGCAATTTTCTGCAAGGACAACGGAGAAAAAAATACATGCTTTACACTGCTTATATTAATTACATTTTTTCATTACCCGTCATGTTTTCTGTAGGCTTGTGTATTATTACTGCAAAATGTAATGAAATAGAAAAGGAAAAAAAGAATGGACTTCTGGGAAATTTTCCAATTCTTGAAATGCAATGTTAATTGAGAGCTATTTTTAGGGCTGCACAGATAGTGCAGGACCCAGTGCCATGAGTACAAATGGGTCCAGCCCAGGTGCGGCTTCCCTGGTGACAGCCCGAGGCTTTGCTGCTGGGGAGCTTGAAAATCTCCATCTTGCTTGGTGCCAAGTCTACCGAAGGGCATGGAAGGATTTCTACAGAAGAGCTACCCACACAGCTAATAAAAGAAAAGTGAGGAGAGATGAAGGTGGAGCCCTATAGAGTTCAGGCCATAGTGATGCTTGGTAGCAATTCCCAACCTGATCTCCAACCTCCACTCCATCAGAGTGAAAAAACTAATCAGTATTTAGAAAAATGGTGACATATAATGAAATGCTTTCCAAGGGCCTTAAAATGAAGAATCCCAAAAGTACCTATAAGAAACAAGACTCTTTATCAGGGACCTTCCTTCTCCTGCTAGAACATTACAAGTTCTTAGTCTTGGGTATGTCCTGCCAAGAACTTGAGGGAACTTGTGTGAGAACCAGGAACTTGATGAATTAGAGAGATAGTGTTTCTTTTATTACTTAGCTAAATGGACCCTAGAAGTAACTTCCCATTTGATTGATGTGAATAGGTGACTCTCAGACCCATTGATGACCTTCTGTATTACTTCTGAGCCCCGGAATCCCATTTTCTGATGTAGTGTTGGAACCAACCTTGCAAATGATGGAATACACATAGTAACGTGTTTACAGAGGCCATGTGTTCTTTCAAGAAGGTCTCAGAATGACTTCAGAAATTCTGGGCTCATTTGAAAATTCCCGATCTCTACATACCATAAATTAGTATGTGAGGCTCTCTTAGTGAGTGTCCTAGCCACCCCTACACATAAATCTCTTGCAACTTCATTTTGTAAAAAAAAGGAGAAGAAGAAGAAGAAGAAGAAGAAGAAGAAGAAGAAGAAGAAGAAGAAAATTGAAAACTTAAGCAACTGCTAAAATTCACTAAATTCCTATAATTCTTATTGTTGCTTTCACTTTCACAAAGTAAACACAAATGTCCATAAAGGTCATCTGGCCAAAATTTGCTCTGGACTATCAGACTTAGAAGTTCAGTTATGAGCAAAATTTCACCCAGCTGTGGACTATAGGAAGGAGCAAAGGAGAAACGCTTTCTAGCCACTAGTCTCCTCTGAGTTATGAGGCAGGTACCCTGCTTGCCCATCCCAGCTCCTGGCCATCCTTCCAGGTCTCAGTCAGTGCCACGTGCTCACTCTGAAGTCAGCAGACTACAGTACTCTACTGCAACGCTGTTATCAGATGTACTAGTAAGTTGGCTATCTTCCCTAGGACTATTGCTTCAGGCCAGACCAACACATTCCTTAGGATAAAATATGTCATTGAAAGAGAAATTCCAACATTTTAGGAGTCTCTTCCAGTCGCAAATTCAATCATAAGAACAATCGGTAAAACCAGTGGTACATGGAGTGAGAAGGCAAAATGGAAATGGTACATGAAAACCAAAAGTTCATAGCTGGGTAGAGAGAAGCATGAGTTTCCATTCCTCATTGCCTGGATTCAAATCACGAAGGTTATTCCAGATAGTTCTTGTATAGCCTAGACCACATGTAGTAGCATTCAAAGCTGGGCTAACCAGCTGGTAAATATTTCTGGCTTACATCTCCTGCTCATTATGATGATGACAACAGGCAACCTTCTAAGCAGTCCCTGGTTTGCTCCAAGCCACTTCCCTTCTAGTCATTTTCTTCTCCAGTTTAGCCTTTTTGGCCTACTGTGGTTGTTTTCATTCTAACAGGGTTATGTCTCTATTTCTTTTTTAACCAACTTTAAACAATAACTATCACTCCCTGCTATGAATGATATTTAGTTCCCTTACATCTCCACTTTCCACTTTATCTATCACCCTCTTCTCAATTGCTAATACTTATAACTGAAGTTCTCATATTGATTACATTTGTAGTGTTAAATAAGATAACCAATGTCTATTTCTCATTTCAGCAACTTTATATATATTTATAAGGATATTGCTGGCCCTGTCTTTCAATCTTTCTCCACACCTCTCTCCCCATTCCACACCCCAATATCTGTCAACTCTACTTGAACATGTACACTGTCAAAATTGGTAACATTTATGTTCTTTTCTGTAATTATAATTAAGTCTTATGTGAGTTTGTCTAGGTGTTGACTCTAACAATTAATAACATAACTTATAATAAGGGTTTATCTATATATCTACACTAATAAAAGAGAAACATGGTAATTAGCGTACGACCGCTACCCTTTTCATTGGCTAATCAGTGAGTATATGCAAATTAACTGTCAGCCAAGATGGCGGCTAATTTGCATATGTCGGCTCCAAGCCACAGACTGAGGCTTTAGACCCGGGTAAGGGAGGAGCCAGCCAGCAATCGTTGAGCCAGCGATGGTTGATGGCGGCGATGGCGGGGGGAACCGGGGTGGAGCCAGTCAGCGATCATAGATGGCAGCGGTGGAGGGGAGCTGGGGGTGCCCTGGCCAAGGCCTAAAACCTCGGCCTGAGGCTTTAGGCCTGGGTCAGGGAGGAGCCAGCCAGCGATCGGCTGAGGCGGCGGCGGCTTAGGGAAGCTGGGGGTGCCCGGGCCCAGGCCTAAAGCCTCGAGCAGAGGCTTTAGGCTTGGGCCGGGGAGGAGCCAGCCAGCGATCTTCTGCAGTGGCGTCTGGGGCTGCAGCGAACTGGGGGTGCCCCGGCCCAGGCCTAAAACCTCGGCCTGAGGCTTTAGGCCTGGGTCAGGGAGGAGCCAGCCAG
>NW_005371694.1:1621261-1622795 GCF_000412655.1 Myotis brandtii
TTTTTTTACCACACTCCTGGAGAAAAAAATGAAGGTCTGCTGCTGGAGGGTTAAGAAATGTCATATCCTGTCCTAGCCAGTTTGGCTCAGTGGATAATGCCTCGGCCTGCCCAACGCAGATTCTGGGTTCAATTCTGACCAAGGGCATGTACCTAGGTTGCAGGTTCCTCCCTGGCTCCGGCCCAGGTCAGGGCTCATGCAGGAGGCAACCAATCAAAGTGTTCCTCTCACTTTGATGTTTCTCTCTGTCTTTCCCTTTCTCTTCCACATTCTCTAAAAATCAATGGAAACATATCCCCAGGTGAGGATAAAGAAAGAAAGAAATGTCATATCCTATGAAAGACACTTCTTAAAAATGCCTAAAGGAAGTTGTCATTTTTTCATGGTAAAGGGACTAGAGTTTGTGTTGATGAAACACCTTGGTGGCTGCGGTGACTGGCAGTGGCTGCAGCAGCGGGGTGATGGGGCTGGTGCCTTCCCCTGATCAGCCCAGTCGCCTTCCACAAAGGGAGGCCAGACTGCGGCTTAGGCCCGCTCCCCAAGGGGAGCAGGGAGCAGGTAGTAGGACATCCCCTAGGGCTCCCAGTATGTGATAGGGGGCAAGCTGGGCTGAGGGAACCCCCTCCCCAGTGCACCGGGCCCCTAGTATATATATAAAAGGCTAAGCAACCAGACAACCAGCTGACCAGCCAGTAGGTATGACACTCACTGACCACCAGGGGGCAGACGTCAATGCAGGAGCTGCCGAGCTGTGGTGACTTGGCAGCAGCAGTTCTCAGGTGACACTCCCTGCAACCAGAAAGGAGGGAGCCCAATTCCTTGTGGACCCGTGATTCCACCTTTGGCCATGGGTTATGTGTTGCTGGGGCACTGTTGGCCCCGGATCTGGATCTGGTTTACTGCACACTTGCATTTGCGTTCCATTCCCTGTATGACAGCAACTTTGTAGAGTGCCCTCTTGCATTCAGGGACCCCTTGGGGGATGTCAGAGAGCCGGTTTCAGTCCAATCCCTGCAGGCCAGGCCAGGGGACCCCCACCTGCCGGAGGGACCTCTCTCACTCTGCAGACGCCCTTCAAGCTGTAGCACCTCCCCAGGTGTGGCTGGCCAGGGAGGGCCCCTCAGGAGATTGGCTCTAGGGCATGTCCGGCCTGTCTTGCCCAGTCCCACCCCGCTGGCCAGCTTCTAATTAATTTCCTTTCAATGTGCACGAATCCATGCACTGGGCCACTAAAATTATTATCCTATCTAATAAAAGAGAAACATGGTAATTAGCCGTACCTCTGCTACCCTTCTCATTGGCTAATCAGGGCAATATGCAAATTAACTGCCAGCCAAGTTGGCGGCCGGCAGCCAGGCAGCTTGAAGCGAACAGGAGGCTTGCTTGCTTCAGTGACGGAGGAAGCCAACGTTCCCAGCCTGCCACTGCCGGCCTCTGAGCTTGCAGTTTGAAACATTGTTACAAATATAGAAGCTAAACAAAACCCCAGAAACCTGCTTTCAGCCAGCCAGGATCTCAGAGCTGGAGTTGAAAC
>NW_005371694.1:1624016-1649016 GCF_000412655.1 Myotis brandtii
GTGCCCCAACCCCCCAATCGGCCCTACCCTGAGCGTGACTGAGGGTGGCATCGCAACCTCCCAATCCACCCTGCTCTGTGCATGACAGGGGGTGGTGCCCCAACTCCCCAGTCAGCCCTGCTCTGAGCCCGACCAGGGGCTGCACCTAGGGATTGGGCCTGCCCTCTGCCACCCGGGAGCAGGCCTAAGCCAGCAGGGCGTTATCTCCTGAGGGGTCCCAGACTGCGAGAGGGCACAGGCCAGGCTGAGGGACCCTACCTCCCCCCCGAGTGCACAAATTTTTGTGCACTGGGCCTCTAGTAATTCTATAAATATAGATATGAGGAAAAGTAGGTTTACAGTTGTTCAAATGGAAAAAGACACACAGGTTATGATTATCCTATCTAATAAAAGAGAAACATGGTAATTAGCATACGACCACTACCCTTCCCATTGGCTAATCAGGGCGATATGCAAATTAACTGCCAGCCAAGATGGCGGTTAACCGCCAACAAAGATGGCGGCTAATTTGCATACGTAGGCACAATGCTGGGAGGTGAAAGGGAAAGGACGGAAGAAGCCCCCTGCCACTGACGGTGATCGGAAACCCAGGGGGGAGCTAAGAGCCGGGGGCAGGGCAAAGGCGGCCCTGGGGGCCGCCATTGCCCTGCCCCCCAGCTGTGATCAGAGAACCAGGCGCCTTTGCCGCCCCGGCCAGTGATAGCAGGAAGCAGGGGTGGAGCCAGCAATGGGAGCTGGGCAGGGACGGAGCTGGCAGTCCGGGGAGCTAGGGATCCCTTGCCCAGGCCTAAAGCCTTGGCCAAAGACGTTAGGCCTGGGCAGGGGTGGACCCTGCAATCGTGGGGAGCTGGGGGTCCCCTACACAGACCTAACGCCTTGGCCAGAGGCATTAGGCCGGGGCAAGGGCGGAACCAGCAATCACAGGGAGCAGGGGTGGAATCAGCAATCCTGGGCAGCTGGGGGTCCCCTGCACAGGCCTAAGGCCTCAGTCAGAGGCATTAGGTCTAGGCAGGGGCAGAGCGGGAGATTTCGGGAAGCTGGGGGTCCCCTGCCCAGGCCTAACGCCTTGGCCAGAGGCATTAGGCCGGGGCAAGGGCGGAACCAGCAATCACAGGGAGCAGGGGTGGAATCAGCAATCCTGGGCAGCTGGGGGTCCCCTGCACAGGCCTAAGGCCTCAGTCAGAGGCATTAGGTCTAGGCAGGGGCAGAGCGGGAGATTTCGGGAAGCTGGGGGTCCCCTGCCCAGGCCTAACGCCTTGGCCAGAGGCATTAGGCCGGGGCAAGGGCGGAACCAGCAATCACAGGGAGCAGGGGTGGAATCAGCAATCCTGGGCAGCTGGGGGTCCCCTGCACAGGCCTAAGGCCTCAGTCAGAGGCATTAGGTCTAGGCAGGGGCAGAGCGGGAGATTTCGGGAAGCTGGGGGTCCCCTGCCCAGGCCTAACGCCTTGGCCAGAGGCATTAGGCCGGGGCAAGGGCGGAACCAGCAATCACAGGGAGCAGGGGTGGAATCAGCAATCCTGGGCAGCTGGGGGTCCCCTGCACAGGCCTAAGGCCTCAGTCAGAGGCATTAGGTCTAGGCAGGGGCAGAGCGGGAGATTTCGGGAAGCTGGGGGTCCCCTGCCCAGGCCTGACACCTCTGCCAGAGGCCTCAGGCCTGGGCAAGGGGCCGATCAGGCGATCGGAGGGTGATGGGGGTCGACGCCTCTGGCCAAGGCATCAGGCCTGGGCTAGGGCAGAGCCGGTGATGGGGGGAGAGGGGGGTCCCCTGCCCAGGCCTGACGCCTGGGCCAGAGGCATCAGGCCTGGGCGGGGGGCAGAACCAGTGATTGGGGGGAAATGAGGGTCCCCTGCCCAGGCCTGACGCCTGGGCCAGAGGCATCAGGCCTGGGCGGGGGGCAGAACCAGTGATTGGGGGGAAATGAGGGTCCCCTGCCCAGGCCTGACGCCTGGGCCAGAGGCATCAGGCCTGGGCAAGGGGCCGATCAGGCGATCGGAGGGTGATGGGGGTCAACGCCTGAGGGCTCCCAGTATGTGAGAGGGGGCAGGCTGGGCTGAGGGACACTCCCCCCCCCCACCCAGTGCACAAATTTTGTGCACCAGGCCCCTAGTTAATAATAACTTTATTAATTCAAAAGAATGTTACATTGTAACTGCAAACGTACTTTTGCCACCACTGTACTTTCACTTGTGGACCAATCTCTTTCTTGAGACATCCACCGAGTTCTCTCTGAATTTCTGCTCCCATCCAGACAGCTCTGGAGCCCAGCTGTCACCAAGGGCCTTCCCCCCCTGCCCTTGTAGGATAGAGCCATTATTTTCTGGATCTCATGCCTTCATCCTTCATGATGTTTTCCATTTTGCTGGAATTCACTCTCAATTATCTTCTTTGGAAATATAAACTATAATTTCCTATATTTTGATATATTTTTCCCTCTCTACTTGATTGGTGGTTTGGCTGGGCACAGAATTCTATGGTCAAAATCATTTTCCCTCAGAAATGTGAAGATATTATTCCATTTTCTTTTAGAATCCAATGTTGTGGATAAGAAGTCAAAAGCCATTCTAATTCTCATTCTCCAAAAGGTAACCTGTCTTTTCCTGCATTGAATCTCTTAGGGGTTTCTCTTTTTTTCTTGGTGCTCTGAAGTTTCATAGGGATGTGTCTAAGTATGAACAAAAACTGGTTTTAAGGCATTTTAATAGAAAGATCTATTTCTTTGTGTCTTCCCTGATAGGAGTTAAGAAGCAAAAGCCATGTTTTGGTTTCTGAAATTCAGATTTATGTCAGGGAAGAAATAAATTATAAATGCATACTAACATAATTTTATTTTACCTGACAAATTGAATTTAAAGAATGAAATTCAAATATATATAACCAACTTAATAAACACATCCTCAAGTTAATAAATGTGTGTGAAGTCACTAATTTTATAGGTTTTTTTATTAAAGCCCTCAAAGGCTATAAAGTGGAAGTTACTCATCCTCATTTCATGAGGTAGAAGAGGTAGAAAAGGAAATGCCTAAATTTTTGACATTTTGGGGAGTTTACCCAAAACACACAAAAAAAATTTAACTGCATTTTAAGAGAATGGCTAATATAATCAAGAGAGTTTAAGGAAGAAGGAATACAAAAAAAAAGCATTTTTCTTGGATAGGTTTTGAATAAATACCTCATCTTATAGCAAATGAAACTGGGTTTAGGACATACAGATCTGGAAGGGAATTCTGGCTCTGCCATTTTCTAATTATGTTAGTCTTTGGGAAAATTACTTAAACTCAGTAAATGTTAGTATCCTTTCTCATTTACCCCTAATTTTGTTGCTTTAACATTGAGGCTTGGGGAGTGAAAAATGTTCTGTATGCAGTATGCTGTGACGAGGTAGAAAGGATGGGTTTGTAAATGTAACAAAATGTTAAAGTGGAAGTTTTAACTGATGCACCAAAATACAATTGATGCTGCATTTCAAAGTTCCAAAAGGAGATTTTGTAATCCTGGAAATCTATTATTCATGCTGAAGATGTATAAGCACCTGAGAGTGGAAATAAAGAAAGAATTTTGTGAGAAGAAGGTTGGAGATACTGGACTTCCCATCTCCTAAGGAAGGTCAGTGAAGCTCTGGAGACCTTAATGTGTACCTCCTGCAGTTAGTGAACAAGTGACCAGGGCCTAGGTTATACCTGAAGAAGTTAACATGGAAGCAAAGTAATAGACTACACTTAAGACATGACTACTCACCAAGGTTTGTGATCACTAAGAACTTGATGTAGAAAGCTCAAGGTCATTTAAGAAGGGATCTGACAAAGGGATGATAGATTAAGTAGACACATAAGAATTGTCTCCTAATTTAAACACAACTATCTTAAACTGTACCATGTTTGTTTGCACAATGCCCTTTTTCAGTATATATTTCTCTACTTCCCAGTGTTAACTTTGTATTCTACATTCACAATACATCTGCAACAGTTCTAAGTTATGATCTAATTAAAAATAGTAGCTAACATTTAATGAATACTTTCTATGTGCCAAGCACAGTTTTAAGTGCTTCATACCTATTAACTCACAACAGGTGTGGGAAGTAGACATTTTTATGCCATCCCCACGATAAAACTGAGACACATAGAGGGTAACGTGCTCACAGATTCATCGCCAGGAAGTGGCAGAGCTGTGGTGCAAGCCAGATGGTCCAGCTCTCAGGCCTGAACTCTTACCCATTACAACACTGTCTCTCTAAAGGCTGTGCAAGAGCAATTCCAAAGAAATGTTCCTTCCTTCTATTTTCAGCAAATCTGGCCATTTTTAATTATTCCAACTAATCTTTTCAAGACTTCAGAAGAGTTTGTGCTGATTTGGAGAGTTCCTACAAAAGAAATAAAAAGCAATTTTCAAAACTCATAGAATTACTTTTCAAAATTAAGTTTGTGTAGGAATATAATAGAGAAGGAAATAAACAAGTAAATACAGTACTTGGTGTCTGAAACTGGCCATTCATCAAGATGAGTCAACACCACCCAACCTAAGTTGGATGGGTTCAATATTTTCAGGACTAGCAGAACTTCTTGTGGCCTGTATAATTGAGCAGAACTTCTTGGTTAAGATGAGCCTGGGGCTGGACCTCAGCTCTCAAGACTAAATTTCTTCATTCTATAGTTCTTCTAGGTCACTGTCAAAACCACTGGTAATTTTACACTGCAGTGATCTGTGCCTTTTCCTGGCCTGAGGATAAATAGAAAACTTAACAATTCTGAGAGCTGTTGACACCATGTACTCAGAAACACAATCAGAAAATGTTCAGGGAAACCCTTGAAGGATGTGAATGAAGGATGTGGACCTTCACACATGGAAACTCCCCATGTGATGCCAGCTTTGCTCCCCAGTTCTGTAGCCAAAACAATGAGCAGGGCAGAGAGGGTGCAGGGGCACATGCCTGAGGCTTTAATAAAATACAGTAAAGGATGAGCACTCTTAGCAAAGCTTTGAGTGACCATTTGCTGGTAACCATTTGCTCAAGAGAAGGGGCTACAATGACACCCAGGATGCCTATGGGAGAAAATCCAGTTTCTCCTCAACCACTGTCAAATGTAGTTGACTGCTCTCCTGTTTGCCAAACACACCCTGATATTTTTTAAATCATTTCCCCCTTGAGTATGTAGCCCACCCAATCTAAGCCCACTGGTAATGCATTTTCTGAACCCTACAATTGAATACTTGGTCTGACAACAGGCCAATATGTTTGAACTGAGAACAATTAAGGTATCTCATGGTCTCTGTCAGTAGGAGCAATATAGAAAACTTAAGAAGAGGGAAGGAGTGTCTGGAAGTAGAGAGAACGTGAGCTCTAAATCGTTGCTTTGGAACATGCACTAGACCAGTGATTTCAGCTGGTGTGCTGCACGAACTTTAAAGCATGCCACACCTGACTACTTAGTCAGGAGCCCTAGCCTCTTTTGCCTTACATTGTCAAATTTTAAAAATGGCAACAACCAACACAATAATAGCCATCCAGTGTGAGTGAATCAAAATGTACCTATTTTTTTTTCTTCAGATTGGCAAAAAACATATATTTTTGGTATGCCGTAGAATTTTAGTAATTAGTTTATGCGTGCAATGGGATCAAAAAGGTTGAAAATCACTGCCCTAGACAGACACATGAGGGCTCAGATCTAAATGCCACTCCAGACCTGGGTCCCGTTCAAGCAGTCTAAGCAATTTCCCCAAGTCTTCTTCTCTGCATATGATGAAAGATGTTTTTCTTCTCACACATACAAGAGTCTCACAATGTTTCCTTTCTTATTTGCCAGGGATAGATATGGACAGCTTCGTTTTCGATGTAATTGCTATTCACTCAATATAAATGGCTTTCATTCTTTCATTCACTTACTCAATATTATATACCAAGCGCTGATCTAGGGACAGGAGATTCACAGGTAATTAAGCCATTGTCCTACTTGGTGGAGACTGAGGGATGTTTAACGTGCCATATGTGAAGGCAATAACAGAAGTTATGTGCATGATGATGTAGTGACTGCAGAAAGGACAGGGTGATTAAATAGAGGGAATAGGACTCAGGACCCAAAGTATTCTGGTAAATAATGACCTAGAGAGAAGGACAGGAAGGATCCAGGGCTTTCCCCTCATTAAAATAAGGGTCTAGGACTTCGTGCATCCCAGTCTGAGCCCTCATCCTGCATTGACATGGGTTTTGGAGGCTTTCCTCCAAGTCCTTAGATTCAGATGCTGTGTGAGTCTCAGAAACAGGAAGAGAGGTTGTTTAAGCTATTTTGCAGAAATGAATATCAACAATGGGACTATGAGCAATGTCCTATGACAAGTCCTTGGCTCAAATGCAAGGGAACACCTTGCTCAAGCTGAGAACAATTCACCTGCCTAGGGGTCCATCCTGGAGGCGAGATGTTCTGAGGGAGCATTGCTGGGCTTGGTGGTGGGTGTGCTGCACTTCGCTCCACAGCAGGTAGAGCCATGGAGAGGGTTCTCCTGCAGCAGCTGAGACAGGATGATTAAGAGGCAGCACAAGTTGCATGGATCCTGTCCTAGCATTATGCTTTCTGAAGATAATGATGATGAACGGGAATGACGAATGAGCTACGATATTATTATAAAAACCCTCCTGTCCTCTCTTGCCTTCTTTTCTTTTCCTATTATCTTTCCTGTCTCCAAATCCATTTCTCCAACTCTCTGATGATTCAAACCCTTTTCCTATAAAGACAACTTAAACATGTCGTCCACATCAGCTCCTGAGCCACTGAAGCCTGTCTCCCTTGCTAACGATGACGAGGACACCAATGTCAGCTGACACAGGCCATTTTTGCCTGGAGTATTTGATGGTTCTGTGTTTTGTTCCGATGATTGTTAGCTCTTTTGGTTCATTGGTGTTGGAAATAAATCACATCTAACCTCTTTTGTACTAAAATTAACTGTCTCCTTGGACTGATTATCTTGCCCTTGGTCTCTGCGGAGTTGCCCCCACAGGATCTCCAATGTGCCCGGCAGCCCGAGTGGTTTGCTAAAGTTACATGTGAGAGAAGTGAGGCTGGCTTTCCCAGGCCCCAGGCAAGAGGGCGTGGCTTCTCCTAAAAACAGCAGAAATGCTTTAACAGGGAAAGAAAGAAACAGAACCCCCCTTGTGTATGTAGCGAATGCTCTAAAGGGGTTGGGAACTAGAGCATTTTGAACATGTCCACCTGTCTGATTACCAAGTGGATTTAGTTTTCTCAACAATATGTTATCGTTCCATTTGGAAGGTGTCAGAAATATTTTTTCTGCTAAATTTATTCTCCTTTAAGAAGAAAGAGCACCAAGACTAAGGAGAAAAAATAAATCTTATCATTTTTATCATTTTAAACCTAGTAAACAGATAGAAGGCTTTGCCACAATTTAAAATATAGGCAAAGGTTCTTTCTCAGAGGGTAGGGAAGGTGGTCCACAAAAAGAAAAAATAGTTTGATGGCCTCAACAAGATTCAAGGAAATGGGACAGGGGTAGTGTCAAGTGATGGGTAACTGGTCTATCCCTAATTTCAAGTGCTGACTCTAAACTAAACCAAATGCGCACTGCTTACCTCTTGCTGTTACCCATCCTTGCAGAGACAATGATGAACACATGCTGGCCTGAACTTTTTTTTTCCCCAAGAAAACAATTTGACTTCCCCCGGTTCATTTTCTAGTTCTTTCTGCACTTCCTTGATTCTGCAAGTGGACTCTCAAATTGAACTCAGTATAATAAAAATCCCAAAACCATTAAAAAATTGTAAAACTTGCCCTAACCGGTTTGGCTCAGTGGATAGAGCGTCAGCATGCGGACTCAAGGGTCCCAGATTCAATTCCGGTCAAGGGCATGTACCTTGGTTGTGGGCACATCCCCAGTAGGGGGCATGCAGGAGGCAGCTGATCGATGTTTCTCTCTCATCGATGTTTCTAACTCTCTATCCCTCTCCCTTCCTCTCTGTAAAAAATCAATAAAATATTTAAAAAAATAAAAATAAAAAATTGTAAAACTTGTTTTCCTTTCTGATTTCCTGATTCCTATTAACAGAAGCACCATTCTGCTACACATACATGCTTAAGACCTGAGCAACAAATATTACCCCTACCACCCTGCACAGCACTGTGATTCAGTAGCCTTCACCACGACTCTCTCATGCCTGAAACACCTTCTATGCCTCTTCTTTATCGACAATATTCCATGCTCCTTTAAGATTCCACAGTATAACCAATCGTTAAAGGGCCACTATCCAAAGCCCGCCTCTCACTCCTGATGGAAGCCTCAGCTACAGCCATGCCTGTCTTCCAAAGGCATGTAGCTCATTTCTACCTCCATCTTTGTTCATACCACGCCCTCCACCTTGAATGCATCTTTCTCTCCATGTATTTAGACCCTTCCCATTTATCATAGTTTAGCTCAAGACTCATCTCATCTGTGAAGTCTTAGGGGCCACCCAAGTGCATGGTAGTCTCTCCCTTCTCCACTGAGCCTATATGGCAACTGAAGTCTGCACTTCATTTGTCACTTATCATTTATCACTTATCATTTATCATTGATTCTCTTGTATTATCATTAATCCAGCAAACATTTTGAGTAGCTCCTATCTCCCCTATGGCAGGCTCTGTGATATTTGCTAATTACAAAAGGTTAATAAGAGGCAAGAAATATGGAGGAGAATGGAAGTTGAGCAGAACAAGCAAGTCCAAGAAGAAATCTGTAAATAAAAGATATGTGAAGATGTACAACACCATAGGAAAAGGGACCAGTATTTAGTTGTTTTCTCTCAGCTCCAAACTCACTTTTGTATTTTCCATTTCGTGATGCTGGGCTGGGACTTTGCAAACATCATGTTTGCTTTGCCAGTTAACTTCCTATAAAGGCCTGTTAATAGGAAATGTTAGAGGAAGACAGAGTCTGGAGGAGGAAATCGGGGCTTGTTCCTTCCTATCTCCTACCTGCTGCTTCCTGTGGGTTTCCTGTCTGTTTTGGGTTCCCAGGTGCATCACCCCACCAACAGTTAGTTCTTCAGCTCATTAGTGGTAGAGCCTCCTGGGAGCAGCAGCTGAATCCAATGTGAAGCTTTTCCAAATCATAGAACCAGCCTCTCTATGCCTGCCCCGGTCAAGGGCAGGTGTTGAAGGCAACCAATCGATGTATTTCTCTCTGTGTTTCTACCCCTCTCTTCCACTCAAAAAAATCAGAGGGGAAAACAATATCCTGGGGTGAGGATTAACAAGAAAGAAAGAAAGAAAGAAAGAAAGAAAGAAAGAAAGAAAGAAAGAAAGAAAGAAAGAAAGAAAGAAAGAAAGAAAGAAAGAAAGAAAGAAAGAAAGAAAATGCAAGACCCTATAACATCTATATGAGACACACTTTAAATGTAATGACACACTTAGATGAAAAAAAAATAGGTAAAAATGTATAATATAAGCAGTAAGCATAGAAAGGTTGGAGGGACTATATTAATAACAGATAAAATAAACTTCAATGCACAGAGTATATCAAAGATAAACATGGACATTTTATAATGATTAAAGAGTAAATTGATCAGAAAGACATAACAATCATAAATTTGTATGTGTATAATAACAGAGTTTCAAAATATGAAGAAAAATTGACAGAATTAAAGGGATAATTATACAAACCACAATCATAATAACAAATTCAAATACCACTCTCTTAACAATTCATAGAACAATTAGAAAAAGATCACTCCAGGCATTTTTGGAGATGGTTCAGGTTCAGATAGTGCAGGCACAGTAAAGTAAATATCACAATAAAGCAAGTCATGTGAATTTTTTGGTTACTTAGAGCATATAAAAATTATGTTTGCCCTGGCAAGTGTGGATCAGTTGGTTGAGTGTCATCCCTGCACCAAAAGGTCGCTGGTTCAAGTCCCAGTCTGAGTGCATACCCTCGTTGCAGATTCCATTCCCAGTCAGCCAATTGATGTTTCTCTCTTTCTCCTCCCACTCCTTTCCTCTCTAAAATTAATAAAAACATTTTTTAAAAGTTATGTTTATACTCTACTGTAGTCTATTAAGTGTGCAATAGCATTCCACTGTATGTCTAAAAATATATGCATACCTTAATTTGAAAATACTTTATTGCTAAAAAATTCTATAGGTCACTGGTCGCAGAACACCATAACAAATACAATAAGAATGAACAAGTTTGAAATATTGCAAGAATTACCAAAGTGTGACACAGAAACAAGTGAGAAAATGCTGCTTGGCACCAGTAGACTTGCTAAGGGCTGCCACAAAGCTTCAATTTGTAAAAAATGCAATATTTGTGAAGAACAATAAAGCAAAGTTTAATAAAGCAAGGTATGCTTGTGCATACAAAGAAGATTTGATAACACTATGAAGATTAGTTAATTGATATGTATAAATATTTATACAATTCATCATCCAATAACTTCAAGTGCGATTATACATTCACCAAGATAGTACATATGTTAGACCATAAAGTAAGTCCAAAAAATTTAAAACCATGATAATAGCAAAGGATTAAACAACCAACTTGTAGTTTGAACTTGACAACACTACTAACACCAACATTACCAAACAATCATCCCCCAAAAAATATTTACACCAAACTTTTGTTCTTATGACAGTTCAGAATACTTGGGATCTAGTGGGATGTAGGATTAAGGAGCAGGTCACAAAATTTTCCCAGATAGGGAAAAGCAGGCTCCTTATAAAGAAACCAACCCAGACTAATCAATAGTAGTAACAGACATTGGAAGAGTAGAGCAATGTCTATAAAACTTTAAGTGACAATAATTTTCAATCTAGAATTCTATTCCTAACTTTTCAGTAATGTGGAAGTAGAATAAAAACACTTAAAATTTACAACAACTAAAACATTAAAGTGTTTTAGAAACTTATTGGAAAGTATGTGTCAACAAAACAAGAAATTTAAAAAGAAGACAAAACATGAAATCCAAAAAACAGACCAGAAGAGAGGCAAAAGCATCATATAATGACATTTATGCAATCTTCCGGAAAGAAAAAGTCCATACTGGATCAGGAGAGGCACATTTCTGGGAGAAGTTCTCTAGAAAAATTAGAGCTACTTTACTTGGACAAATTTTTTTTATTTACAGTAGAGATATTGGAACATTTGGAAAATTGACCAACCCTATATAGAAAGGTACATAAGGAAAAAACAAAGCAATTGTCATTTCCAAGAGAAATAAAGGGCAGAAAAAGGAAAGAAACGGGGTTGTAATGCACTATTTGGCTCATCATTGAACAACATTTGCATGTGCATAATAAACTAAAATTTTTTTATTTAGTAGAAGGGAAAAAAGAAGCATAGAGTTAAGTTTTTATCTACTGTAGCAAAAATACAATCAAATATTCCTAAAATTTATCAGTCAAGATATAAGCATATTATTTAGATTAAATACATTAATAGCACTTAGAACAGTAACTGTTACATGGTAAGCAGTGTCAGCTATTATTAGAAATACTAGTGGCCCGTTGCACGAAAATTCGTGCAATAAGCCTTCCTTCCCCTGGCTGCCGGCACCGGTTTTCCTCCAGCACCCAGGACCCAGGCCTTTGGTCCAGCCACAGCAGCGAGGCTTGGCTTCTCTGCTCTGGCTGGTCCCAGCCCCTCCTTTTTTTTTCTCCAGCTCCTCTAGCAGAGGCCAGGGCTGGTTGGAGGCCAGGGGCGATCCAGGCCCCCAGCCACTTCTTCAGTGGAGTCCCGGCGACCTAGGCTCCCAGCCCCTTTTGGAGCAGAGTATAGGGCCAGTGGGAAGCTTGGCTTCCTCTGTCACTGGGAGCAACCCAAGCCTCCATGCTTGCTCAGCTCCATGGCCACCACCATCTTTAGTCATCTTCTGTCTTTGCTCTGCGCCTGTGTATGCAAATTAACCACCACAGCTCTGTGGCCACCACCATCTTTAGTCATCTTCTGTCTTCGCTCTGCGCCTGTGTATGCAAATTAACTACCATCTTTGTTGAGTTAATTTGCATAGTCGCTCTGGTTGGCTGGTGGGTGTAGCGGAGTGGCAGAGTGATGAAGTGATGATTAATTTGCATGTTTCTCTTTTATTAATGTAGATGAAGTTAAATATCAGGGGAAAGAGCTAGAAGATTTGAGAGTAATTGTTTCTTGGGCATAAAATTCAGAATGAGAAGAAAAATTATTCTAGTTCATTATAAGTGTTTTAGTACTACGTAACTTTTAAAACAATATACATTTATTGCTTTTATAAAAGTAAAAATTAAATTAATAATAAAACAGCTACATTGTAGAAAAGATATAAACATAAATGTGTTAAGCATTGTAAATAAGAAAGTAAAATGTAATCTATAAGTATGATGAATATGAATTGCAAGGAACAAAGTATGTATTATTTAAAAAGGGCATATTAAACTCTTTCATACACTATTGAGTTAAAAAAAATAAAAGCATTTTAAAAAATTCAGTCATACTCAAAAACAAGAAATATACTTCATAAGCAAACAAACAAAGCAAAAACCTAAAACACCAGACAGGTCTCCCTAAAAAGAGATGTTGAAAACAAGAGAAACAGATGGGAAACCAGGGTGTTAAGTGAAAACTAAAGCTGAATATCCAGTGCATAACATGGGTGCAAATCACCCCTCCAAAGCTAGAAATCAGTATAGTGCTTACAGTCATTAATGGTTGCCAAAATATCTCCATCCATCAGCCCAAGGTTGGAGCCAAGAAGAAGTCATCAGCCCATAAACAGGGTAAACACTGAGTTCTTATAATAGAACTAGGACCCTATTCCACACTGCATTGAGGGGAAGGACCTATTTTTGCAGGGTAATAGAACCAACCAATCACAATTGTAACCTTGGTCAGAAACAGGCTCTAGGGCTGGGGCAGAAGCAGCCATGAAACCATCCCCACAAGGAGGACATTGGGTCCCAAGAAAATGAAAGGATGAGTTCACAAACAGAATTTTTAAATGTATTTTTAAAAAATCTATTTCAAGGAGAGAGAGCCAATAAACCAGAAAACAGAAGAAGTTAATCCCAAGAAAATAGAGATATTTGAGCAGTAGAAAAAGAACATTAAAATGAGTAGTAAAAAAAAGAGTAGTGTTTTAATTTCTCAAAGAAATTACCAGAAGTTAATCCCAAGAAAATAGAGATATTTGAGCTGTAGAAAAAGAACATTAAAATGAGTAGTAAAAAAAAAGAGTAGTGTTTTAATTTCTCAAAGAAATTAAAGAAACAATAACTCCCCTGACAGAAGATCTGGAAATTTAAAATTTCTTGAAAATTAAAAATATTTATGAAATACAAAATTTGATAGGTTAAAAAGTTAGACGCAGGTGAACTGGTACAGAGAACTGAAATAACCACCCAAGAAGCTATCAAAACGGATAAAAAGCTGGGAGGAAAAAAAGGAAATTTGAAAAGCATAAAGAAATGATTAAAAAGCTCCAATATGTATCTCAAAACAGTAGTTTCATAAGAATAGACGAGAGAGAATGGGGATGGGTTGGAGTAGAGAGAGATATTAACCCAGAATTTTCCAAAAATGAAGAGAGTCATCAGTTCTGATACTTAGAGAGCCCACCAAGTGCCAAAAAGGCAAAATTTTAAAAATCCACACCTACATGCATCATAGTGAAAGTACACAATATCAAAATTAGAGGAAACATAAAAGAATCAGAGATTTAAAAATAGAGATGACCACACAGCTGTAAAAAAAGAAAGAAATCTAATCATTTGCAACAGCATGGATGGACCTGGACAGTATTATGCTCAGTGAACTAAGCCAGTCAGAGAAAGATAAGTATCACATGATCTCATTCATATGTGGAATCTAATGAACAAAATAAACTGATGAACAAAATAGATCCAGGGACATAGGAGCATGAAACAGACTGTGGAATCTCAGAGGGAAGTCGGGGGTGGGTGGGTGGGAAGAGATAAACCAAAGAACTTGGATGCATATATGCATAACCCATGGAAACAGACAATAGGTTGGTGAAGGCCTAGGGATGGCAGGGTAGGGGGTGGGAGGAGGAAACAGGGGCCAGCTAGAAGAGGTCAATTTCGGGGGGTTGGGACATATGTAATACTTTCAACAATAAAAATTTAAAAAAATAAAAAAATAGTCCATGTGTAATACTTTTAACAATAAAGATTTTTTTAAAAAAATAGCCTAAGTGGGTCAATGGTTGAGCATCGACCTATGAACCAGGATCTCCGTTCCTCTCTGAAATCAATAAAAATATATTTTAAAAAAAAACAAAATAAACTCAAAAAATAAATAAATAAAAATAGAGATGACCTATAAAGGAATGATCATAATATTGACAGCAGACCTCAATAACAATGATGACTATAAAAGTTTATGGAATGATTTCTAAAGTGTCAAGGGAAAATCCCAAGTCTGAAATCCTATACAAAATTCTATACAAACTACCATTCAACAGGTGGAATTCAAAAAAATTAATGACCCCAAGCTCTTAAAAAAAAAAAAAACTACTAAAGATGTATTCAGTAAGGGTAAAAAATTAACCTTGAAGGAAAAAAAAATGGGGGGCAAGGGGTACTTGTAAAACATGTATGTAAATCTAAATAATTCTTATTTATAAATAAAGTATAACTTTAGTACTAGATCATTTTACTATGGGATTGATGGAACCTTAGTAAGATGAAAGTTAAAGCTTCTATGACGAGAATGATGTAACCACTGATTAACTTTCAATTTTGGTGGAAAAAATGTAAATTTGAATACAAATGTTAAAAGTCTAAGAAAATTCATTAAAAGAATAGTAACAATAAGTGTAAGTTCCAAACCAATAGAAGAGAAACTCAATCAACCCACATAAGAAGAAAAATAGAAAGCAAAGATATAAAGCATAGTAAATAGAAAACATAAAATAAAGTAGCAGAAATAAGTCTTAATAAATGTAAATAAACTGAAGTTGTGTTTTTAAAAAGAACCCAAGTAGGAGGAATCTCTGTAAGACAGGATATGACTAGTAAGAAATACAGATGAAAACAGTTGGAGGAGAACTGAAGGATTTCTGATTAAAGTTTCTCTATTTTCTTACTAAAATTCAATAAAGTGAGTGAGGGGAGCAGGAGTAGGTTGAGACCTGAGAGCTACAATAACCTTGTCAAAGCTTTTTGGTCAAAAGTAATAGAAATACATTGAAAGGAGTGACAATAAAGTGCACTCTGTTTAAATAATATAGGAACAGACTGTAGAAAGAAAATCTGATTGGCCAATGGTCAATAGATCAACTCACTGGGGTTCATTATCAAATGTCCACCCTTTTCCAAACACCTGTGGCAGGGTTGGAGTGGGGGCTGGAGTACTTGCTGCTTCTCTATTTTCTTACTAAAATTCAATAAAGAGAGTGAGGGGAGCAGGAGTAGGTTGAGACCTGAAGGCTACAATAACCTTGTCAAAGCTTTTTGGTCAAAAGTAATAGAAATACATTGAAAGGAGTGACAATAAAGTGCACTCTGTTTAAATAATATAGGAACAGACTGTAGAAAGAAAATCTGATTGGCCAATGGTCAATAGATCATTTCACTGGGGTTCAGTATCAAATGTCTACCCTTTTCTAAACATCTGTGGCAGGGTTGGAGTGGGGGCTGGAGTACTTGCTGAAAAGGAAGTTCCTAGGGTAGAGTAGGCATGTCCACCAAACCTGTCTCCAACAGGTGTCACCCAAAACTGTGTGTCAGGAAGGAATGAGAAAGGAAGTCTATGAGAGTTGAGGAAAAGGCCAAAACTAAGAGCTCAACTGAAAACCAGATACTCTAAGTGATAAGTGGAATAAGCCAAGGTTATTCCATTTTCTTCAAGCAGCGAAGGAAATGGTTGAAGTTGAATATTAGGAGTGAGGGGATTAACAGAGTTAGTAATAGAAATTCCCATGGGACTCTAACTAGGCAGGGTAGGAAATAAAGGAGGTTAAAAGGACTGAAGACTAGAGGGTAGGAAGGATGGAGCAATGGATGTATCACTGAGGTTTGGAAGGGAAGGAGAAGGTAGGAGAGTAAGAGAAAGTGACTTAGGAATGAGAACATCACTGCTGAAGGCTTCAAGGGCAGAGCAGTCCCAGTCCCTGCTGTAACAGGAGAAAAAGTTGTGTAGATGGAATAGAAAGTCGTTAGAGCGGAGGAAGTCAGAGAGCTGTGAGTCACCAGTGATGACCGGAGACCAGAAGAGGGACACTGAGGGCAGGTGCCAGGGCGCTCAGTGAATCTGGGGCTCAGAGGTGGAAGGAAGATCATGAAGAGACAGACCATGAAAGTGGTGAGAAGCAGGAGAACACAGACACAAACCCAATTCCTGAGCCCACGATACATGCTAATGAGAACTAACAACCTCCTTAAACTTTATCAATGGCTCCTGTCACTCCCAGGATGAAATGCTAACTCTCAGCATGGAGGATTTTGGGAATCCTTCATTTCCATCTCATCTCCCACCACTTTCCCCCAGGCCCTTCACTCTTCTACTGAACTACCTTCTTCCACTTGCTCATGCTGATTCATCAACCTGGAATTTCCTTTCCCTCTGTCTTTACCAAGTGACTCCTACTTAGTTTGCAGAGCTGGGCCCAAGAGTCATCTCCTCTGTAAAACCATCAACAAGTAAGTTCCCATCTGAGTTGAATGTCTCCCCCACTCCATCATGCTCTCACTGCACCTTAGGAGCCTGTCACTGCATTCACCATACCACAGTATCATTTCTAAAGAGTAGGGACTGTAGCTTTCAGATATTGGGGACACCAATACCCAGTGGAGTTCCTAGTAGGTAACAGACTCTCAGCACATACTTGTTAAGTACCTGCATGAATTTCAAGAGGTTTTAAAGAAATTGTGTCCTCGCATTCCATGAAGGAAATCAACAAAATAACAAATATCAACAAATATCTCCAAGTGGCATTAAATAGAATAGAAAATCAATAAGGTGCCATCCAAGTAGTGAAGAGGGAATTGGGCAGAGGAAGGACAGGATGCTGGAAAGAATATACATTGACTGATGAGAATGGGATGAAACAAGACAAAAGAGGCCTCCCTAGATGTGCTTGTACCATGCGTGTGATTCTGGGTCAGCAGGGACAAGAGAGGAAGGGAACTGAAAGGCCACCAACATTTGGCTGTCCGCAATACATTATCTCACGTCATCTGCACAACAGACCTCTGTGATGGAAATTTACGTCCCCATGTTGCTGGAAAACCAGCAATAAGGTTCACAACGAAGTTTAAGTGGAAAGTCTTGGTAATTCTGTGGAATTTCCTGCCCAGGTGTAGTGAGATCAGCTAATTGTGTCAGGCTCGAGCTACAAGTTCATACAAAGTCCTTCAAAGGCAACAGATTCTGCCCTTTGGTTCTTCATATGCCCTATATATCACCTAGCATGTGCCATAGACTTGTTATGTATTTGTTTATTGAATGAATGAATGGAGTCAGTGAATGAATGAAAGCTGAACTGAATTAAATATAAAGGTCTGGCACTCTAAGTACTTAGCAAGCATTATTTTATTTAACCTTCATAATATCCATGATTACCCTCCATTTTACAGATGATTAAGCTGAGGCTAAGAAAGTTTAAGAAATCTACCCAAAGTCACACAGCTTATAAGTGACAGAGCAAAAATTCCACCAGGTGTTTCTGCCTCAGAAGATCCACTCTCAACTACTTTGCTACATGGCTTCTCAATGAATGGGTTCCTCTGAATTGATGGGTTCTTCTGGACATCTCAGCTTCCCCATAGAAAGATAGATGGTCCCTGTTGTTCCGGCTGTATGAAAAAAATGCACAAAACATGGGAAGTTGAGGGTGATTAGTTCAAAATGTAGCAAATCTACAAATACATTGACTTCACTTTTAGATATTTGTCCAACGGGGGTGGAACAACTTTAATTAGTGTAACAGGACAATAAGAATTAAATTGGCTTGGTGGCAAGATTTTTATAGGATGACACTGATGGTATTACTATCCAACTTCAAAGATTTGGAACGATGTCCCTGCTCACACTGGAGACTAGAAGCCTGTTTTTCATCAACGAGGCTGGCCTGACAAATTAAGTCTGTGGAGTCATTAGATTAAGATAAGAGCTTATCTCCTAGGCTGACATTTATTCAGAGGTTTTTATACTGCTCAGCTAGTAATTAGTGCTGTTGAATTTTTAACAGTGCTTTGTCCAGTCATTCAAAAATTCTAAAGGTATATGTGCATCTCCTGTGTATGTTTTTGGTTATTAAAAATAGAAGAGGAATACAAATGAATTACTTCAGGAGGTTTGAATAATTCTTCCCAAAGTTGTTCTGTGGTGAAACATGAAGCTTAATGACTTATTTGCAGAAGAAGGGAGCAGTTCTCCAAAATTGATAAATGTGGAGTAAGGGGTTGCCTTTTACTATGGGATCTATAATTTATTTCGAGGCATACATATTATAGGTTTATTATGTTCTAGTGGAATCATTAAAACTAGGATCACATGCAGTAATGGTTTCCTGCTGTTTCACACCCCCAGTTCGGCAAATATACTATAGATTCAGGAAATAGCTCAAAGTTGTGTTTTGTTTTTCGCCTCTTTCCTATGGCTGATTTGACTGTGGAAGTCTTATTTTTCCGTCTTCTTGTAGTTATAATAACAACTTGATTGCTATAGAATAAACTAATACATTAAGCCTGCACAAGTGTCTGGACAGTCTGTCAAACAAACAATGCTCACATTTTTAAATGCTTGGTTTGCAAAATTCCAAGTTCTTTGTTGAAACGCTAATTAGTAATCACATGGTTTAGACCCCCCTGTTTTAAGAAAGTTCATCACTTGGTGAAAGTTGAATCCTGTTAATATTACTATCACATCATTTATTTTTTTCATAAGTGTGGACATTCCTCATCACTCAACAGATCGTACTTGCCACTTTTTTAAAAACGTGGCAGAGAGAATTCCACTGGGATAAGTGAAAGTATTTGACTCTACAAGTTCACCTAAACACTACCCAAAAGAAAACCCTACAACTTCAGAGACCCAGGTTGGAAGATGGGTTCTCTTTCATTAAAATTAAACCCGTGTGGTTTTGTAGTTAACAAGCTAAAGTTAAGTCACTTGCTAATCAGCCTCTGTGTGCAGTGTGCACGGCACCTCTCCTCATGGGCACAGGCTGCTGGAGATGAAAATCTTCGTTATGTGTCATGGCTCACCATCTTCCTTTCTCAACACTCCAAATAAATACAAATGCACTCTTGGCACCACTGGAATGTGGTGTAGTAAAAAGTTGACCACTTCAACAAATCTTTGAACCTGTTTCCTTACCTGAAAAACAGAAGTTTTCTCAGAATAATCTTTAAATATACCAACCAGGATCCTGAATCTCAGATCTGTGATCTGTCCCTCAAGGCAGAAGGGTATGAAGCCTGAGAGGATAGAGGAAATTATGATCTAAGAAGACACCACTGAATTAAAGTCACCTGAGGAATTTGTAGACTTGAGTTTAAAATAGTAATATAGAAACTCTGAAATTTTGTGATTATACTTTGTCATAGGATAGAGGTCGAGTATATTTGTTGAATAAATGAGTAAATGATTGAGTTAATTAATAGAGAGGTAGCATGGGATATTGGGATTTAGAATCAGACATACCTGGGCTTTCAAGTCCCAACTCTGCCACATACTTGACTTGCGTCTTTGGAAAATACTTGAACTTCTCAATGACCCTGCTTCGTCATTAATAAATCAAGCATAATAAGTAGCCCATAGGATTGTTGGTAAGATGAACAAAAACCTGTATGCACACATGATAGGCACTCAATATCTGTTTTCATTTTTATTCCCTTAGGGTTTGTTTTTTAATTCTCTGATTCTATGGACATCAAATTATAAAGATATTACTATCCAGCTTTCAAATTCATGTATTACCAACTATCGCCAACACATTTTGTATGTGTTATTATTATCTTTTAATGTGTAATGATAGAAGAAGAGGAGACAAAGAAGCATAAAGCTTCCCTTCCAACTCCCCATGGGTAATCAGGCCAGGGGAAGGTAGGCGTCATTCAGCATGTTTACAATGTACTCCATCTCAGTCCTCAGCCTTCGTTAACTCTTCCACCCCCACCCCCGGCTTTCTGAAGAGCAACATGTAATTAGAGCACTAACGAGGTCATTTAGCAGAAACCATGGGTAGGGAGTAATGAATGTGCTATCAGGCTCGGAGAACAGCTTGGGCAAAAATCCAAACAATCCATGTTCATCTCTGCTGAGCCAACCTAAACTTGGAAAACAGAGCGTGGAAAAAGGTTAATAATAGGACACCAAAAATGAAATCCCCCTTTCCAGAGAGACCCAGAGCAAAGTTCTGAGTGCAACCTTCCGTGAGCTGGTCTGTGCAGGTAGTGGGCTTGGCATAAGGACAAGCTGGGTGGCACCTGGCCCCCGGCTAGATGGCTCGGGTGCTTCAGGACCATTCCTGGGGATCTGTAGCCTACAAATGGGCCTTCCGAGGTCATCTAGTTCCATCTCCCACTTTACAGATGAGTTCAGGGTACTCCGGAGAGCTGAATTGGCTTGGTCAGCCAACTGGAAACAGAGCCAGACTTAGTACCAAGGCCTCTGGATGAGCAAGGCAGTGTTTGACTCACTAGCCCGTGCTGTCTCCCTGCCTCTGAAGATGACATTTAGGCGACCATTCTAACAGTGGTAAAGACTTCAAGTGGGGCCGGTTTTACTTGGACCACTTCTGGAGCAGGAAGTCCCAGAAGAATAAACCCAGCCCTTCATCAGTTTGCATTTGGAATCAGCATTCTTTTTTTAAAAATATATTTTATTGATTTTTTTCCAGAGAGGACGGGAGAGGAGTAGAGAGTTAGGAACATCGATGAGAGAGAAACATCGATCAGCTGCCTCCTGCACACTCCCCACCGGGGATGTGCCCGCAACCAAGGTACATGCCCTTTACCGGAATCGAACCTGGGACCTTTCAGTCTGCAGGCAGATGCTCTAGTCTATCCACTGAGCCAAACCGGTTAGGGCATGAATCAGCACTCTTAATTGGGTTGCAACTGCTAACATGGCTATGGCTTTCAACTGTATAGAAAAGGAAGTGGAGGAAGAGACCAAAAGAAGCTAAATACCTCCAAACACTTAGCCCACCAATTTCCAAGCTCAAGCTGTATCCACCCCACTCCCCACCTCCCAGCTGATAAGTAGGTTACATAATAGGACACAAGCCATACTACTCTTTTCTTTCCAGTTTTTAGATGTTGGAGTTAATAAAATAAAAATTACTACAAAATATTTTGTTATTGTAGTTTTCTCCCAATTTAATAGACCTTAAAAATACAACCATTATCATATGGAAGGATCCATGAAGGTTTCATAACATTAAAAAAGGACTTCCCTGGTTGAAAAGGTAGGGAACCCCTGTTCTAGCCTTCTGATTCAGATATTTGAGTTGTATCCCTGTATATTATTTCTGTTTGTTAAAAATCAAGTGTTGTAAACCTGTTTTAAATGTTCAAGGCTAGAGAAAAAAAGAACTTAGTCACTATCAATCCTTAAAGTGTTAAATACTGAAGTATTAAAATTCACAGGATGGATTTTGTTCCAAGGATCATTTTCATTTCAACAAGCATTTATTAAGCCCTTACCATACACACAATGCTACCAAGCAGTCAGGAAGAATCAGACAGAGCACACAATCTCTGTTTTGAAAAACTTACTATTCCTTCGGGCAGGCCCGACTTACCAACAGAGATAGGAAAGGTATAAGGAAATGTATGAAAAATCTTAGGGCTTTCTTACCTCCTATTATAGAGTGTCCGAAAAAGATATATACACATACTTTGAATAATTATAAAGGCAGTGTTTATTAAAATACATTTCATTTTCAAAATTGAGCTATCACCTGTTAAAGTGTGTATACATTTTTGGAAGGAAACCCTGTATTTTTTGTCTTTTATTTTTCTAGATTAAAACTTTTACTTATTTATTAATCTATTTATTTTAGTATAATATTTAAAGTTTAGTTTTGGCTGTTGTTTTTTATTTTATTTTTATTATTGACACTATTACAGATGTCCCCCATTTTCCCTCCATTTGCCCACCTCCACCAGGCCCATGCCTCTCCCTCCCTCTGGCCATCCATCCCTCCGGCCATCACCACACTGTTGTATTCCACCAACAGTGCATGCATATATGTTCTTTGGCTAATAGCTTTACCTTCTTTCATCCAGTCCCTCCTACCTCTCTCCCCTCTGGCATCTGTCAGTCCATTCTATTTATCTGTGCCTCTGTTTCTATTTTGTTCATCAATTTATTTTGTTTATTAGATTCCACATAAAGTGAGATCATTTGGCATTTGTCTTTCTCTGACTGGCTTATTTCACTTACTGTTATAATCTCCAGGTCCATCCTTACTGTTACAAAAGGTAAGAGTACCATCTTTTTTACAGCTGCATAGTATTCCAATGTGTAAATGTACCACAGCTTTTTTATCCATTCATCTACTGATGGGTACTTGGGCTGTTTCCAGATCTTGGCTATTGTAAATACGCTGCTATGAACATAGGGGTGCATATATTCTTTCTGATTGATGATTCGAGGTTTCTTAGGATATATTCTCAGAAGTGGGATCTCTGGGTCAAATGGCAGTTCCATTTTTAATTTTTGAGGTAACTCCATACTCTTTTCCATAGTGGCTACACCAGTCTGCCTTCCCACCAACAGTGCATGAGGGTTCCCTTTTCCCCATGTCCTCACCAGCACTTGTTGTTTGTTGATTTATTGATAGCAGCCATTCTGACAGGTGTGAGGTGATATCTCAGCATAGTTTTAACTTGCATCTCTCAGATATTTGTCTTTCATTTAAAATGGTAACTGAAGAGTGTGGCTTTGGGGTGGCCTTTGGAACCAGGAGGCATTTATTTGCTCTTTTGAGTGTGTAAGTACCTCACTGGGGGCCCTCTTTTTGGAACAGCTCCTCCCTTCAACTGGGTTCCCGCAAGAACTATGGCCCAGAATCCAGGCTTTCCCTAAGGTCCCTACCCCTACTTCTTGGACATCCTATATTCCTCACATCCAGATCCTATACACATGCCCCTTTGTTTTCCTGAAGCTGATAGGAAAGGGAGAAAATCTGCCTGACAGGGAGTGGAAAATCTCAGCGGTATGGTACAATGCCAAAAATAATGTGACCACGATAACTGTGCCTGGGGATGGGGCCTGGGAGGGCCCTTCTCATTCCCTTAACACAGTCTTCCTTGTTTGACTTTGAAAACAATGTCATGATAAGATTACCAGCTCATTCAGACCTCACTTATGAAACAGTGTCAAACAAGATGCTGCCCAGTGGTTTAAAACAAAGGACTGGCCAAGAAATGTTCCTCTCCTTCACACCTCCTCATTGTGGGAGAAGCAAGTCAGAATCAGATGATGCTCTGGTGGTGTGAGAGACATTCTGCTGTAGCAGAACCCAGACTTTGGGGATAGGCAGCCCCTGGTCCAAATTCTAGCTTAGAAACTTCAGAGCTGTGTGACCTTAAGCAAGTTGCTTAACATCTCTGAACTCCAGTGTTCTCACTAAATAATAGAGATGCTAATGGTAAGTACCTAAAAGATCGCAGTAAAGACTAAATGAAACATAGTAGGTGCTTGATGAGTTTTAGTTATGTTTTCGGAGCAAAATTCAAATACTTTCTCCTTTAGGGGGGGGAAATAAAACAAGCCACCTTGTCAGGATGCAACAGCTGGTGCTAGAAACAAATGTAACCACATCAGGGGAGCGTGCCTCCCATCCTCAGAGTCAAATGTACTTACGGATGCAGCAATTTGCATCTTGTCAAATGTTCCCTAACATTTTGCAAAAAAATCCCCAAATGTCAAATTAGTGAGTAATCTGTACAGTGCGATAGATCTCGTTATCCTCTGAATGACTCATAGCATATTTGGGGTGTCCCAGATACCAGTCCAAGTAAATGTTAGTAAATAAGGAACATCACTTCTCCCCTCTCAAGGCTCTGAAATCAATACCAGCTTCTACTTGCAAAGGAAGAATATAAACCTTGAGGGACAGAAAGTGCCCCATAGTTTTTAAAGTTGAGTGAGCTGTCCCCAGCCGTATAGACCTAGCACTGACCATATGCCCAGTCCTCAGACAGGCTGGAGGTGGGGGCAGGAGTGAACGGATGAGGCTTTGTATCTCAATACTGACTCCACTTGGCTTCGTACACATTTTCTTACTTAATGTGTAAGACCTTCACAAAGGTCCTTTTTAGCCCTGGCTGGTGTGGCTCAGATGGTTGAGCATCGAGTCATGCACCAAGGTCGCCAGTCTGATTCCCAGTTAGGGCACATGCCTGGGTTTCAGGCTCGATTGTAGGGACTGTGCAGGAAGCAGCAATCGGTGTTTCTCTCTCTCTCTCTCTCTCTCCCTCAACTTTCCTCTCTTTCTAAAATTAATACATACCTATTTTAAGTCTTTTTTATTTGTTTAAAAAATACTGAAATAGTATTTGCAATGTGTGCAGAGCTTCCCTGGGGGCCTACTTCTTGGGAAAGCCCCTCCACACAAGAGGATTATAATTGCTTTCCAGTCCTCAGAACAACTCATTGGGGAAGGCACCACCACATTCTCCATTCTACAGATTAGGAAACTGAGACTCAGCCAGCTAAAGGCTTCCCTAAGGCCACATACTACGCGGCGAAGTTAAGGTAGGAATTCAGATAGTCTGGCTTGAGAGTCTGTGCTCTTAACCATGAAATACTGCCTTCCAAGATGGGCACCATAGCGTCCCCATTTTACAGTTGAGAAAACTGAGGCTCAGAAAGACGAATTAACACTTTCCAAGATATCATATGGCTACTGGGTGGTGACAGAGCTGGAGTTTAAAATGAGGTCTGTTTATATAACCCTCCCCTGGACCATTGGGTTATAACTTATACAAAGGCTAAAAAAAATGACTGGCCTTATTAAACAGTTTCTACTTTTGCTGGCCGTCCATCGAAGGCGATAGAGACCTTCA
>NW_005371694.1:1654016-1669016 GCF_000412655.1 Myotis brandtii
TGAACAACAGAGGTTCAATAGAGGTGAGCTACACTGCAGCGGTCACACAGTTCTGGGTCACACACAGGCTTTCAAGCCAGGCAGACCTGTGTGTCCTCAGCACATCATGCAGACTCAGAACCCCCACTTCTTCATCTGTAACAGGGCAGCAATGCCGCCTTCCTTGATGGGGAGATCACAAAAGTTAAATGAGGTACCGTACCTGGCACATAACAGCATATTTCAGACAGACCTGGCTGCAGCAACTGTCAGCTTTACCGTATACCCAACATACAGGGCAAGTTACCCAACCTAAGTCTCAGCTTCCACCTGTGTAAAATGTATTCATAAAATGACTTTATAGGTTTTTTTTTGTGAGAATTAAATGAGATATTACAAGTAAAGTACTGAGCTCAATTAACAATTGTCTAATTCAATTACTAGACAAATAACAAAAGATAATTCCTTGTCCTTCCTTGAAGAACCATGAAATGGAAATAAATGTTACTATCCTTTCAAAGGAAAGTGCATAGTCAAGAGGGCACTACAACCATTTTCCTATGTAAACAATACCTGGATCAATGTCTCCTTCCAAAGGTAATCAAACATGTGTAATGGTTACAGTGTGCTATGGCTTTAAATGTATAGTATCAGCTCCATTACCTGATGGTAGACTAGCCAACCAGGGATTAGCTGTGGGAAAGCTTTAATCCTAATATGCTTTCCCCTACAGGAGGCCATGGGCACTGGAGTCAGATTCACCTTTTCAAATAACTCTAGTTGAGCACATTATTTAACCTCTCTTAAGTCCCTGATACCTTGACTGCAGATGTAGAAGTAGTAATATCTGCCTCAAAGTTGTATACTGGGGATAACAAGAAAAAATGTATGGTCCACATCATTATTTAATAAATGTGCACCCTAGCCAGTTTGGCTCAGTGGATAGAGCGTTGGCCTGTGGACTGAAGAATCCAGGGTTCAATTCCAGTCAAGGGCACATGCCCGGGTTGTGGGCTTGATCCCCAGTAGGGTGCATGCAGGAGGCAGCCAATCAATGAGTCTCTCTCATCATTGATGTTTCTATCTCTCTGTCCCTCTCCCTTCCTCTATGAAATCAATAAAAAAAAAATATTTTTTAAGAAGTTAAAAAATAAAATAAAATAAATGTTCATTTCTTTTCTGGGCTACCTTCTACCAGCATATGGACTGAGTTTACGGAATTGCAAATTTTGTGTGCCATTTACCTAACAAAAGCAATATCACTATGCTCCCGAAAAGTACATCATTGAAAATTTATATCCACGCAAAAACCTGCAGATAGGTGATTAGTGCAGCTTTATTCATAATTGCAAAAACTTGGAAGCAACCAAGATGTCCTTCAATGGGCGAATGGATAAACTGTGGCACATCCAGACAATGGAATATTATTTACTGTTAAAAAGAAATGAGCTATCAAGCCAGGAAAAAGATATAGCAGAACCTTAAATGCATATTACTAAGTGAAAGAAGTCAATCTGCAAAGGCTACATGATTCCAACCATATAACATTCTGGAAAAGGCAAAACTATGGAAATAGTAAAAAGATCGGTGGTTGCCAGGGTTTGTGGGTTAGGGGAGGGTAAATTCAGAGAGCATGGAGGATTTTTAGGGCAATGAAAATCATCTGTATGATACCATAATAATGGATACATGTCATTATGCATTTGTCCAAATCCATGGAAAGTACACCACCAAGGGTGAACTCTAATGAAAACTATGGACTCTAGGTGATTATGATCTGTCAATGTAGGTTCATCAGTTATGACAAACTTGGGGATACATTTAATAATGGGGAATCTATACATGTGTGGGGGTAGGGATATGTAAGAAATCTCTGTACCTTCCTCTCAATTTTGTTGTGAACCTAAATCTGCTAAAAAAAAATAGACTTTTCACAAAATGAAAAAAAATTACATATTACATTCTAAACCAAAAATAAATTGTTATCCATTGTTTGGGGTTAATCTACATCATCACTCCCCTCCATTGGAGACAGGCAAGAGTTAGCTATCATAATTTTCAAAGTAAGTTTAAGACCTTATAACTCATCTGTAAATGAGAGAAGTTACTATACTTTCTATTGTTTCAGTGTTTACACTCCCAAAGAGTACTATCTTGAGAATTTAAAGCCCGTTTTACCTTCTAATGAAGACAATGAATGTATTGGCAAATATAGCTGTTATTAGTAAGTTCCTATTTAAAAGATAGGCAAAAGGAGGTAGTGAAATTAAATGATTAGCCCATGGCTAATATTCAAATGGAAAGACAAATTTAACCACAGATTCCATTTGACTTCCCTTCAGGACTAGAATTAAATTCAGTTTCCTAACTCCATTTGGTGCTTACTTAGCATTACAGTGTAATATGTGCTTTATTACATACTTTAAAATAAAAGGGGAAGGAATGGAGAGGCATGGGTGCCTTCATCCTCAAAAGTAAAAAGCACAGAATACAAGGTAAATAAGCCATAATTAATTCGCATAGCATATCCCTTATGGCAAAAGTGAGTGCTCTCTCTCCCTTGCTTGGTGCAAACACCTGAGCTAAAAAGGTTACAAAGACACAGGAGACGCCCATAGATGCCCAAGGAATCAGAAAGAAAGCTCAGAATCACCTAGTCTTAGGATGGAATTGGACCACACACCCTGGGGGGGGGGGGGGGGGGGGGGGGAACACGGTTCTAAAAAGACCTTTTGGGGGGAAATGGAGAGAGTAGGGATAGTTTTATAGAACATTTAAGCAGCAATCTTGAGCAGGTTAGTAGTGTTTTGGAAAATAAGTTTTTTCACTTAGTCACCCAATTCTCATCAGGCCCAACTAACTGCCTAACCCTGTTTTGTTCTGTTCTGTTGTTGTTTTTAATCCTCCCCGAGGATATTTTTCCCTTGACTTTTTAGTGCGAGTGGAAGGGAACGGGAGAGACACAGAGAGAGAAACATCGATATGAGAGAGAAACATGGACTGGTTGCCCGCCCCCCCCACACACACCCCAACTAGGGCCAGAGATTGAGCCTGCAACCGAGGTACATGCCCTTGACTGGGATTGAACCTGGGACACTTCAGTCCGCAGGCCAACACTCTATCCACTAAGCCAAACTGGCTAGGGCAGAACCCTCTTTTGTTTTGAAAAAATAATGTCACAAATCTGTCCAGAGCAGGATAAAATGCACAGTAATGAGTTCATTAACCTGCCATCTGCATGCAAAACAGGAGCATTCCAGAGGCAGAATCCTTTGGTGGACTGGTCGAAAATCAAATTCTGGACTAAAATACATAAAATGTAACGCAGAGAGAATAATATTACAGCTATACCTTCACTGAGCCCACAGCACAAACTGCCATTCCAGAGCTCCAAAGTCACCCGAATCTTCTCTCCTTCTCTAAGGTTATAATGTTTGACTAAAGAGGGTTAAAGAACAAACACACAAACAAACAAAAACCTCACAATTTTTTACACAATAAGGTACCAGGTGTAGTTTTGTGAATTGCACCCATGCAGCCCTGGTGCCTCCACTCCACTCTTCGAGAACAGAAGGGTTAGATTTAACAAGCCAGAGGCAATGTTTCCACCGTGGTACCCTGAGCTTCATCAAGAACATTGGAGTCTGCTTTTTCTCTGTTGCAATTTTCCTTTCACCTCAGCTCTCCCTGACACACCTGTGAAGTGTCACCAAAGGCTGTATCATATCAACTTTTAAAAACTGCCAACACTGCTAATGTCGGAAACCTCCTGATGTCACAGCCTTGCAGTCCACAAAAGCATAGCTTGAGTTTTACCACGCACAGTAACAGCATCCTGTGTGGGTAGGGCAAAGGGTCTTGTTGACAGGAGTGAAATAAGACAAACAAAACCATGTAGATGGGGTGTGTGGCCAGGGTGTTTGGGGAGCGCATACAATCTCAACAAGAGACTCCAGCCCTTTAATCCTTCCTAGAAGAGCAAATTATTTAGGCAGTTGTTCCTTCCATTCTCCCTACTCCCTTGTTCTCATGATAGAAATATCTCCATAGCTTAGAATTTTAAAATATTTTATTTTCTAAATTCTATAAACATCTATTCCCACTCTATACCCCACCAAAAAATAAAAATAAAAATCCTGATAAACACTATTCAGGCAGCTGCTTGAACTGGTTATGCAGCTCTGGCTATGGATGGCCTCTGCCGAAAACCTGGAATGAATGGTGGTTTTTGGTCATACTATAGAGCAGTATAACCAAGAAGTTGAGCTCCTGGGTCTGGCAGCCTCATTACCTGGTACAAATCCTGCCTACCTCTCAGGGATGTACAGACTTAACTTACTGATTTTATGAACTGAGGTCACATTATACACATAACAAATACACATTATCTCCTTCATTGTAATCAATACTTATAGTTTTGAATGCATAGTGTATAGATTGATCTATGCATATTTTCCAGGTCCTCACAACCTAAAGAGAATACTGTATATGTATAACCGTTGATATCCAATGAGAAGGGTAATATAATCTTCAGACCAGAAAAAACATATATTGGCTAACTTAAGTCTCATTTTGCACAGAGCAGAATAAAAGATTAAAAGATAGACTGCAGAGAGTCATTGGGCTGAGATATTCCATGAAGTAACATACAGACATTAAGGGCTTCGATAACCAGTACTCTGGCACCAAAATCCACTGTGGTCAAGAATATAAGCCAAGAAAAAGTCATTTTTTTTGCTTAACCTTTACATCAACATCAAAACAGTGTTTTACTCAATTGAGTAGAAATGTTTCCTTAACTATTTTTCTCTTTGTAATAAAGGCAGCTTGGATTCAATGGCATGTGATAGCAATTTATTTACAAATTTGGTATCTTTTTGGACTCCAGCAATTAATGGGAAAATAGGAAGTACAGCCAACAAAATGTTGAATATCAGCTCAGAATCATGTTTGGATGTAATTAAAGGTATAATCTGTTCCATGTGAACATTTTTGTGCTCTCCCATCTTAAAACAGCAAACATGAATATTAGTTCTTTTGTGGTATGTCTTCTTTTCACACCACACTAGAACATGTAAAAATTTTCTTTAAAGTTGTTGTGTGTGTATATTACTTCGCTTATACTTATAAAAGTATGTGTTACTTTTATAGACTCAAATTCACCACAAATATTATCTACAGACTCAAATCCACAGGTCATTCAGATATTTTAAACACGTCATTTACTACGTTGGATTGGATGTATTTATCCATTTTGCTTTCTGAACTAATATGATTACTAAAGTCTTGCTCTTTTTCCTCAGCAACAACTTGTGGGCAGAGTCATGATCAATTATATTTAATTACTCATGATGAAGTAGTTGAGAATTGTCAAAAGGAATTTCTTATAGAGCAAGGCTAAGATAGGCAGGCAGTCTGAAGAAGTTGGCATTCCAGGCTGGATAAAGATAAAGTGTAATAATTAGTTTTTTAAGGGAAGAAAAAACCAAGTTACAGCTCATGGAATAAAGTATATCATTGTTGCAGCCTAACAATTTATAAGTCAAGTCTACGGAAATGCCCCAAATGCCAGGGTTCAAATAGCAGTTCTGGCACCGGGGGCCTTCATAACCGTGCCCAGCCACGTTGGAACCTGGGCCAAAAGGAAAGTAAGACAGATCCTGCCTTGATTTAAATTGTAAATTTCCTACATCATGGATGTTTTTGCATTGATTCTGTTATTTTTTAAAATATCGCCTTAAAACATTATGTTGATTACTGAATTTTTGGTATCCCCTTGCATTTTGCACTCACAGAGTATCCAATAACCTCACTCTAGTCCTGGCCCTGCTTACTAAGTCAGCTCCCTGAACTTTAGTGACCTCATCTGTAAAACTGAGGCAATAATAGTAATTAAGAGGATTACTGTGAGAACTCGGTGAGAAAACAAGTGTAAGAATTTCTTAATTGTAAATGTTCACATGTAAATACATTTACAAAGCATTACACAATTCCCAGATAAAGTTATTAGACTAAACATTGTATTCCAAGATGTAAAGCTTTTATGGAAAGTGTCAGTCCTATGACTGATAATAGAAATTGAGTCAAAGGCCTTAAAGAGATATGCAGAATTTAAGATACACCCACCTCCACCAAACCTTATTTAAATAAAAAGATATACAACAGCAGCCAAAATAAGCAATTTCCTTTCCAGTTTTCAGAATTAATCTTCACGTGTAAATTCAGTTTGTCCTCAGATTTTCTCTTTACAGTTCCCAAATATACTCAATTCACAGAAATTGAAATATTAATTTAGGAAGAAACTCTTTAACGTTTTCCTCTTTTAAAAAATTACAGCTAAAACAACACAGCAGAAAACCTACAAAGAACTGCACTGTTCATGAAGATTGTTTCTGAGGAAGTCGAGGATGTAAACCTTTTGATCCAGGTAGGGGGAATTTTTAGGCAGAAGGAAGGTGAAATGCCTCCTGTTCTCTGAGCTAATGATGGTTTCCGAGCTGGTTAGAATTCAGTGCTAATTGCATTTTAAAACACCACCTCTGAAATCCTTTCCTCTCTCAGGATCTTACATCAATGTTTTGCATTTTCAATAAAACCTTTGCACTTCACCTTTCTCACTGAACAAATCCTGAACTTCAGATGTGCAGGAAGAATTCAGTTCAGATCCTTTCTTTCCCCAGAAGGTTTTGATCTGGTGGCCACGAGGCTAATCTGCAGGAAAGGCTGCCCTGCCCTGTTTCTGAGGGGAGAGAGACAATTAAAATGGGTATTTCAGTGGCTCAACCCAGGCTTGACCACTCCACAGAGAGTCATTAAACAACTTTCCAGTGTCATCCAAAGAACTTATAACAGAATCAATTGATTTTCATCCTATGCTTTATTAGTTGTGATTTAGGAGACAGAATGGCCCTGTTTACACAGCTGTAACATGTCAGGACCTGCAGCACGATTGGCTCAAAGCCTCCGAGTTGCAGTCCATTCTCCGCAGAATCAATCTGAACTCGAAAACGTTCCCTCTAGGAGACATGCACATATCCGTCAGCATAAAGTACTTCTCACTTCTCGTGCAACTGCAAATAGTAGTCACTGGAGGTAAGTTGCAAGTTCACCTTCCAAAAATCAGCCCTGACTTGCCATTGCTCTCAGCATGTTCATGATGGAACAGAGGGCTGCAAATGCCTCTTAACTAGGTACCCAACGTGGGTGAATGTGCTCCACTTTGCTGCGAGTCAGATCTCAGGCTCGGCAAGTGGGAGGTGCTGGCTGTTTAACATGCATTCAGAGCATTGCCAATCTAAAATGGCTGCTCGGTAATACTTTAATTGCAGTTTCATGGAAACAAATTGCTCTTTAACTGCAATCAGCATTTCTGTGACTTGGCTGGACTGACAATAGGTGAGTGTTAGTAACAATGCAAGAAGTCACATCAACTTGTACATAGTCTGTTTCCAATGGCCTCACAAACTGAGTCATAGGTGCGCAAGCACCTGGGATGAAATTCCCCAGTGAAGGAATCATTGGGAAAATCACTTCTCGACCTAAATACAGTTATTTAGGCTACATCATCTATAGCTCTTAGATTCGCTTATATAATTTATTAGCTCTAAGAAATATTTTACATAAACACGGTGCACATTAGAATCTTCCTATATTGACATTTAAAAGCTTCATTTTAGATGGATTAGTTTTTTTCAAATATCAGTGTTAATGAGGGCAAAATAGTTAATATTAAAAGGATGACAATTTCACAGGCTTCTTTTTGGTGTTTTCATTCATAAATGAGAAACTTTGGGGTTTTCTCAGTCTGTATTTTATAAGACACTACAGTCTGTGTTAAACTACTTCCTAATAAATCACGAAGAGCTGGAAATAGTTTCTTGTGGCAAATGGTTTGGGTTGGAAAGGCTTCTCTCAGGCCCTCCTGCCTTTTGGGGTGTGTAAATGTAACAAGGCAGGTAAAAAACATCCAACCTTTCAAAGGAGAATCTTTGTACATTAGCAAGAGTGGCAGTTTGCATAATTGGGACATGTATACATATCATAAACATTTTTTTTTAATCAGTTCAGCAGGGCTCAGTTACATTTGCTTTTATTTTTAATTGCACTTGCTTGTAGGGACTGGGGGCCATCTTGCTCTGTGACATGGGTAATATTAAATAAGGCCTTTCAAAAGAACAGAGTACATCTCACTAACATCACAAATGCAATAATGAAAGGTGAACAAGCTGGTGGATTTTTTTTTCTCTCTAAGCAATGTTGGGGTTGGGGGAGGAACATAATCACTGCTCACATCAGAATAAACCTGAGTGTTTTTAGTGGCTTTCTATCCACAGAGCATCCCCATTAGAGCTGAGTTTTATTGTTTGAAATGCCTCTGGTTTCAAGAAAGTGTTTTACCTAAAGCAAGACTACTACTTAAATATGTCCTATTGTATATTCATAGCTCCATTAGTCCTTCTCCAATTTAGCACATCAAAGAGAAGACTTCATCACTTGCATGTGGATTATACTAACATGAGTGACATTTGTAATCTTATAGGTCTGCAACTTAAGAAATGCTTTTAGAAGCTCGTTATTAAATACGCAGCAGTGCTTGAGGAACCAGCCGTATAATAGTTCATTTAAAGTCTTTAATAACCTTAGCCCTCCACATCACTAAATGCCACACTGTATTACTTACTAAAGTTATTAACTATCTCCTTTGAATTTCTACCCTATATGGGACATGAGTGCTTATGCCAAGAAGAATAGAGCAGATGCTTGCATTCTTATTAACATTTCCCCTTTTCTATCCTGAAGAGTCCAAGTTCCCTTACAGTATCTTAAAAGAAAAATAATGTAAGAGCCAGAACTAGTTCCTAGAAATTCCCAAGATCTAACTCAAGTAGATATTATTTATGTGATTTTATTCACTTTATTTTTGTCTTAAGCTCTAATGAACTATTCACTTTTACTCTCTGCCTTTAAATTCTCCTCCAAGAGGAGCGCAGTTTGAGCAAGTGATTCTTCCTCCTGGCCTGGGACCCGAAAGCAGGCAGTAAGCACAGACCTTACAGGGAAGCTCAGCTGATTGCTGGTCGAGCTGTGCCAAAGCTCGATCTCTCTATAGAACGAACCTACTCCTTATTCTCCAGAGAGGGCCTCGGGAGCTCTTCTGGAACAAGAGAAAATAAAACAATTGCCATTTTTAGAAAGAAAATTAAAGGTAGCATTAAAACACCTGGTTTTATTAACCTGTGCCAGGCAGAAGTCGTAGTTGAGATTTGCTCACATATTGCAAGCCTGGCAGTGCAGACTCTTTAGTTTTCCTCCTTCCAGCCCTGGCCACGGACCCACGGAGTCTTTGGCCTACACGCGCTCTCCTCAGGGCACCTCTGCGGGCACTGCAGAAGCCGTTGCTGGGGGATAATCTAGCGCCTAGAACTAGCAACTGAACATCTCAAGACTTCTATTAGATGAATTCCAAACCCGCCTCCAAACATATGGAAAGGCAGAGCCTATAAGAGCGTAAGAGCAAAACAAAATAAACAAAAGCACACAGCAGACCACAGGAGTCTAAAAGCACACCAGGAAACGGCTGCTTCACCCATTGAACGGAACTGTAAAGAGCACAGGGTCCCTAAGAACGAATGGGACCTCAGAATATGTACAGGTATGGTTTGGCATGCTGTTTCCTCCAAAGCTATAAACTTGCTAAGAGAACAAGATAGTTATGCCACATTCTCTAACATGTTTTTCATCAATACCCAAGGCTTTCCTACTGAGAAAAAAAGAAAGAGTAAGCGAAAATAGCTGAAGAATCAAACAAATATTTATATATAAACACAAAAGATTCACTGTGATATTGGAGAAGTGTAATGAAGTGCTGTTAACAGAATATTCCGAACTTATAAGAAGGACTCCGTCAGAAACATTGCTTTGTACCCCTGCCAAAAACGGCATGGTTAAGTAATTTGAAGAATACTTTATTGGCCCAGAGCTAAATAAATATACACACCACCTCTCACAACTCCTGAAATTTAAAGTGAACTTGGTATCAAATAAAAAAAAAACAACCCTACCTTTTCCCAAAGTACAGAAGAGAAAAAGCAGTGTGTAAGCCCAAACTCCATCGAATATTTTTTCTTTTAAGTTTTTATTATTTAAATACACCATACTAGAGCAAATGTCTCTGAAAATATCACAAATAAAAGATTTTTTTTTTCTTCATTCAGCAAATTAGAAGTAGGGGGAAATTTCTACACAGTAGCTGCTATGAGCCTGTTTTTTTTTTTTCCAATTTTTTTTTCCATTTTTTGTTCTTTTTCTTCGCCATGGGAGTAGCAACATTAGGACGAAAACACTTACATGCATACATACATTGTATTTTACAGAGATACAATAAAAGTGTTTGTGATAGAATATCACAAAAGCCACATCTCTTTCCTTTATCTCATGTTCAGTTTTGATTGAAACACATTTCCTTACAACACTTAAATATACAAAGAGCAAATAGAATGTTGTTAAGGTAAAACACAGGGTACAAACTCTGGCCAGTGCCCTGCTAATTGTTAATGAGGGTAGAAAGCAGATTTGAATGCTTCTTTTAATTAGCTTCATTAGTCATTTCCCTCCTCCCCAGCTCCCTCCCCCACCCCCCCAAGATGTCCTCTGGTGGATCTTTTTTCATTTTCTCTACAGTCTCCCATTAGCCCAGGTTCATGGAGTCCTTAATGTTCATATTCAGTCATTTTAATACACCAATAAATGCAGGAAGGGCAATCAAGACTAAAGAAGGTGCAATGGCATGGAGCTGGCACTGGTGCTAGCTACAAAGGTGACTTGTCTACTGAAGACACATGGGATCCACCTGTGATGAACAAAATCTGAGATGAAGGCACGCATTCTGCATTACTCTGACCTTTTAGCAGACCTGCAAGAAATAAAAACGGGCATCTTAGCTAAATTTGAGAGATATTAAACTCAAACATGGCTGCTTTTGTCTTCTCTACATTCACTAATCTTCTTTTATTAGATTACTTTCCAACTGTGACTTGATGGAGGCTTTCTGCGCTACTTACTCCAACAGTGAAGAACTAAAGCATAACATTTTCTGCAGTTTTACTAGCAGAGAAAATGAGACAATAAATGGACTTTCGGAAAGTTTCTGGTGTAAAGTTCTACAATGAATTGCTTAACTCTGCAAAAAGCAAGTTTCTTTCTGAAAGGAATGAATTATAACATCTTGCCTACTAGTCACATCTCAAAGGCACACTCAGAGCCATGCCCCTCCCCAGGAAGTTTTGGGTTAATATGTTCAACTGTATAACCTGTGGCAAGTTACTCAACCTGTCTGCGCCTCAGTTTCCTTGTCTTTAAAGTGGGGATAACATGGCTGTCATAAGGATTACATAATACATATGTGGAGCATTTTCAACAGTGCCTGGCACTTAATAAAACCTAAGCAAGTATTGGCAGTTATTATGACTATTCTGATATTCCCACATGTCACCTACTCACCTATGTCCTTCTTGACATATAGGTATGTTACCTGCATGAGTATGTTTGTGCATGTGTTTATGTGTCTGTACACACACACACATATGTACATATAAACAGATACTTTACATCTAGTATTTCCTATCTGTTGCCACTTGATACTACGTAAAATATTCTGAATATATAAATCAAACACATGTAATGTGTTAATGATTCATGATCAGTTAAAGAATGCAGTTCAATGCAAGTCTAATTTTAAAGTCTAAGTTAGAAATGGTAATCCACACAGTCGTCAAATACAATCTGTTTGCAATTACCAAAATGAAATAATATATATTAGATTTTTATGGTTTTTAAATGACATTTTGAGCTTCCAGGAAGTTCTCGTTTCACCCTTTCCCTAACTTACTAAAAGCCTGAAGTCTATTAGGAGCTGCAACCCCCCACTTCCAAGCTAATTAAAGTGGTGGAGGCTTAATTCCCCAGAGTGGAAGCTCAGTGTGAGCAAGGTAATTTGTCTGTCCAGAACAAAGATGCGGCAGCAGCCAGCGAGCATATTTAATAAATGAGCATCAAATGCCCTCTACGATGGACACACACACTACACCAATTATGCGACTGCAAGGGAACTGCGCAGTGATATGTAAACTAGGACGGGAGCTACATTTCCCTCCAACTAAAGCGGTGTGATGATCTCTTACGCTACTGAAAAGCAGAGAATTCTAGGTGGAACCATCACTCTTGAGAGGGAGAAAAAATTCCAGAGCAGGCAAAAATTTATTTAAAAAAAAAATTAGCCACAACTTCTGATTGTATGTACATTATTCTCTAGAAGGCAATGTTCTCCTAAAGAGAGCCGAGCCTCCTTTGAATATAGGCTTTCACGTTGTAGGATCCTTGGGCACCAGTGGTCTGAGACTTCAGTCAAGAGATGGTATGATTTAAAAGCTGAATGTTATTGTTTTTTCTCAGAATATACAAAAGCCAATGATGCAGAACAAGAACTAAACTGCACACCCCAGACAATGGGAACAAATTTCAGGGGAATAAAAGTTTAAAGGGACTAGATGATGGGGTCTACACTTTCCATACAATTAGCTGCCTTTAAAGAAGAAATGTACAAACAATCAACTCATTACCTTGAAGGCAGAGGATACTTGTGTATATTTATTATGCATCATGCACAAAAAAGATAATTAGTTCTACAAATAGAAGGAAACCAGCCAAAATTAATGTCCAATTTTCCCTACCAAAAATGTGGAGAACGAGAAAGAAAATAAAATGGAGCTACTTGTCATTTCTCCCCACTCAGCTCCCCCAGAAAAGAAACACTGGAGGCTTTGGGGAAAATGATTTTAAAGCATTCTCCAGATCCAGAAAGCAGTTTATGTTCCACCAGGAAGTGTTTTCATTACCTCTTCCCCCTTGCCCTCTCATTAATATCTCTCTGGACCACGTTCAGCTTGCCCAAAACCTTTATTTACAAAAACTACCTTGTGAATTGACTGTGCTCATGGTGAGCTGAGCACCAAGGGCAAAAATGTGAGACATTTATACCAACAGGGAAACGTTCTTAATTAACATCACCCCCCCTCCCCCAAAACACAGCTTCTCACCAACATCTGACAAGAACATATCCTTAAGTTATATTTCCTTATGCCTTTTAAAAGCTATTAATTTTTGAAGGCCACCTGTCTCTTTTGGCTTCCAACATTAAGAAAATATACACTGGTAGGTTCTTATTCACTGCTTAGTATATTTTGTATTCCAAAATGAACACCCTACCTCTCACCACCACCCGGGAAAAGTTATAAAAAAAAACAGAACACTTAGATGAAAGGCACAATCCATGCAATTTTGTTAACACGTAAAACCAGATTTTTTTTTTCAGCGTTGCTCTGTTTCCTCCCTAACAACTCTAAATTTATATCACCTTATACTCAGAAAGATGGTACTGAGACCCTGCTCATATTTCTTACATGTCCTCTGCACTTGGTCCCTAGCTAACACAGCCACTGCCTGCATCCTCAGCGCTCCACAGTTTGGCTGCATTTCCCACCTTGTCTCCACATCCTTCAATTCTCACCATGCACGTTGGTGAGCTGTAACAATCATTTCTAATACTTTGCTAAGGCAGGAAAGAAATGGTATAAAACCAGCAAAAAAATGTTAAAAAGAGAATTTTGGGGGAAACTAAGCTTTTATATTGGAAGGGGTGGGAAAGTTATCAAACATTTTATTCCTAGCTCGTTTTTCTTTGAGCTACCAAGTATAACTAACTACAAATGTCTCTGCCTCCAAATTGAAATGGGGATCTCTACATATTTATGCGACCCATTCATTGTTCTCAACTCTACCCTGTAGATTCATTTCATTACAATTCAAACCATAAAAATCTGTATGTGTTTATATGTACAGCAGCTTGAAATGCCTCATCAATGGTGACTGGTTAATTTGCAATAAAATATTTGACTTCTATTCTTAAAATGGTCTTCTATGTAGCTTCCCCTTCTTAGTGAGTTACATATAGTACATGTGTTGTGATGCAATTAACATGTAGTTATAAAGAAATGAAAAATACGTTTAAAATTATCCCATAAACTTGAGTAAGGGAAAACGATAAATATGAGCATTAAAAATATGGTAGTGTGATTTTAAATTGTTAAAAGTTTACAAATATTAGTCATTTTCCCCACAGGAAGCATTGAAACAAAATGTATTACAGAAGACAAAGCAGCTTAATATTTTTTTCCGAAACTTCTGAAGCTTGCTAAATTCCTATTTGCAGATAAATGTTGTTTTTTTGTGATCCTTACAACAGACATTAATGAAGTTCCTATTGTAAATCCATAAAGAATTACCAAGTGAAGTGTGCACTTTTTGTTTCAATGCAATAACTCAGTGCTGTGTGATTGCCTGGGTTAATGATGAAAAAGTCAAACATACTATCAGAGCTGATGGAAAAATCTATCACCAATCTGAAATTAAAATTCATCTGTGGTCAATAAGATTTAATATCCATGCAAGTGGCGCTGTAAAGAGTAAATGAATCAATGTCATCAATACATAATCAGTATGAAATATGATGTGAATAAAATTATGCGCACGAGTCATACATTTCACTCTTTTCTGGGCCAGTGTGGAATGAACAGTCTCTTAACTGAAGGTTGACAGTAATTGTTACAAATTAGGCACAGCAGTTATCAAAATGCACTCACTTGCATAGCTATAGGACTTATTAAGGAGATTAAAATAGATCTAAAACTATCCAGGACTGGGGGTGCTGAACAACTGTTGATCACTAATTTTCCCTCTGAAGTGCCTTCTAATACCACATGACTTGTGCACTTGTATAATTTCCTCATTTCTAACACTGGTCCAAAAACTTTCCAGTTGCAGATCAAGAATTGAGATACATAATCTTTAATGGAGCTATCAGTGGCCCAAAGTGACTGGAAAAAGCTAGAACTTTGTTTTTAAAGTCACTGCTTATTCAAATTTGACGGGACTACCAATAACAAAAATGTTCTCCTTTGGAATTAC
>NW_005371694.1:1674444-1678219 GCF_000412655.1 Myotis brandtii
AGGCCTGGCGCAGAGCCGGCCTCAGTCCCAGTCCCGGCCCCGGCCCTGCAAGAAAAGGCTCACCGGGACCACCACCGGCGCTCCTGGCGCATTTCCTCGCCCTCCCAGGACCTGGAGCCCAACCCGTCATCACTGAACTTCCTCCTCTTGCCGCACTTTCCGAGCCCGAGGTGGGGGCGGAGGAAGAAGGGTTTGGAGAAAAGAGAAACGGAGTTTCGAAGCTACTTGGTGGCGCTTGCATTGAGCTGGGGGGTCGGGGGCTGGGGAGGAAGGGGACAGCTGCAAGGTTGGCCAACTTTTGTAAAATGGGGGTGGGGGGGAAACAAGGGTTGGCCCCTTTAAGGTTCACTCTCCCCTCCTCTCCACCTCCACCCCTGCCTTTCCCTCCCTCTCTTAGAGGCCAATTTTGTTAATTAAATGTTTTGTTTGCAACGCAGCTCTCATTCATTGCGGACACGTCATTCGGAGCAGATCTAAGCCAGAGACCAGATCTCATTAGATAAAGCCCATCAGAACTAAGAAAATGGAGGAGCCACTAATTAAAGCTTTTAATTGTGCGGATTCGCTGCAGCAAGGCAGCCGCTTTATCTGAAATCTTGGAGGGAGAGGAGGCAGAAGCCCAGCTCTGCCCAATCCACACTTGGTCGCCCAGGGGAGAGGGGACTGGGAAAAGCAGTGCCCATACCACCTACGCCCGCCCCTCCTCCCCCTGCCATACACACACATACACACACACACACCCCTCCCGGCTCTCCCGCAGCGTTTTAGCCAGATCTCGGTTGTTTTACAAAGCTCACAACCTCAAAGTCAGACAGTTTAAAAGCCCTTAATAAGTCGCTCTGTGGTCCCAGCCAGGCCATGGGGCCGCAGGGTCGGTCCCCTTCACCTGGTGGCCAGAGAGCAGATTACTCCGCCCTTCAGTGGCCCTCCATGGAGACTAGAAAGCTCCTCCAACAAGTGTCCTGCAGCGAGATTCCGGAGGAGGGGTACCTGAGAGGAAGAGGATAGTGCAGGCCTCCCACCTTTCCACCTTTTGGCATCTTGATGGGCAGAGGGAGGAAACAGTGAAGAAAGACTTCAGAGATTCCTTAAATTAGGAGGGGGGTGAGGGGAGGCAAAGAGTGTCGGCTGCTGATGAGCCCTGAGCAGAGTTTGAGGCCATCAATTTGGTACTGAGCTAGAACTCATCCCTCCGAGACGGATCTAAAAGGCTTTCAAGATAGCATCCAGTTCAAGAAAAGGCCTGGCTCCAGTTTTTAAACTCAGAGGAAAAAAGAAAGGAATGAGAATAAGGACCCAATTAATAAGGCTCCACCGGCACACACACACCCTCCACTGCTCCGTTAAGCCACCGAAAACAACAAATGGGCATTTATATTTGGCCTCAAGTATAGGGAAAGGAATGGAGAGTCCCAGGAACCCACTTGCCTAAACTTGTCCTGAGGGAATGCAAGTGGACCCATCTTCCTTTTAATTAGTGGTAATCAGAAGCAAAGGTTTTTTGAAGGCACTTGGAGAAGAGATGAATCTGTACCATTCACCGTGTCTGAACAGCACTGTCAATTTTTCCACTTCAAACCACCGTCCTTTCTTACCACAGTTTTGCTCTCTATTTAATTACAATACTGTCAAAGCTCAAGGCACTGCTTGGAAGGAGGACCAGAAAGCACTGCACTCATGCTCCTGCTGGTTTTCCAACATTTACCTCTAAAAGAACACTTAGTGAAATTAATGCTGCCATCTTAATTTCTAAGTAAAAGCCCTCTCCCATCATGTATTTCTTTTACTTGGCTGATTGAGGATGCCAGCAGAGTAGACATAGGTTGCTTCACTGGAATAATCAAATGTCATTTTACTCCATCATTTTACACTAAGGATATCACTGGGCTAACTATACACACACTCAGCTCTGAACCACATTGGGATCCTTTTCAGTTTTAACTGCAGAGTGAGGGAATCAAATGGAGCTAAACTTTGAACAAAATATCTCGTCCACTGATCTGCTGCCATTGAAAAAAAAAAGAACAAAATGTTCTACTAATCACTATAAAGAAAACGGTTTTGAGCAGAAATTTAAATAGAATGCAATTCTTTTTCAAAGTGAGCGGTTCTTGAGCACTTCTCTAGTATCAACGGTGTGCGTGGCTTTTTTTTTTTTTTAATTACTGGATGTTGAAACAAAACACCTCCTAGAAGCATTCATGTGCATCAGTCTATCAAACCATTTACTCAAATTAAATGTGTAATCCTTCAAATGCCTCCTTTCAAATTAATGAGTTTAAGTAGCTTGAGTTCACCTGAAAAGATCCTATAGGCACCTGACCTCCTGAATTCTTTCCATTAATTGCACTGAAACTTGTTGGAAAAGACTGCTTACACTGCCATATGAATGTTCCTATACATTGCTTTAAAATGCAAGATTAGTATATTCTATAGTCTCTTTTCCTGACTCTCTTTTGGGAACCAAGGATAATGACACAAATGACAACAATAAGCCCCAAATCTGAATATTCCTCAATAGTTAAAAGCTACAGATTCTACATCGCAAACCACACACTAACACTGAGGCAGCACAAGCCTCCAAGTAACAGTATATAAAGAGAAACGTCACCATTAAGTTTTGGGGTTGTTTTTTCCTGTAAGAATTACAAGTCTTTAAACTGATGGGGAATCAGCATTTTTCACAAGGAAACACAACACAAAGAATGAATCAGTTTTACATGCAAAAAAGTTTAAAGGTGCTGATGTCAATATCATAATTAGCCAAAATAGGCAAATCATTTCTCACTAATTTCACTTTTAAACCAACCTTTTGTCTCCATTCTATGTAGATCACTACCTTGCTTTAAGAAAGCAGCTTAACTCTCATTGGAAATGTTTTACTTTTAGCAGAGGGTCCCGGTTGGGGCTGACCACTTAAAATTTTGGTCCCCAGAGTGCCCAACTTTTGCACACCTCGCGGCACCAGCCGGGCAGTTTTTATTTAGTATAGCCTTCACCATTAATCTGTCATTAAAAATTCAAAGATTAACACATGCATCTTGAACCCCTTAAATTCAGCCAACCAGCAGGTTCTTGAGGTGCAGACTACAAGGTATTCTCCTAGGAGCTCTGCTCCTTTCCTTAAAACCCTTGGCAACCTTTGGCCTTGCCATTGCTCTACTTTCCCATCTTGGGAAGGGCAGCCAAGTCTTACCTAATGTAGTCATTTCTGCAAAGGATCATGCCGCTCTTGGTGTAACAGGACGTGCCGATGTCACCCAGCTGCGCCTGGCAGCAGGAGCACTTGAGGCACCGGCTGTGCCAGTAGCTGTCCATGGCATAGAGCAGAAAGCGGTCCGCAATCTTGCCCCCGCAGCCTGCGCACCGCTTCCAGGAGAGGGAGCCGGCCGTCACCGGGGGCGGCTGTGAGCTGCTGCCCGGATTCACCATGGTCTGCAGAAGGCGGGAAGGGGAAAGGGAGAGAAATACAAAAAGAAAAACACACGGGCGATGCAAAAGTTAGTAAGTGCCGCGTGAGCTAGCGAACAGTTCCCCCCCCAGACCTGCTGGAAGGAAGCAGCAGGGCAAGGGCGGGAAGGAGGGTGAGGGGAGAGGGAAGGAGGGAGGCTCGCCGGCAGCAGCCGCCTGTTTACTTTTCTCAAGCTTTGTTCTGAGGCCACGAGCTCCTCTCAACTTTCCAGCGCTCCCCACTGCTGACAATTTCAGCTTGGGTACTGTCAAAACTCCGAGAGCGAGGCTCGGCTGCGCGCTCCACCCCTCGCGGCGCCTCCGG
>NW_005371694.1:1678543-1680641 GCF_000412655.1 Myotis brandtii
TTGCGAAACTGGTTTTTCGTATTTTAAACAGCACCTTTCACATGCCATTGTGGTGACCGCCATCTCCCATTATTGTTCCAAATCTCATTTCATTTTGAAGATCAATGAGTGTTTTCTCTGGGTTTTCAGGACACAGGCAAGAATAATAGATCATTGAACTTTAGGATGCCTGTTAACTTCCTATACAAACACTCTCCACTTTGGTCTCACTAATCTGCCCTTGATCAGCAATTTAAATGCTAAAGCTTTGTTCCTCCAAGGGGGTGGGGGGTGGGTAAGGGGAGGGGTACAGATAATATGGGAGAAGGCACTATTGAAGGATGCACAAGTTACATTCGAGCCAGTCCTGCTGTCACCAAAACTGCTTTTAAAAATTCCCCACTCTTTCTAATGAACGTCATGAGAGAAGCAACTGGGCTATAATATGGGAATCAATTTATAAAGCTTAGCCTAAACCGATTAATTTGTTGCCTCCAACCCGGAGTCCAATAAAGTCCTAGTGTTCCTTCAGTCACTTATTCTATAAAAAGATCAAGTTATTTACTGCCAATTAAGCAGCCTGTTTTGTCTTTGTCCTCTGTAAGCCGAGAGTGTGGGCTCCCCCCAGGCTCCCAGCTATCTGCTCAAGACATTCAGCTGATACCTCAGAAGGGAGAGGGCGAACTTTGCCTGTCCCCGGCCCAACTTGGCTGCTGAAAAAAAAAAAAAAAAAAAAAAAAAGAGGGGAAGGGAACGAAACAAGAACTCGGGTTCCTTAAATAGGCCGATTTTAAACACATTTCCTCCGAAAGAGTCCCGGAACGTGTGTCCAGAGACCGCACAATAAACCAGAATAAGAACTGCACCAATTAAGCTGTAACAAAACCCTGAGACTTTGGAAACAAGACCACTCTAAAACCCATTAGCATTGCATTTATCCGAATGCATCATACCTTTATGTAAATTGATTTATCTGATGCATTTACTCGAGGAATTGCTTTTTGTTACAATTTCAGCCCTAACCCAAATGAATCTGCATTTCCTGCCCTAGGTCTTTAAACTGTTTCCCCCAACGTTTTAATCGCTCCGAATTCCTTTTTAAAAGGGGAGAAGGAGGGAGGAGATTGCAAGCTCTTCCCCGCCCCCCTCTTTGGTGAGAGGTAAATATATATGTATATTTTTTTTGAAAAGGAAACATTACACTGAGAAAAGCATCCAGTAACCCCATTAGCTAAAGCTCTTAAGGACAAGCAATACCTTAATGCTGATTAAATCTAAAAGAGATGAATCAAGAGGACTGACCAGAAACTGACTCCCCTGATAACTAAGGACGGGCCCTCATCAAGTTTCATTTAGAGTTGGAAAAAAAAAAAAAAAGAAAGAAAGCTTTTAAGTTAAATAGGCTTATACTCTAGTAATTACATAGCCAAGCAATTTAGGTCCTGGGATAGTCAGTGAAATAGAAAGCAGAACTGGCAGCTAGAGGCAAAATCTGCCCCCCTTTAACAACGTCTCTGGTGTTTTTTAATGGAGACCAAGGGAGGGACAAACGGAGCGCTGGCAATTTGTAGTACAAAAATGGATGCTTAATTCATGTCTTGATTTTAATTAGGTGATTCACCGGATTTCTCCTGGATTGGAACAAAAGACTTGCAAACCAGGAGGAATGTTTTAGAAGACCCAGCAATACCGAATCCTGCTCACTTAGATCCTTTCTGCCACTGTTTCAAAAATAGTGTTTACTAGAGGAGGAGGAGGGGGGGGTCGTGCCTATTCCCCCCACACTACTTCTCACACTTAAACCCTCCATGCAGCGCCCGCTGCCTTTCCCTTCGGAACTGAAAACCTCCCCACCCCCTCCAAGGTCCTCACCAGCCCGGTCTCCGAGAACCCTTTTGTAAGCAGGAACCGCTACAAAGCTGGCGGCCGGGGCTGCCCTCCGTGCTAGCTCGCAGGCCGGCCTCGGTAGTTTCAGACTCGCGCATTATCCAAGCCAACGTATTGTTTACTTGCCATTTGGGACGGTCAAGGGAAGGCAGCCCCAGGAAACAGCGCCGGCCCCCAGCGGTGCCCTCCTCCCACCCCCCGCCCGGGCTCCCCGCGGGTCCCCTTACCTGCT
>NW_005371694.1:1681383-1689304 GCF_000412655.1 Myotis brandtii
CGCGGGCTCACTCGCTCCCTCCGCGGTCCTTACACATGTGTTACTGACAGAGCAAAATCCCAACTACTCCCCGGCTCCGCCGCCGACGTCAGCGACCCTCAGCCACTGGGCGGCCGGATTGTTCAGGCGGAATAATAAAACCTGCCAATCCGGGGCAGGACAAAGGGATGCCTGAAACGAGACTCTGGGGGCGGGGGGAGCGAGCCTGGCGGCGGAGCGGCCGAGGGAGGAGAAGGGAAGGGCCCTTGGGGATTGACCTCCCCTCAAGCGCCGGCGAGACCCAGAGGAAACTTATTGCACCTCTTTCTCAGAAATGGGTCTTTTCCTGTTTGGGAAGAAAAGTCTTCCCCAAATCTAAGGGCGGTGGGCTTCACACACACACACAGGCAGAAGAGGTGGTTTACAAAATAATTCACGGTGTTGGAGATTTATGAACCTAGTGGAAGTTTAGTTAACAAGGGAAAACCAGTAAGGGAACCAGCAGATCCTAAATACTGCATGTTTAACCGCCCTTCTCATGAACCCGAGTATAAACCAAATGCCTAGTAGGCACTTCATAGATATTCGTCAATTGTTGGTGATAAATAGATCACAATCCTTATTTTTGAAGTTAAGGAAAACGGGGGGGGGGGGGGGGGGGGGGGGGGAAAAGTCTATCCATCCCGTTGTGGAGGATGAGAGGCCGAATTCCTTAGGGCCCTCAAAAGCAATGGAAGTAATTGCAAAATTCGCAATCTCACAGCCGCTGGAGAGTAAGAAAGGTCACTTCCAGTATAAATCAAGTTTTGAGGAATGCTTTTAGGGTACTAGCCTGGGAGTCTCTTTGCAGGGCCCAAGCGCAGTCTAGATGCTTGAATACCTAGTCATTCAACTTTATCTTCTGTGCCAAATAGGTTTAATAAATCTCTGATCTGGGGCTAATATTAGGTCTGATTATTATTATTAAGTTCCAGGGAGATTTTTCTGGTGGAAATTATCATGAAAGTGCAAAGCCCTTCTGCAAAGTGTCATTAAGTAAAACCAGCCTTGTGGGACAAGTTTTCATATTGTATTAACACTCAGTACTGCTAGATTGAGAAAAGGAACCTGCAGGAGAATCTGGCTAGACAATGCAGACATTAAGCATCTATGGTTTTTGTGTCTGAGTGGAGATTTCTGCCTTTCAAACCATCAAAACTAAGCTGCAAAAGAAACAGTAATCATTGCCTATAACATTGAGCAGAGGACATTTTAAATACCTAGTTGAATACTCATTCCTTTATACTTTTAGCACCAAAATTAAATTAATTTTATTGATTGGTATTTAAACTTGCATTTTTATGATCAAGTGCTCGTACAAAAAACAGTTTTTTTAAATCATTAAAACTACAGTAGTAATTGAAATGTCCTGTACAGCAAACAGCTGTAGATGGGTGTGATTAAAGAAGGCCAACTTAAAAGATGTAATATTCCTTGAAGGTTAGTAAGGAAAACTAAGTTAAACCAAATGAGGAAAGGAACCCCATAAACAAATAATGCACACATTTTAATTCCCTGGTTCAGTGCTAATTCGTTAATAATTTATAATAGTCAACAAGAGATGACACAAGATCTTAACTTATGATTTGTCATGTACAAGTAAATTTCCTCCTCCAGGCCTTAATTTTGTCATCTATAAGTTAGGGAATTAAGCAAAATGGTCTTACTTTCTCCTTTTTAAAAAATTATTTTCTTAAATAGAACACATAGTACATTGTTCTGTAATGGTGTGGTACTTTAAGTATTTCCTGAAGTATTAATGCTAAAATAAAATCTTTAAAAGGACATGTTGGAAATTTAACCAGGCACATGTTCAGATATCACCAAGTGATTCTCCAGAAGGATCCACATAGTTTCTATGGAAGGAAAGGAGAGAACAAGAGAATGATGGATAAAACTTTGAATATAGGACTCTAGTCTAGAAAGGGCCTAGCAGGTGGTTTTGGTGTTAGTACTATTCTATGTGTAGTGAGGTCTTTACATATGTCCTGGTAGATTAGCGTGGGTGGAGTATATTACCAGAGAGCTTTATTTGCTGATGTTGTGGTTATAGAAATACAAAAGCGATAATGGCTAACAGTCTCTTCTGAGAGGTAGGGAGTATATGCATTCACTGTAATCAAAATTCAGGTGTACTTTAACCACAGCGCCACCACTGGGTGATTTTTATTTTTGCATCCTTTGCATTTTGCACTTAAGACATGTCTTCTGAATAGCAAAATTTGTGGTATGAAATGCTTGAATGAAAACCAGTGTCAATCTTTTATTTCCACTGGTGCTAAACACACACAACTTCATTATGGGTAGGTGATTTCTCTTTTCAGGTATTCTTCAAACAAATATAAAACAGTGTTCAAAGGAATAATCCTGGTATCTAGTAAAATCACCTGAATTCAAAATAATAACGTTATATTGTGCCTAGAAGTTTAAAAAAACTCTGGCATCATACATTCATCATTCAGTCTACTTACAATGAGAAATATGAGTACATTGCTTTGGAAAAGAAAGAGAAACTCAAATTGTTTCTTTCTTGAGTCTTAAAGGTAGAAACTGAGTTGATACTAGATCGAGCTGTCATTTCCCCTACTTGCCCCCAAATTATATGTCTGTACCTTCCCTTCTTCTTATTTAAGTCCTTCAATCATAACCGTGTTTCCATTCTCCAAGTGATAGTTCCTTAAGACTCTGCCATGGGCAGTCAGAGGTTCCACACAGACCCCAGTTGCCTTACATACCTTGAGTACAGCCAGACTATGTGATACCGAAATGGCAACCTCCAAGACAAAGTCCCCCAGCTCTTTCTCAAGAAAAAATATTTTATCTTTTTAAAGTATGTGCAGAACTGGTTGTGAAGGCAGTCTTTTTTAGGGAGGAAATTTTAAAAATATAACCTGCCTACCTTTATTGCTGCCATCACAGAGATCCCTTGAAATCTAAAGGTTCAGCCAAGGTGAATCCAGCAAGATTGAGTCTAGGACAACAATTCCAAAATGTTAAAGAGTGGAGAGAAGAACCGGGAAAGGTAGTTACCTCAATAAAGATGTAAAGAGAAAACCCAAGGAGGAGGAATGGCAGTTAGGTCCCTGCCAGTTTTGTATGATGTTGTTGACTGGGGTGTAGTACTGCACAATAAACAGTCAGGTAGACTACAGCAGCATTTAAGGATAGGGGTTTAGCCCTGGCCTGGTGGCTCATTTGGTTGGAGCATTGTCCAGTACACCAAAAGGTTTTCGGTTCGATCCCCGGTCGATGTTTTCTCTCTCTCTCTCATCAATAAAGCATTCTTTTTAAAAGGATAGGGGTTCATAGCAAACTCAACATTTCAAGAAACTGCATTTCAAAGAACTATACCCTGGTTTTAAATATTGATAATATTCATTTAAGTTTTTAAAAATCCCTAACCAATACCTCACTACATGTTTTATGTGATAAAAGAGTTAGGTAGTTGCTGTATTAGAACATCCTTGTGTTTTATTTATTTATTTATTTATTTATTTATTTATTTATTTATTTATTTACTAGAGGCACAGTGCACGAAATTTGTGCACGGGTAGGGTTTCTGGCAGCTGCTGGCTGCCAGCTGGGTACTCCCTTCCTTCCCTCTGCCAGCCCCACCCCCTGGTCGAACTTCCAGACAAACTCCTGGTGGAGGGGACAATTTGTATACTATGCTTTTATAATATAGGATTTATTTATTTTTTAATCCTCACCCAAGATACGTTTCTACTGATTTTAGAGAGGAAGGAAGAGAGATAGACAAACAAAAACATTAATGGGAGAGAGAAATATCGATGGGTTGCCTCCCTCACATGCCATGATGGGGGGCCGAACCTGCAACGTGACTTAGAATCCAACCCATGGCCCTTTGGAACTACCCTCCAGCTAACTGAGTCACACCGGTCAGGGCGTTTGTTTGTTTTTTAAGCAATCCAAATATCTACATTTGGTAAATGTCTCATCAAATTATATCAATCAGTATTTAAGAAGTTCTATCCTAACCTCTGTTTTATAGGGTGAAAAGCATAGTGAAGTAGATTTGTTACAATAAAATAATTAGAAGATCACCGAGGAAAACAAAACAGCATTGATATTGTGATAAGAAATATAATTTAACATGTAGATTTTTCTTTTAATTATTCTATTGGATTAGGACATTTGAAACTCCTAGACATGATGGGAAAGTTGAAAAAGATGATGGTAAAGAAGGAAATACATCTCTGACAACTATTTTGCCTGACATAGCAAGGCCACATATTATATTGGCAAGAAATTACTCACTTTCTTCACATATATTAATTAGGGTAGGAACAGGACTTTTAAAATCCCCCAGATCTGCCTCTGAGCTATCAGTAAATCTTGTTATATGAATATGCTTCATACTGATGATATCACAGGAAAAATATTTGGCTTATTAATACTACCTACTTCCAGGACTGAATTCTGTCAACAATATTCAAACACAAGTGATATTCTACATCTATTATTGCAAATAAATTATTAGACTGTATACATGAGTATATTAAATGTTCATTAGGGTCTTCTAAATGATCTAGTGGGTTGACAGGCAATGCTTATTAAAGCCGAGTTACATTTTATTATGGATAAATTTAATTTTGTAATAGTTACAAAGGAGTGTATGTAGATGTCTGGGCCATTTGTGTATATATGAGGTGGTTATTACTAAAATATATATTAAAATTATAAATCCAGTAGAAAAATAGCAATTCCATTTAACATTAATTACAGTTCCTATCCAAGATGATGAAAATGAGCACTTATTGATGGAGAAACTAAAACATTAAAACATAATTCATTCCCCCTTATGTTCCCACTAATTGTTCTTGGTAAAAGAAAGGCTAATAATTCAAAAATTTTAAGTTACCAAAACCACGTGTGTTTTTTTTCGTTAGTGTCACTTTTAATTATAGTATTGATATAATTAAGCACTTTCTCTATGTAGATTTGTAATAAAATGTAACATTTTAAAGTATAATACTGGTTTCTATTTGCTAACAAAAAAAAAGTTGATGAAAATATGATAATATTTATTCATTTAATTATAATGAATGACCCTGGTGGAATTAGTGGAGTTCAATCCATAGCTGTCCATAGACATGAAAAACACACATTTCTACTCTATATAGTGCCATAAATTTTTTAGAATAAAAAGAACAACCAGATATGGATTTTTTTTAAATAATAAAATTGGATAACTCAATTGACTAAAATGTGTTCCCTCCATGCAGAGGTACACATTATAACGTCATCATTTATATTTCTCAACATAAATCAAATTTCATAATAAAATTGTTTTTGATGAATCACCACTTCTTTTCCAGCTTCAAAACATTCTGACAGAGAAAGCAAATTTGTCGATTTCTCTATATGATAAGAAATCACTGAAAATATATTTAAGACTTTTAGTTTAAGATGATAATTGGGGAGAGGGGAGGATTTCCTTTAAAGTATTCAAGTGAAGTCATTTAAAATTTTGGGAAGACAACTCAAGAATAAAGTAGAGTTTCTTTTCAGCGATTTTTTCAGAGCCATCTGTTGTGCTGTCTGACAATAAATAAGGCCAGGAGAAGTCATTACAGAACAATACTCTGGAAACAATTCACTTCAAAGAAAGAATGAAAACTTAAACAACACTACCTTCATACATGTTTGTTCTAATTAGAGGGTTAAAACATCCAAGCATTGTACCCAGATGCCTCTCTTTGCTCTGTTTTTATTGCTTTTCTCCACTGAGATAACATTTAACACTGCATTGAAATTCCTACTTACTGCTGTGTCCAGTAGTAAATCCTGGCACATTATTAGAATATCTGCCCTGTTATCAGCTCAGCCAGGGAATGAATTATTGACTATAACTCATTGCTGGGAGGACTACGTATGGCACTCCAGTGAAGTTTTGATAATTTCTAGAAGTCATGGTAATTTATGGAAAGGGGTTTTGATTGATCTCCCACCACCTATTTTGCACCTATCAGTAAATAGGACACATATTGATGGCCTACTTGAACTACATTAACAATATGGGAATTCACAACTTAAGCATTTTTTTTCCAGTACAATTTCTATTAAAACAGTAACTCAGTTTCTATTAATTTTCTTCTGCATGGTTTACCCATGGGAATGTGGAATCATAGACCTGGACTACTGAATGCATAGTATCACTATTCTAATAATTATTTAAATACTAGAGGCCCGATGCACAAAATTCGTGCATGGGTAGGGTCCCTAGGCCTGGCTGGTGATCAGGGCCGATCTGGGCCTTCCGGCTACTGGCAGGGGCCTTCCTTCGTTCCGTGCCAGCCCCTGGTGGTCAGCGCATGTCATAACAAGTGATCAGTCTCCCGCCCGAACTCCCTTGGGGACAATTTGCATATATATATATATATCCTCATTTGTAGCCTTTTGGAAAGAAAGCCCTGAGACCATTGGAACAGGTGAGGATAGAGCAAAATGTAGACTGAAAGATTTTACAGTGTCTTCAAGTGTTAACATACAGCTGATGGAATAAAAGAATCTTTATAAATAACAGTAAGCAAGTTATCATTTGAAAGAATGTTTGTAATACATTGATATAAAATTTAAAGATACCATTTAATGTGATATAGTTGTCACTTTAAAGTCCACTTGTCAGAACACTAAATAATAATCACTAGCAATTACAACTTCCTTTTAATTTAGGTTTGTTTTCTTCCTGTCTCATTTTTGCTACATTCTCCAAATTCAATTCTTTTTCAGTGAAAACTCTACTAACTGGACAAATGTTTCCCTATTTCTTTACTGAGTTTTCATCATAATAATTTCATTATTGTTTTATTTACTACAATTGCTTCCTAGAAAAATAACCCATATTTTCAACTATTAATATATGCCATGCAATATAGCAAATAATATAAATAATAATTTAAAGTTTAATGGTTATTTTCTAGATGACATTTAAACCATGTCTAGATTTCTAGTAATTTCAACTTATACCCAAATAGTATTTAGTAATGTGATACAAAAATAATGGTGTCTCTTTGCCAGCACAGTAAAGATTGGGGGTGGGTAACTTGACTGAGCACTTGGGTTAAAGAAAATAATTCTTTCTTCATTTTATCTTAATTTAGTAGCTTCTAGCAGTCATATAAACAATCTCAAAATTAAAAGATAATGTTAATGGAAGAGTCTGTTGTCATAGGATAATGGTTTCCTGCTGCTAGATTAATGCAGTGGCAATAATACTGGAGCAGTTATTGAAAATAAGGGGAAGACAAAGCTAGGAGAGATTTATTTTTAAAGCAGGTGTCATGGATTCTAGACACTGTTGTGTTACAATTATTTGGTTTCAATTTTGCCAAATGGCTGATAGAGAATTATCTCTTTTTCCTGATGGATGTGGGTGGCAGAATGATTTTTGCTGGTAGCCCCATGACCAAAGAATACATTCTTTCTAGCTAGAGGAATAGATTTGTGTGACTCTTCCCATCAGCAAGCACCTTCTAAAGGCTGCCATTTAAGAGAAACAAACATAAAAAATGCACAAATAAATGTGTCCTTTACAAAAAAAAAATAAAACAAACAAACAAAAACAAGCATCTACTTATCAATCATTCTAGAAACATTAATACCCCCCCCCCAACATTAACACCCCAAGCGCATTGTTCTACAGCAAGCCCTGGCAATGGCCTATAGGACAAAGCTATGTCCATGGATGTCACTCACTGCAGCCAACTATCCTGGACTTATTTCTTTGAATACATACGATAATTTTGGACCATTCCTGTGGCATCCTCACAGCATTGTGGTAGTTAGAATTCTAAGATGTTCCCAAGATTCCCACCCCCTGGTGTGAACAGCATCCCTTCTCTTTGAGTGTGGACCTGACTTACTATGGTGAGCACTTTTT
>NW_005371694.1:1689356-1691196 GCF_000412655.1 Myotis brandtii
TATATATATATTTCAGAGAGGAAGGGAGAGGGAGAGAAAGATAGAAACATCAAAGATGAGAGGGAATCATTGATTGGCTGCCTCCTGCATACTCCCTACTGGGGATTGAGTCCACAACCGGCATGTGCCCTTGACTGGAATCAAACCCGGGACCTTCCAGTCCGCAGGCTGCTGCTCTATCCACTGAGCCAAACCAGCTAGGGCTGGTGAGCAGTTTTAAAAGAGGGTCTACAGGTCAGAATGGAAGAAGTAAAAGAGATTCAAAGTTGCAGAAGATGTTCTCCTATTGGTCTGGAAGGAACAAGCTGCCGTATGTGAGAGACATCATGGAGGGGACCTATGGCAAGGCCTAAAGGTAGCCTCTAGAGCTGAGAGTGGTCCCCAGTCAACAGCTGGGACCTCAGGGGATAGGGACCTCCGTCCTAGAGCTATAAGCAGGTGGACCCTGGCAACAACCAGTGATCTTGGAAGAGGACCTTGAGCCTCAGAAGAGATGGCAGCCTGGCTACACCTTGATTTCAGCCTGATGAGCCACTGAGCAGAGAACCCAGCTGTGCCATTCTCCAACTTCTTACCCACAGAAACTCAGAGATCACAGGTGAGTGATGTGTTGAGCCACTAAGTTTATGATAATCTGTTATGCCCCAATAGAAAATTATAATACAAAAGCTGTGAGAAAAAGGCAAATTCTTTCCCTCGAATCTGAATTCTACTTGCTCCTTGTTGTCCCATCCCCCTCCCTAGTAGAACTTGGAGTAAAGACATTGGAGTGTCCTCATTACAATCAGGTATCAGTTAGGATTTGAGTTTATAAGCAACAATAACCAAGTCATGCACAACTCATGCTCAGTGGCTCATCAGGCTGAAATCAAGGTGTCAGCCAGGCTGCCATCTCTTCTGAGGCTCAAGGTCCTCTTCCAAGCTCACTGTATCTTTCATAAGAAACATATAAGGGATTCTAGAATTGACATAAGACCCGAGGACCAGTTTGAGAAACAGCAAGAACAGAGGAGCTCTTTAGTAATGAAGCAGGAATTTCAACAGTAGGCTTTTAGCAGGCACAAGGTGGTTAGTGTGGTGTTGCATGTACAGGGGCCTCCAACTGTTCCCATCCTTGGGCCCTATTTATTGGGCATTCTCAGGTCATATGCCTGTCTCCTTGACAAAATGAAGGAGCAGCCTCTTAAACTTTCATAGTGGGCAAGCCCTGAAAGTTCCCTCTGTAGAGTAAGAGAAAGGCAATACCCTAGAAGGCAATAGATACCAAACAATAAAAAAAAGTGAGAAATGTCAAATGTCAGCCAAAATATATGTAGCTAAAAGGTGAAAGGGACAGACAAGCACATCCAAAACCTCATAAAAAAGAGTGAGTGTTGGGCCACAGGAAATCTCATAATAAGCCTGAGGAACAGACTTCTGCAGCACATGGCGGGAGGGTATCTGAACAAATTCTAGATCCAAGGATCCAACTGGCTTTCTACAGACTCCACTCTTGGGTACACTAGACCAACATAGAGCAGTCTACTTCTTTTATTGCCTAACTAGTGGCCCAGTGCACAGATTCATGCACATTGAAAGGAAATTAATTAGGAGAAATATTTCAATATCGCTATTCCCCTTTCTCTATAATAGAAGTGTCATCCAAATTCACGATCAACTATGACAGATGGAAACACACACACACGCAATTGGTGCCAGTGAGAGCTTTATATGTATATTGCATGCACGAATCAATGTTTATTTTTAAATTGCCAGTGCATATATGTACTGGCCGGTCAGTTGGACTGTCAGTCACTTAGCCTTTTATATATATACTAGGGGCCTGGTGCACGAAATTCGT
>NW_005371694.1:1691920-1712849 GCF_000412655.1 Myotis brandtii
CCAGGAGTGTGGTGAAAAACCCTAGATCACCTTTTTGGATTCTTATTACCCAAGTTACTAAGAATATTACCAGTGGCATACAGGGAGCTTAACCAATGAGCAATCAGAAAAGGTGTTTCCTCTGTAGTTCACACCAATCACCAGGTTGCCCCCACCCCCCCAGGTCTGATGCCTCTGGCCCAGGCTTCAGACCTGGGCAGGGGACCCCCATCTCCCCACAATCACCGCTCTGCCCTCGCCCAGGCCTGATGCCTCGGCAAGAGGCGTCGACCCCCATCACCCTCCGATTGCCAGATCGGCCCCTTGCCCAGGTCTGATGCCTCCACCAGAGGCGTCAGGCCTGAGCAGGGGACCCCCATCTCCCTCCCATCGCCGGCTCCACCCTTGCCCAGGCCTGACACCTTGGCCAGAGGTGTCGACCCCCATCACCCTTCAATCACTGGATCGGCCCCTTGCCCAGGCCTGATGCCTCTGGCTGAGGTGTCAGGCCTGGGCGAGGGGCTGATCCGGCGATTGGAGGGTGATGGGGGTTGATGCCTCTGGCCAAGGCATCAGGCTTGGGCGAAGGGCCGATCTGGTGATTGGAGGGAGATGGGGGTCCCCTGCTCAGGCCTGACGCCTCTGGTGGAGGCATCAGACCTGGGCAAGGGGCCGATCTGGCAATCGGAGGGTGATGGGGGTCGACACCTCTGGCCAAGGTGTCAGGCCTGGGCGGGGGCGGAGCTGGCAATCAGAGGGGTCTGGGGGTCCCCTGCCCAGGCCTGACGCCTCTGGCCCAGGCTTCAGGCCTGGGCAGGGGACCCCCATCTCCCCCACACACCCCAATCACTGGCTCCTCCCTTGCCCAGGCCTGACTCCTTGGCCAGAGGCATCAACCCCCATCACCCTCCGATCAGCCAGATTGGCCCCTTGCCCAGGCCTGACGCCCCCGCCAGAGGTGTCAGGCCTGGGCAGGGGACCCCCAGACCCCTCCAATTGCCGGCTCCGCCCCCCACCCAGGCCTGACACCTCGGCTAGAGGCGTTGACCTCCATCACCCTCCGATTGCAGGATCAGCCCCTTGCCCAGGCCTGACGCTTCCGCCAGAGGTGTCAGGCCTGGGCAGGGGACCCCCATCTCCCCCGATCACCGGCTTCTGGGTGCCTTCTGGGGCTTCTGGGGCTGGCTTGCGGCCCAGGATGGCGGCTCGCACTCGCCCTGCCTGTGGTATGCAAATTAGCTGCCATCTTTGTTGGCACTTAATTTGCATATCTCGCTGATTAGCCAATGGGAGGCATAGCAAAGGTACAGTCAATTACCATGTTTGTCAATTATTAGATAGGACTAATGTGTGCATGGGGGGGGGGGTCCCCTCAGCCCAGCCTGCACCCTCTCCAATCCGGGATCCCTCAGGAGATGTCCAACTGCTGGTTTAGGTCCAGTCCTGGGGATTGGGCCTAAACCGACATGAAAGTCAGACATCCCTCTCATAATCCTGGACCGCTGTCTCTTAATCGCTCACCTGCCTGCCTGCCTCGTCACCCCTAAATGCCCCCCCCCCGCCAGCCTGATCACCCCTCACTGCCCCTGTGTGCCAGCCTGATTGCCCCTAACTGCCCCCTCCCCGCCAGCCTGGTCACCCCCAACTGCCCCCCTGCTGGCCTGGCCATCGGCAGCCATCTTGTGAGGGCATGATGGTCAATTTGCATATCACCGCTTTATTATATAGGATATATTCATCAATATCCTATCTGTCACCCAATTATAAGCACCATCTTTCTCATCCCTTGGGAAGATATGTCCATGGCTGTTTTAGAGGGTGGAGCAGGAGGGTATTACTTACACATGTCAGAGTTATTATGACCAAATGTTTAGGAAGGCAGTGGAAGAATGAGCCTGGTCGACACAAGGGCATTGAAAGATCCAGATTGTCCTGGCCAGTTTTGCTCAATGATTAGAGTGCTGGCCAACAGACCAAAGCATTGAGGGTTCAATTCTGGGTCAAGGACACAAAGAACCTGTGCAGGTTCAATTCCTAGCCCCAGTCGGGGTGCATGCAGGAGGCAATCAACTGATGTGTCTCTCTCACATTGATGGATGTTTCTCTCTCTCTCCCCACTCCTCCTCTCCCTTCCAAATCTCTCTCTCAAAAAAAAAAAAAAAGAAAGGAAGGAAGAAAGATCCATATCAATTGTCTTATAGTGCAAAAAGACTCATGGTTTTCTTTGTGTTTTTTTTTTACCTCCATGACAATTTTACTATCTTCTGTTTATTTGTTTATTCAAAAAACATTTATTGAGCGCCTACTATGTGCCAACTAGTGTTTAGTGTGCTCCCGATAGAACAGCAAAAAAGAAAAGCCCCTGCCCTCATGGTGTTTATAAATTATTGTATGTTAAACAGTGGTACCTTCCATGAAGAAAAATGAAACAGGATAAAAATGAGAGGGAGCAGTGGGACCCAGTGGAATGGGTCTGGTGGTAGATTACAATTTTATGTAGGTGAGTCAGGGAAGATCTCATGATAACATTTGGACAGAGACCTAAAGGAAGTCAAGGAACTGTGAATCTGAGGGAAATGGGGTTCCAGGAAGAAGCCTCTGCAGGACAAATGCCCTAAGGAGATATGTGCTGGCAGGGTTGAAAGGCAGGAAGGAGGCAGGGATTCTGGGGATAGCAGGAGAGGAGATCAAGTTTAGATTGGGGCAAACAGGGGCTTGGGTTTTCACCTGCATTGAGAAGGGACACTGTTTGAGGGGTCTGAACAGAAAAGAGATAGAGTCTGATTTGCATTTTAAAAGGCATTACTCCTGCTGCTGTGTTGAGAACAAACTACAGATGAATTAAAGCACAAGCAAAGAGACCACCAGACAGGAGGCTCTGGCAGTCAGTAATCAAACAAGGGATGATTGTGGCTTGAACCACAGTGATAGCAGAAGGGAAATGAGGAGTGATCAGATTTTGCATATATTTTGAATATCTGAGGCAGATAGAACCAGGGTAGAAATTTACATTGTTGAGTTCATGTGCCTTTGACAGCTTTTTTGGGTTTTCATGTGTCCTGACAACTATCAATTCAACTATAAATTCCTGTCTGTTCTGAGAAGTTGGGTAGTACACTCCTCCACACATCATCTTCCACCCCACATGATTCCCCTTCCGACACACTGAGTTTATGCCAGAAATAGCCACAGTATTGTTTTTCACTCAGATCTTTCTACTTTTAACTCAGATGGGAGACTAACAAATACTGGACCTCTCAGTGTGTGCTGGATCCCGGGCTGGGTTCTTTCCGTAGAGCAACTCATTTTATCTTCTTATCAACCTGGTATAATAGGTACCATTGCCTCCATTTTAAAATTGAAGAAACTCAAATCACAAAAGTCAAGTGATTGCTCAAGATCAATGTCAAAGTTGAGGTTCAAAACTTGGAATCCTACGAAGCTTTACAAGTTGAAGAAACCATTCACGGCCCATTCCTTTTCTCCCAATAAATCAGTATATGGGCTTCATTTAATAGCCTTGTGCAACCTTAGTTTCTAAACTCATGGCTCTCAACTGTAGATAATTTTTACCCCAAGTTGATATTTGGCAATATCTAGATACAATTTTGGTTGTCACACTGGCGGGGTGGTGGGGGGGGGACGGCGGAGGGGAGGGGGCAGAGAATCACTACTGGCTTGAGTGGGTAGAGACCAGGGATGCTACTAAACATCACATAAGGCATAAGAAAGTCCCCTACAACAAAGAATTATCCTACCCAAAATATCAATAGTGTTGAGGCTGACAAACCCTATTCTAAACCATTATTTAATAATCAGACTGTCATAGTAGAAGTAACATCAGTTGTAAAATTTTTATTAAAAGTCTTTTCATTATGATGCCTTAAAAACGGAGGAAGTGTCTATAGCCAGAACACTTTCAGTGTGTTGCTTGGGGTAAAACTTACAGCCCTACAGGGAAGTTTTACCCAATATGCCCTATGACACAATGCTCCATGGATATAAGTTTTCGAGTTTATATAAAAAATATAGTTAGATACGTGGAGTAAAAAGTTTAGTGGCTCCAAAGTGCAAAAGCAAAACTGAAAAATGTTCACAAAGGTAACCGATTAACTTGACACTTGCAATATAATTCAATGCTTATACGTATAAGAACACTCAAATTGTATTTATTGTGGGGTGTATTTGATATGATATTGGTCGATATGCAAAAGTAAGATTTTCTAAACGCTATGAAATCTGATCATAGCCCTACAGTCAATCAGTTTATAGAGTGACATCAGGAAACCAGGCAAGACTACCTGAATGAAGTGAGTTCTGAGACATGTCAAGGTTTGAAGGAAGCACATTTCAGGCAGCAAAACCAGCAATTGCAAAGGCTCTGGGGTGGGAATAAGCCTGGTATACTCAACGTAAGCTGGCATTGCTAGCATGGAGCAATAGGAACAGAATGTGTAGCAGATGATGCCGGAGAGAGACAGAACCATTAGATTTTAATCTGAGCACAATGGGAAGCTATTGGAGTGTTAAACTGAGTGATGTCGTAATCAGATTTTGTTTTAAATTGGCTGGCTCTTGGGGAAGAATTGATGAAAGAGATGTATGGCAAAATCACTACAAGTTTACCCTGGGATACTCTCTCTCCTTCCTCTTAGAAATAGAACCCCCAAATTAAACTGTATGTATTGCTGCCTAGAATAAAAGACTACAATTCCCAAACTTCCCTTGCAGCTCCATGGATCATGTGACTAAAATGTGGCAAATAAAAAGTGCAGATAGGACTTTTAGGAAAGTGCTTAAAGAGAGCTGATTCAACTAGGCAGGGACCTGAAATGTAGACATAATGGCTAAAGTTTCACCATGAGATAAACTTGAGGTTGGAAGTAATGCACCAGTCTGAAGACTTTTACTGAGATGATGGAGTAGAAAGATAGAAACCTTGGTGAAAGGTGGGTCTCTGATGACACTATGAAGTTGCCCATACATGCCGGAAGCTGGAATAGTTACTTCCAAACTTAACGTGAGAGAGAGAGAAATAACCTTACGTTGTTTAGGCCACTGTTAATTTTTAAAATATAGAGTTGGAATCAATTCTAACTGACACAGGAGACAAAAGTAGAAGTGAGAGAGTAATAAAGAAATTACTGCTGTGCAAGAAAAAGTTGGTGTGGTGAGTGGTGGGAATGGTGAGAAGTGTAGGATTCCAGATATACCTTACAGGTAGTGTTAAGAACATAGCTGATTCAATCTGTGGGGAATTGGAGAGAAAGAACAAAATAAGGATGATCTCTAGTTTTCTGGCATGAGCTAGAATGCTGGTTGCCCTTTCCTAAAATGGGGAAAGCTGGGAAAGAGGCAGGATTATGGGTTAAATCAAGGTTCTCTTTTGGACCTAAACATAATAATAAGGCTGAAATCTCCATTTAACATCCATGTGGTAAACTTGAGAAGTCAGTTAGATATTTACCTCTGGGGCTTATGGGAGCAGTCTGAGCTGTAGAAAGAAGTTATCAATATAAGAAGCTATTAAAACCATGAATGAGACCATACAGAGTGATACAAAAAGGGCCATGAAGAGAAGGAAGAGCCCAGTGTAGGACCTGAAAAGCAAGAGGCAACAAAGTGGGAGGAAAACCAGAAACCATATGAATATAATGTCCCAAAGGAGGACAGGAGTAAGACCTTTAAGTGGTGCTGAGAAGCTAAGATGATGATTGTAAATAGATGACTGATTTGGCAAGATGTCTTTATTGGGAAAAGAGTGCCCAGTGAACTTCCTTCCTCCTTATGTCTCATTGGATAAAACAAGGTTCTATGCTCAGCCCTAGACCAATCATGATCAAATCCCTGGTCTGGGAGAAAGAAACACCTTGCCTGGAATCAATGGATCTCTGGCTTGAAAATTGGGACCACATTAGCAGAGAACTAGGAGCAGGAAGATGGTTATTGTTTGGGCAATAAACAGTGTCTGCCATAATGCTTTTTATTTTCCCATAAAAACCCTACACCTCATCACAGTTGGAGCTGGTACCACATTTGGCACATGTGGCAAAGCTATCTGGTGCTCTTTTTGCTGTTGCCATTGATCCTAAGCTGAACTGATGCTCAAGCATTTGTATATTTTTAATCACAGAATAATCACTCCCGTCTTCAAGAAGCCCTATACACCAAAGACTTCTAAAACTGAATAAAGATGCTGCCAAGTGAAAAAGGAATTGTCTGCATAGCTTTTTCCCCTTTAAAATACTAGAGCCACCTGCTTGTCAACCTTAGAAGAGTAAACACACATTGGTCACACAAAAGCTAAAAGTTACTACTGTCCAAGTTTTGAGGAAAAATGATGTTAGAGATTTTAAAAAAATATTTGTCCAAGAGAATTATCACATGAGCCTCACATTTCTGTATCCCTCAGCTTCTCTTTCTTCATTCTCATGTGAAACCCCTCTCACATGCCTTTATAATGTCCCTTCAAGTAAAACATTAAATTGTCATTTGTCTCTAAGACCAAGGCAGGTTATAGGAACTAGCCTCTCTTACTCCCTCTCACTCTGCTGTCATATATAGCAGTTGTGCTTATAAAATGAGTGGTTGGTGATGGGAAGCAGGGAATGCTGCCTTATTCACAAAATTGTGCCTGTGGGACTAGGCCTGGCCTCATACTACTACTACTATTACTACTACTACTATTAATGATAATAATAATAATAAACACTACTTTGTCTCTCTAAAGAAAATCTGCAGACACTAAAGGCTGCTGGAGCAAGACCAATAAGGAAATAACGATAGAGTACTATGTGTGAGGGCGTAGCACTGGGTCCTCAGTAAATAATAGCTCAATGAATACAAGAGACTGCAAAACACACAGCGGTCTCTTGCCCTTGGGGCTCTGTTAATTCAGTCTGAGGAGAAAGAGTTAACAGGTAAGGAGTATTTGAAGGCAGGAGGAGAACGTTGGCATGCCATTTCTATCAACTGAAGAACAGAGACAAAGGAGATGTTCCAGATGGCAGGGAAAAGGGGAAGATCTATCAAATTCCAGAATGAGAAGGGATATTAGGGGTTCTCTGGTCCCGCCCCCACATCTCATAGTGAGGTCAGTAAGGGAGCTCAGGTCCAGGATGCAGTAGAGATCACCCTCCAGTTAGAGGCAGAGACTACCCTGGTCCCAGGTTGCACTCCCTCCACCTCATCACCTGGCTGTCTACACCCACTGCCGATGCCTGGATATGCTCCCCTTTATTGAGGGGTGATGTGAGAATTACAGCAGACTGCACCCCGCCCCCCTCCCCGCATGCTCAACTTTTTCTTCTGGATCCACGCTCTCATTCATCCTTCACTTTTGACTAAAGTCACTGAGAATGGTTACCTTGCAATAATAATCTCTTTAAGTGTTTGACACACGCTGTTGTTTACCTTGACAACAAATCGTTCACTGCCATGCCCTTTCTCCTCTCTAGTGAAATGTGTTCAGGTAGCCAGGTGCCAAGCGCTTTACAGGAACCTGGAACCTGTGCCATAGCCTCTGAGATTAACCGTGATTGGTCTAAGCCTGAGGCAGTCCTTGCCACTGATTGGTTTAGGAGTGGAAATGTGGCCCAGTTTTGGCCAATAAGATGTTAGAGGAGGTTAGCTCTGGGTACTTTGGGGAAAGCTGTATCTCTTCTGCCTTTAGCTGCTATTTGAGGATGAGATGCCTGAACCTGCCTTAGCCTCTTGTGACCATCAGGGGAGTCACCAATACACTGACTGAGGCAAAGGGAGTGGTGGAAAAATAACAAGGACCCGTGTCTTGAATAATGTTGGCGGTGCCTGAATTAATCAAACCAGAAACTTCTGATCTCTAACTTCTTGTTCTGTGAGGAAACAAATACCCTGTTATGCTACCCACGTTAACTGGGCTTTCTGATCACTGTAACCAAAAACATCCTAATTATTATGAGGGGGAACCTGTCTTCAGAATTTCTAGTAATCCTGAAGAGCTTTGTTTTATTTTCTGAAAACAACAACCATGAGGGCTGTCTTAGGATGACGAGTCCTGCAATTAGGCTTTTGCCCTTGCGAGGCCTCCCTGGCACATGATTCCTCCATGCTCTATCTCTTAACACTCTTGTTTCCAGAACGTCTATTGTTTTTAATGTGGGGTTTCGGCCTGAGCCAAACCTTGTTTATACCATTAGGATCTAACATGCCTTGTGACTATTAGGTTTCTCCTATTTCTAACCGCCTGTTTCAGAAGGCTGGGGATACTTTGGGGAGGGGGGTGGGGGGTTTAGACTTTGGAAGAGGAAACAAATTTTCAAAATCGGTCTTAAGGTTCCTAATATCTACTTCCCACCAGATGGATGGGATTTCAGCGTTTGGTAAAACCGTGATGTATACATTTAAAATTTATAAAACGTTCCCTTTGTTTCATTTGTTTGAATGAGGGCAGTAATGATATTCCTTCACTGTATATAGTTATTAAGAGTCCTTTGCTTATGTTAAGGGGGCTTATGGAAGGTTTCAGCCAAACACAAAACCACTTATTAGGACAAATAGAGCTTTTAAAAGAATACTATACTCTCATGAATAAACTAGTTTCTGATTGGCTAGAGTTGCAATTTAGCTTTTATCAGTAATTAAGGGCAAGCCATGGAGCAAACTCGTTAGTTGACACCAATTACAATTGGTAGACGAACTAATGAGTCCAAGGAAAAAAAAGTTATTTATTTCTAAACTTTTGAAGCATAATTGTTGTGTAAATCGGATAGCGCGCAAATCTTTTCCATACGTTTAGGTTGGTAATTGAGAAATAAAATGGTTACCAAATGTACTCTTTGTCCAGTTTTGTTCTGCAGTCGATCTCTCTTGGGACTCTTTAAAGTGTAAGGAAAAGGTGATGTCAACAGCAACGTACTCCGGGCGAACGGAGCCAGGATTAATTAATAGAGATGAAAGGGAAACACTAGGCCTTTCTTAGCCATCGCCTTACAGTCCCCCCAGTCAGATACTGGCTGCTCTGCAGATGACTGACACAGTGCCGAGGATGAGGGCCCGGGCCCAGAGCCTGCCTTGGATTTAAAAACAAAACAAAACAGCAGAATGGAGAATGAGAGCTGTCCCCATCTCATTTCCAGCGTGCAGTCTTTACAAGGAGGAACTCTTGAGAGCTTTTCCCCTTTGAAGTTTCATATGTAGGACTTTACATCAATCTAACATTTTAAATGTGTTAAACCAATTAGTCTCTGGTTACAGAAGTTTTGAGACATTTGCAAGTTGCTGTTTAACTAAATTTAATATGTGCTGGCAAAGTTGATCGTGCAGTTGTTCATTTAGAAGAATGCGCGATTGGAATGATTAATAAATAAACCAGCCTCCCATTGCTTCAACCTCTGTGTTTATTCGAAGTCAATCTATTTTAAAAAGACATTAATATTCTTAGAATTATTATTAGGATAATTGCTTTTACTCCTCTCAGAACACACATTTTTTCCCCTCATTTCCCTTCAGCATAGACAGCTTTGCACTCAGATATAAACTTCCCATTATTATTCCCCACCCCCAAAAAATGAAGAATAGGAATTATACACTTTTCACTAAGGAATAATTAATTTGTCTCAAGTATTAGAACAGAGAATTGTAGAGTGACTTTGAATGGTAGTCTCTGAGGAGTAGCATTGTTTGTTCTCTCCAGTCTTTAATGAGCTTTAGTAAATGGCCAGGAAAAATTACCTTCTTTCTGTAATATGAGAGAGGCGAAGAATGAAGGAAGCTGTAGAATCCCTAAGAGAAAAGAGAACACACACACACACACACACACACACACACACACACACACACTGCATGGACGCACGCACATGCACACATTCATACCTCCTTCATAACAGCACTCGATCAGTTAGGAGGACACAGTTCTCTTTTTAGACCTATGTGAGGACAAGAGATCTGGTTACTAAGTGCATTAAAACAGAAGCATGTCTCTAATTTGTATTGATTATTGTTATCGTTACTACTGTTGAACCTGCTGGGGAAACCATCCATCCTATAAGTCCATGGGGCTGGGTATTTGTTACACCCGCCATGTTAAATTTCTTTCCTCTTTAATGACTGGAAGAGAATCAGAACTGGAGCTTTAACAGAAATTAGTTGGAAGGGCCCTCCCCCTCCCCCACGGGTCACTGAACTCCATAAAAAGAGCCCCCAGCCTATAAAGGTCTTACCCAAAGGAGATGCCCTCAGCCAAATGACTTTTACTAAGAGCCAATCGTTGTCAGCAGGTTACCATAGACCCTGGGGCATGCGCAGGGAGCTGCCTGGCCTTGCCTTCTGGAAATGGATCTTCTCAGCCTTCAAGTTTCTCAGGTCAAGGGGAGATCTTGCACTCAGAGGTGGCCGGGAAGGTGGACTACCCAGGCAAGAGACACCCAGCGGTGAAGAGGGGTCACTCTTTCTTTCTCCCATCCTCTCATCTTTGTGCTGGGACTTAAGGGGACCACAAGATAGCACCCCTTTTCCTTGCCTGAGTTCGGAACCAACTGAGAAATAGCTACAAAGGGACAGGCAGACAGGGGTCCAAATGTTGCTCTCAGACTGATGAAGTCAGTATGTGTGGATGTGACTTTTATCTGTGGGCTAGTGAGCCCTAGAGCACTAGCAAATGCACACTAGCCTGAGAACCCAATACGGGGCCATTAGCACAGGCCTTGACAGCTCAGCCAAATGCATGGCAGACAGCAGGGCAGAAGCTGGCCCGGGGAGGCCTGTTCCCACAAGGAAGGGGGAGGTTGTGGCAGGCGTGGCAGAGCTCTCCTGTACTTCTCAGGCATCTAGCATCCCTGGGCCCAGCACGGGGAGATGGCCACTGCGGGGCTCAGTCCAGCCTGGGCCCTGGATTGTGCTCATCTTCCTTTCCTCATCAACAGTTGCTGACCTTACACCTTATTCTAGTAGGACCCTAGACAAGTTTTATAAACTTCTTATAAACTGGTTCCCAGGAAAAGAGAAATGCCTGATAGAAGCTTCATATATTATGTGCTATCCATGAGGGGGAAAACAACCAATCACAGATTTTTGGAGTCAAACACAACTGTGTGAATTTCAGTTGCACTTCTTACTAGTTTTACACCCTTGGGCAATTTCCTTAAACTTTCTGAGCCTCAGGGTCCTCATCTATAAAGTAGGGATACTGTCATTTTGACTGAAAACTCTGTAAGTCAACGTGTTGGCACAATATCTGACACTCAGTAAATGTGCAGAGACTTCTGTTCATGTTCAGATGTAAGGAGATGGTAAGATCAATGTTAGTTTCTAATTGTATGATGCCTAGAATTTACAAAATGTTTCATACAAATACTTCATAAGAACTATGAGGATTGTGTGATTCTCCTAATACTTCTCCTAAAACAAAAAATATCTCTGTTTTGCAGGTGAGGAAACTGAAGCTCAGAGAATGGAAATAACTTGCTCAAGGTCATTTAGCTGGGAATTGATAGCATTCAGATGTGAATATGAGTTCTCTGCCTCCAAAGTCTTTCTTTCTACTCACCTGATTAGTTATCAGTGGTAGATTTCTAACACTAACAAGCTAGAGACAGGACCTCAAATGGGAGGAGGCAACCTGCCAGCTCGGGGTCTTGGTCCAGCTACCAGATGTGAGTTGTTTAGCTGACAGAGTTTCTTAAAAATTTGAATTTTCTGCTAACATTTAAAAATTGGGATATTACTAGTAAATACTTGGATTTACAGCTTCTCTTAAAAACCATGAGGCCTGCCCAGCCAGTATGGCCCAGTGGTTGAGCATCAACCTATGAACCAGGAGATCATGGTTTGATTCCCAGACAGGGCATATGCCTGGGTTGTGGGCTCGATCCCTGGTGGGGTGTGTGTATATATCTCTCTCTCCCTCTCCCTTTCTGAAATCAATCCTATCTAATAAAGAGGCAATATGCTACTTGACCATCACGTGCTCACAAAGATGGTGATGCCCACAGCCACAAGATGGCGGTGCCCAGTCCCCTCAGCCCCACCGGGGTGGCAGGCATGCAGCATGGCTGGGCCCACCCCCAGGCGGGTCTGGCCACTCCTCGGGCCTGCCTCCGGAATCCCCTAGTCCCCTCAGCCCCCCAGCCACCCAGGGCCAGCCTGAGGCACAGGCAAGCCTTGGATGGTGGCTGCCCAGCCCCTCAGGGCCACCTGATGTTCAGGTAACCAGGGCTGGCCGAGGCTTGCACTGCTGGCAGTGGCAGCAGCGGAGGTGTGATGGGGCGACGCCTTCCCCTGATCACTGAGTCGCCTCCAGCCCCTGAGGGCTCCCAGACTGTGAAAGGGGGCAGGCCGGGCTGAGGGACCCCCTTCTCCAGTGCATGAATTTTCATGCACCGGGCCTCTAGTAAAAATATATCTAAGAAAAACAAAAACAAAACCCATGCGGCCTAAAACCTGCATGCCCAAGTGACTACCACCTACTGATTTTGCGACCTCATGTAAAATGAGGTTAGTGACAATACCTACCTCAGAAGGTGGTCGAGAATTAAGTGAGATAAAACATTTGAAATGCTTAGAACATCCCTGGCACATAGTAATTCTCAGTCAACTTGAAGTGTTATTTTTTTTCTATTGACTGGTGTCGGCCAGCAAAATGGAGGCTGGGGATCTTCCTGGAGACCAGCGGACTGTTCTTACATTAGAAGAAACATGAGATGGAAGTGTTGTTTTAGTCTGACACACAAAGCCAGAGTTGCTTCTTACCCAGAAAGTACAGCTTAACCCGGCATTAATGCCTGAGCTGTTCCAGCTGAGGTTCTGAAGAGAAGATTTGTCATGCCTCACATTTATGAAATTTAAAGCAAACAAGGAAAAAAGCCTAACTCTTGAGCAGGCATTTTGCATGGCTCTGCTTGGAAGGAACAAAGAAAGAAAGGGAGGGAAGAAGGAGGAGGAGGAGAACTTCGCGTGGTTTTATTGAACCTACGAAAGGAAGGAAAGAAGAGAGAGGCGAGGAGAGGAGAGGAAAGGGGAGAAGAGAAGAGAAAAGAAAAGAGAGAGAAGGAACAGAAGGGGAAGGCGGAGAAGGTTGTTCCCAATATCAGGGAAGGTGACTTACCACGCTGCCAGAATATTTTAGATGCACTAGTGCCCTCTGGTAGCAACTTGCATTTTGCTTTGTTTTGTTTTTAAAAACTTCAAAGTTTCTCCAGGCTTCATCTTCAATTAGAACAAATGTCAGTAACATACTTGAAGAAAATTTGTTTAGAGTTGTGTGTATGGTTGAAAATTGCACATTACACATGCCCCATGCATGATTTTCCACTAAATTTTTAGCGATGAGCGGAGGTACATGGTTCCAGAAAGACGAGCGAATCTGAATGTATATATCTGGTGCTTTGCACGTTGACATAAACACAGCTGCTTTTATACATTTGAGAACATTTGTGTTTATTTGAATGTGTGATGGGGAGGTCATCAAAATGAACGCACTCGTTGTGTTTATTTGAATCTCACATCGCTCATAAGAATACATGTCGTGTTTGAACATGCAGTCAAACACCAGCTTTTCTAAAAGGCGAATCAAACCCCAAAAGGCTATTCAGTGCAAAACCCCATTAATGCTGCATTAGAGTCGAAATTCCATTCACATGAAAGTCAGAGAATTTGGAGTTAAAGGTTTCCAACAGCAATCTTACTTCTGCTAACTCGGGAGTACAGTTTCTTTCCATTACTTTGTCAAGAACATATACTTTGTATTTAATAATACCAAAGGAAAAAAAAATGAAGAAAGAAGGAAGAAAAACCAAACCTCGTACTAAAGTACAAAAAAATGTTGGCAGGGTATTGAGGAACAATATACTATTATACTATCAACAATAGAGAGGGCGCATAGCCTTGTGGCTTTCCAGCTGGAAGATGCTGCTGGCTGTGTGGGTGCTGTTAGGGCCTCTGGGAGCAGGACTTGAGCCTGAGGATTTGAGTGATGGGGATGGGGATGCGGATGGGGATGGGGATGTGAATGGAGATGGGGATGGGGATGGGGATGACTTGAATGCATGCTTTAGCCTCACTGCCACCAGCACAATGATGTTCTTTCTAATGTTATTAAGAAAAGAGACAGGTAGGTACAGATGTGGTCCATGAGGGGAGGCACCTACAGGTAAGGATGCTTGTTGCTTTGGTCTCTAAACAGACACCATTGCCACACACAGCAGTCCATGACACACAGCCTTTTGCAAGAGGGACAACAGCATTCAAATTCAACCCTGACACTTAGAAGCAATGAGGCCTGCTATGTGTACCTCGTTCTCCACTGTTGCTCTGACTAAACAAAGGGGAAGACCCTCTCTGTTATGCCGGTGTAGGGTTTTGAAGTCTTCATCCCTCATATGTTGCAATGGGAAAAGGACATTTGGGGTGTCATGCGCTGAGGCATCTGCCATTAGACAGTGATGGCGAACCTATGACACGCGTGTCAGAGGTGACACGCGAACTCATATTTTTGGTTGATTTTTCTTTGTTAAATGGCATTTACATATATAAAATAAATATCAAAAATATAAGTCTTTGTTTTACTATGGTTGCAAACATCAAAAAACTTCTATATGTGACACGGCACCAGAGTTAAGTTAGGGTTTTTCAAAATGCTGACATGCCGAGCTCAAAAGGTCGCCATCACTGCATTAGAATCTTCAGTACTCAGTTCTCAGAGCTTGTTACCTATGGTTTTCTGTGGGAAAACATGAAAAGCAAATAAATAAACAAGAAGGGAGGAAAGGAGCACACAGAACAGCCAGATGAGGTTCCTTTGGAAATTAAATAGCAGATGCAGGCAACTGAACAGCAAGAAAAAGTGTGTGTTTCTGTTTGGCTTATGAGAGCAGACAAGATTCCAGCCGATGATGGCTGGGCTGGGATTGTATTGTGCGGCATTAGTTAGAGCCGGAGGGAGGGGGACCGGGAGCAGGAGGTGAGCCCGAGTTTCCATGGAGCCACAGAGCACTAGGGTTTGGCCACCAGGCAAGACTTCAAATATGTGAAAAACTTCCAAAATAAAAGACACAAAAAAATCTTTAAAGGCCCATGTTGTTGTCAACACAGAACATGCATAGAATAACACCATGTCTCTACTGCTTCCCCGTTAGAACAATTACAAAATTCAAAACTACTTAACTCTGTGAATTAGATAAGGTCCGACCGATGGAGACCAGAAGGGACCTCTCTTTTCCGTGGCCATTGACTGCAGCATGTCTTTGTTTCTCTACCAAGATGCATTTTTGTCTGCCTAAAATATTATTACTACGTGGCAGTGTGTTATTCCATTACTTTTAACACTTTAAAAAATATATTTCAGAAATGACAAATGGAAAACAGGGAAGAAGTTGGGTTTTAAATCAAACAATTTTTCGAGTTTCATGTGGAAAGCAAGCAAGACTACCTCAAACCTCTTCTTTGATGAGGCCCCAACTATACAAAGGGATCAAACTCCAAACAGACAAAGGAATTTCCCTTCCTGACTTTGGAGTGATATCTTGTTACACTGATGGTTCTTGACAGCTATCATAAGACCCTTCATTTATAACCTTGAGAACGAGGGAAGCTAGACGCTGCCATTTTAAACCTCCATGTCTCCCAACCAGAAACATGTGAGTTTGCCTCTCAGAAGAGACATGGACCAAAGTGAGAAAAAAACAGAGTCAATTTCAGTGGAAAGGGGAGTTTTAAAACAGTATCTTTGATATGATCTCAGTTTTGTTTTTAAAAATATAGTGTGTGTGAGAGAAAGAATACAGTCCAAAGTGTTAATCAGAGATTCTTCTTTTCATTAACTATATTTAGCACTTTTCTATAATAAAACATGAATTACATTTGAAATATGAAAAATATTTTTCAAATGTGGAGATTTTCCAAATTAGCAACATCGACACCATTCAGTTTCACCTCTGAATATAATCAATGCCAGGAGAAAGCTCACTCTCCTGAAGTTCTTGAAGAGCACATAGGATAATGTCTTTCAGATCAGTGCTTGTCATCCCTGTGTCACAGAGAGGACACGTGAGCCTCCCACTGGGGATGCCCATCGCTACCCATTGTCTCACAACAGTAAATGCCACCCGGGGTCCTCTGCCTGCAGATGCCATGCCATTTCTTCTGTGTAGAAGACCTGCCTAACATCTGTCATTTGTCAAAGTGGCACTCACCTCTCCAACAGCCCGGCAAGGTAGATGTTACTATTAGCCTCCGTGTTAAAGATGAGGAGACAGAAGCTCAGACAGAGAATCAGTTGACTGGTGTGGTCTTATGACTGGAAGGTGGTCAAGCTGGATTTGATCAGAGCTCTGATCTGGGCCTACAGTTCATCCTCCTGCCTAAGTGAGGCGACGCAAGTAAGATACTCAGGACATTTCACACATGGCCCTGGAGTGGAGGGGTCAGGAAGGCAGGTGGCTAACCCCCACCCACCCCACATCTCCTTGAGTCAGAATGTAGATTAGAATCCTGGCTTCACCACTTACTAACTGGGTGAACGTAAGCAAGTTATTTATATTTCCTGTGCCTCGGTTTCTGCATCTGTAAAATGGGGATAATAATAGCTCTATTTTATAGGGTTGGTGCTAGGATTAAATGAGTTAATATACATTAAATACTTAAAACAGTTCCTGGCCCGTGGGAAGTATTATATAACTCTTGGCTACTATCATTATTAACATGTGAAATAATCTGTCATCTTAAACCAGTGGTCGGCAAACTGCGGCTCGCGAGCCACATGTGGCTCTTTGGCCCCTCGAGTGTGGCTCTTCCACAAAATACTGACTTCTGCGCATGGGCCACAAAGTTTCAATCGCACTGTACGTGCATGCCCGAATGTGGTATTTTGTGGAAGAGCCACACTCAAGGGGCCAAAGAGCCGCATGTGGCTCGCCAGCTGCAGTTTGCCTACCACTGCCTTAAACAAAAGGAATTTATAAACAAATAAAAATGATAACATGTTATTAAGCTATTGCTATATATTGTGGTCAATTGAAGACTCTGGGGATGAGGGCACCCCCTATTAAAAGAGTGACTAAATTATTTAAAAGGTGTTAAACACACATACCACCAATAGAGACAGTCTGCTGAGTTAATTAGGAGGACTGAAGGAGAATTTTAAATGGAATAATTTTCTTAAGAAATGAAGCACTTTAATACCTGTGTCCATGAACCACCCAAATATGGAAACTAGACTAAGGGGATGAAAATTGTGGATTGTCTCAGGATAGGAGTTCAAAATTGAATAGTCAGATATAGGGTACTGGTCTTATTCTTCTGGTTTCAAGGGGTTAAAAAAATCAGGCATTTGGGTAAGACCTTGCACTCTCCAGCACTGTGGCAAGGTGTGGCATACATGTGTGGCAACCCCCTGTCTCCCTCCTACTCTCCTCCCTCTCCTTAGTTGCTCTCTCTCTGCTTCCCCTGGGGCTTCCAGGCCCAGAGCTAATACCCAGGACAAGATGAGCCAACTCCCTGCTGTGCACTGAGGACAACTTGCTTTGCTTCTCATTATTGCCCACTGTGCAGTGGCTCAACCTTTGTAGCACCGGAACAGTGAGCTCCCAAACAGCAACCTGGGGGCCGAGGAAGAAGAGAGCAAGCCTGCGACCCAGCTGCAGTCTGAGGCTACTTGGATCTAGACAGATGGGAGGGGCAGGCTTTCGTGTGGTCCAGCTCCACATTCCAGATTCCCTGAACTAGGGTGAGAGGCCACAGTGCTAGCTTATAATAAAGTATAAGTTCCCGTTTCATTTCCGCTTCTTTCTCATTCTCTATCTCTCCTGAGAGTGAGGCTGAGTATCCAACCAGGGAGAATTCTTGGCTCCCTGAATATAAGATCATACATCACCATCCCACTCCCCTCAACTTTAAACAAGAACCTACTGGCACTTCCGGGGGTTACCCAGAGGTAGTGGGCCGCCCAGAACTTTGTCTCTGACAATGGGAACATCTGGCCGGCTCCTAGATTGCTGAAGGAGTCACCTGTGGCAGGCCCTGGTTCCGTGGGGTGGCCTCATTCCAAAGTGTGAATTTTTGGTGGAACTTCAGTGGAAGGCTTCCTACGGAGGCATTTGTGGTGGAATTTTTGCTTTTGTCACCCACCATGTGACTCAGATGGGACAGGGAGAAGTCCTAGAAGAAGGACCCTCGGCCCAGCCTCGGGCCCGGCCAGGGCCTGTCAGCATGAGGAAGTCCTCTTTGAAAGTCTTCGTCACCGACAAGAAACCAATTCCGTTAAAAAAAAAAAAAAAAAGTTTACAGAATTTTTTTTTCCTACTCAAAATGAAAATAGCTTTATTGAGTTCCACGGAAATGATATATAGTTTTACAATCTAGATTAAGTACTAAAAATGTCAATAAAAATATTGGCACCGCTTTTAGTGGACACATCTGGGTGTATTTGAGAACAATGTGTCTCTGTTGATTTGAAACATTTCTTGCCTTCCCATTGTCTTTGGGGCGAGGAGCAGAACCCATGCCGTGCCTTCCTCCCCAGCCTCGTCTCTGCTCGGCCGCTCCCCGTGTTACTGCCAGAACTGAAGCCAGGAGCATTCGTTTATTCGCTTATCATCCCCCTCTCCTCTCCGTGGGCTCTTCCTCCACTTCCCAGTGTGCCCTGGGCAGCTTCCTCCATCCTAGGCCTCTTCTCCCCAGTGGACGGGCCCGCTCCGCTGGGCTGGGCAGGTGAGGGTGCCCTGCAACCCGAAGGAGCCAGTGATGGCGGGTTTTCTGGAAGCTTCCTCAGCCAGGGTGACACTTCATTCACAGGCTCTTCTACCCGACCCAGTGCCCACGAGTCTGGAAAGCTCTCTCCCTGTGTTTCCCCTTCACATTTCCTTGTCGCACCAGAGCAGAGGGTATCCGGTCATTGGAAAGGCGGGAAGGCCAAAGCTGCTGGGAGACTTCGCTGGCCGCTCACCTGCAGGTGCCTCTGCCTGTCCGTGTCACCCTTCAGACCAACAAGGAGGCGGAGGCAGGAGCTGCCGCCTGACAATAGTGCCCACATGGGCACTGGAACCTCTCCAAGGTGAGCGGACAGAGCCTCTCAAACCCTCTCTCCCAGAAATGGGACCCAACCAGAGCCCCCAGTTTGCCTACCTTAGAGCTGCTATTGAAAATGCCACTCAGGGCCCTGCCCAACGTCTGTCTCCCCCCAAACCTTTTGTTCTCCAGCTGGTAGACTCGGGCACCATGAGAAACTGCATCTCTGGAAGTTTGAAAATCTAATTTGTGCTCCTGTTGTTAAATGATGGTAACTTAGAACCACTGGATTGGAACTCATTAAGAGGGCGGCATTAAGGAGTCGCTGCCGCGCTTGAAATCCATTTCTAGGGGAGTCTGCGTGCGGTCGGCGACTTTCTCATGGGGTCATTGAAGTCACTCCCTTCAGAAAACAAAGTATTCTATACAACGCCTCCAGGTCTCTGCCTACTTGCTTTCAGGTATTTAACAGAGAATTATATAAGCTCCAATACCTCAATTAATTAAGAGCAAAATGAAGACGGTGACTTCATATTTCTTTGGTCAGTGAAAATTTTAACATTCTCATAACCCTTTTCATTCTCTCCTCTCTTTGTGAATGCTAATAGAAAAGTCCTTTTAAAAATGGTATTTTGTTAGCCGGGGATACGCCGACAACTCTGCAGTATCTTCCCACAGATCACTGCTCACATCATTCAGATGTGGAAAATTTTAAATGAAATCAATACTGGCCTATTCACGTCAACAGCACTATCCCTGGCAATGTAAAAATATAGAGCGAATTTGCAATCCAAGCGACTTACCCAGCGCTCTTTTCATTACAGGTCGTCAATTAAATTATTTCTACAATATTGTATCCGTCCACAGAATGTTACGCAATATTCATGCACATTACTTCAGCTACACAGAACCCTGGGAAAATAAATGAGAACTGAAGAGATCTAGGAAAATTGGAAGGCATCGACAATAAGGCCGGTCAAAACTGCCCCCAAGATGATGCTTCTATTATCACTTAAGAAACAGCAATGTCTTCATTCGTGGGATTCCAAATTACTCTGTCCTATAGGAGAAAGTACTCCTGAAGAGATTGCTCATGTTCGTTCATGATTCACGTTTGAAAGAACTTCGGACTTGGAGCTTGAGAGCCAGGTCGGCCTTGTTGCAATGGATTAGCCCTGCCTTCGAAGCTCGCCGTGTCCCCATTTCCCTGGATTCAGGAACAGCAGCTGGATTGAGAAGCTGAGTTCATTACCAGCCCAGGCCCAGGGCCTCATTGATGCCTCCCCAGGAGGTTCTGCAGTTCCAATTGCCCTTGGCACTGCACAGCGGAGACCGGGGGACCGTGCTGGGGCTCTGCCCCAGAATCCGTGATCCAGCCAAGAGGCATCACGGTGGGAGGACGAGCAGCCGGAATCAATAATTTCAATCACTGCCTATCCCGGATAGGAACCGGGGAGGGCAGAGGAGTGTGGGGGAAGGGAGGCAGAGCTAAGCCCCAGCCTGAGAAAAAAATTAGGGAAACACCAACAGAAGGAGATGAGGGTCAGAAAGGAATGAAAGGGCTACATTCACTAAGTACCTAGGACTTGTCCTCTCCCAAGAGAGGCAACCTGGAAGCAATCTGTGACCCAGGAGCCTCCTCCTCCCTCTGTGGAGCTTGGGTTTGTCAGCCTTTGTTCTGAGCATGCTGAGTGCGATGGGCTGGCCCAACCCTTCCTCTTAAAGCCTGCTGCTCCCTGTGCCTCCGGCTTGCAGGGCACTGGCCATGAGCCATGAGGGCGCCGTCTGGAAGCTCAGCCCTGGTGCTTCCTCAGCTCTGAGGTAGAGCTATGTGGCTAGGCCAGTGGTCGGCAAACTCAGTAGTCAACAGAGCCAAATATCAACAGTACAACGATTGAAATTTCTTTTGAGAGCCAAATTTTTTAAACTTAAACTATATAGGTAGGTACATTGTTATTAACTTAATTAGGGT
>NW_005371694.1:1713024-1767039 GCF_000412655.1 Myotis brandtii
ATGTCCAAACCATCTCAACATACCTTTCTCAATCCTCCACACTACATCTTCTTTCACTCCACAGCGTTCCCTAAAATTAACTTAATAAACTTTACTTACAGTTTTAAGTCAACTTCGCACTGTACGTGCGCGCCTGCACATGGTATTTTGTGGAAGAGCCACACTCAAGGGGCCAAAGAACCGCATGTGGCTCGAGAGCCGAAGTTTGCCGACCACTGGGTTAGGCCAAGCCAGATGATCATCTTAGGTCTATTTCCTCCTCTTTAAAGGCAGGGCCAAATCAGATTGGACCCTCCCGGGACTGACACTGGAGAGTCCTGCAGGCCAGTCTTCACCGGCCTGCTCCTGATCGCCGCCCCTCTGACTGCCCAGGACTTTCCACTAGGGAACCCAGGCATGGATGTTGGGAGTAGCTGGGGCTGCCTCCCATAATAAGACTGGCTGTCTGTTGTTGAGTGCTTCCCATCCAGGATCTCCTTCAATCCTCCTGGGAACATCATGGGTGTTCTTATTTAGTTCTCCATTTTACAGACAAAGAGGGTGAGCTACAGAGGAGGTAATACCTGTGCAGGGTCACCAAGTTAATGCTTAGCAGAGCCGGAAGTGAAGTCTGGGTCCATGTGGCTCCAAAGTCAGAGCTTTTAACACCAGAGTATACAGTAGTCTCCCCTTATCCATGGTTTCACTTTATGCTATTTCAGTTATCCATGGTCCAAAAACATTAAATAGAAAATTCCAGAAATAAACAATTCACAAGGTTTAAATTGTGCACCATTCTGAATAGCGTGATGAAAGCTCGGACTGCCCTACCAGGGATATGAATCCTCCCTTTGTCCAGTGTCTCCCTGCTGAATACCTTCCCCTCCTGTTAGCCACTGAGTAGCCATCTTGGTTATCAGATCGACTGTCAGGGTATCGCAGTGTTTCTGTTCAAGTGGCCTTAGGATAGCAGCCTAATGCTACATCACAACACTGACATCATCCACCCCAGTTCATCTCTCCTCTCAAGGGTCTTGGAAAATCTCCCCCATGGATAAGGGGAACCCCTGTTCTGCCTCTCTCCCTCTCTGCCCTTTAATGGAAGCAGTGCGGGGACTAAGTTTCTTCTTCTGTAGGGTGGTCTTCAAGCATAAGCCAGAAAGTCCAGTGTAGGCCTTCTCTGAGTTTCCTCCAGCACAATGAGGAAGCAGAGGGCTCCCAGGGACACCCCTCCCCACCACTCATCTTCTCTGTCTTCCATTCCTTATGCCTCACCTAGGATCCTCAGCGTCTTCCCTATCATCCGCGTCCTGGTCCTTTTTGCTGCCACAATCTTCTTCCCACCCACTCCTACGCCTGTTATAAAATGCTGCTTCCAGGACTCAATCCTTCTGGGCCTTGCTCTCTGCTATAAAGATGCCAAACAAGTCATGCCACGTGGTGCTGGGATAATGTACAGAGAGCCTTGGACCATGTATAGCATTCCTACATCCATTTAGAACATTTTGGAAGACAATGCTCTTAATCCAAAATTGTAGGTCAGAATGTCTAGGCCTCAGGGAAGGTCATCTGAAGGAGACTTGGGACAGAAGCAAGTCTGGTACACCTGCCACCATCCCAGTCAATAACAGAGTTGCTACTATAATCACTCACAAGACTTGAGAGGCCCAACCTAGGGACTTCAGGGCACTTTGCAACCAGGGAAGGGAGCCTTCGGTCAGGAAAGCTGTTGGTGGTGTGAGCAGTGGAGGGTAGAGATTGGGAACAGATGAAGCCAGAGATAGTGTGGCTTTGTTTCTAAATCACCACAGTGCGGGTGACCCCAGCCTTCCTGAGAGAGCCACTGGAGCACGTAGCATGTAGTTAATGGAGCCCACAGTTCTGCCACATTGTTTTTCAATTCAATTCACTAAAAAAAATGTTCCAGAATTTGTATGCACAAGGTCCTGGTCTTGCATCCTGAGACACGGAGATGAATGAGACGTAGTCTCTGACCCTGAGAACCTCTAAGTCTGGTGGGAGGAAGAGGTACACAGAAGGAACCATGACACAAAGCAAGAAGTAATTAGTGCCAAGGAGAGATAAGTACACAGAGGGCTGTGGGGTCCAGAGTTCCAGCTGACCCTTCTGTCCACAGAAGGACCTTGCAGATGGAAGAGGCCTGAACTAGGCTTTGAGACTAAGAAGTGTAAAAAGCCTTGTCATTCCTGGAACATTGAATACATACCCAGTTTCTGACATGCATGGCATGGTCCCAGAAAATCATCACAGCTCTGTGAGGAGGGAGAAAGCTGAGCCTCAGACAGTGTGAGCAGCTCAGCCGACGAGCAGCACAGGCAAGAGCCAAACCCAAGGGTGTCTGCCTCCAGAGCCTGAGAAACCTTCACAGGCCAAGAGAACAGCAGTAGAAGAAGCACAGGGGTTGGGAAGGGCATGGGGGGTCTAGAGAGGGGTAGGAGAGCAAGTTTGCTGTGGCTGAAGCTCTCAGGGTGGAACGTATGGTGATACAGGGAGATGGGAGGTATGCAAGGGATGAGACAATGTCACCTGAGGAGAAAAGCAGGCACTCTGCAAACCACTGTGTGGGCTTATGTCTTGGTTCTACCACATACCAGCTAGGAAACCTCAAGTAAGTTGCTTAACTTTCTGTGCCTCAGTTTCCTCATCTATAAAAAGGGAACCTCATAGAGTTTTTGTGAGAATAAATGAGCTGGCATATATATGATCATAGGACAGTGCTGGGGGCATAGTAAATGCGATATGTAATATTTATTTATTTATTTATTTATTTATTTATTTATTTATTTATTTATTTATGAGGCAGTGTAGACTCTGGTTTCAAGCATGCATTTTGAAGCCAGATGGCCTGGTTCAAATCCTGGCTCTACCACTTGTGGCTGTGTGATCTTGGTCAATTTACATCACATTTCTGTGCCTCCGTTTGATCATCCGTAAAACAGGACAACAGTGCCTGCCTATCTCACAGGACTTGCATCAAGCCTCCAGGAGACACTGTTTGCCAAAACAAAACAGGAAGTGGGACTCCACAGATGAAGTTATTTCCTAAACCATAGTCTGTGTCTACTGTGTTGGCGTGCTGGTTATAGGCTAAGAAGTTTCTTCCCAATCAGTTACACAAGTGTCCTCCTGGGAAATTCAATAAACAGTTCAGTGAAAGAACTATAAATTCTTAATTGTAGGGGATTAATAAGGCTTTATTGTGGTAAATTTACCTCACACATGATTTAATAGGTCAAAACCACATTTTGTAATTAAAACCTAAGAAATGGTGCACAGTGAGGCTTATAACACAAATTTTAGTCTGAAACAACGAATGCGGGGAACCATAAAAGACAAAGCAATGTACAGGGTGTCCTCCAAAAAAATGTATAGCCACGTTAACAGCTGACAGCTCAATTTTGAAAACAGAATGTATTTTAATAAGCACTGCCTTTATAATTATTCAAAGTGTGTGCATACATTTTTGGGACACCCTATACATACACCGTGTCTTGGGAAGTGGCAAGGTTTCGGGAGGCAGCAAGATCTATTAAGAGCTTTATTTCAAGCCTCTCAATAGAAGGGTTCCACCCCTTGCCATTTGAACTGTTCAACCAGCCCCTTTTACAGGCCATGGATCGGAGACAAAAGGAAAACAAACTCGGAATGGTGGCCCTGCCAGTGTGGACACCCAGCCCCAGTTTTCAGGCTGCTGTCCAGCCTCCTGCCTTCCCATCAACAGTCACCTGGGCAAAGCCTTCAAAACAGATACTAACCCTCCTGGCCTTCATTTGAACTTGGAGACCTGGCATTCATTTGTACTAGAGCTATAGATCCTTTTTGCTCTCATGGTAAGAGAGGAAAAACTGTGAAGTTCTAGAAGATTCTCAAGGTAACACGGAGCAGGTTTCAATGGAAGACAGCATTGCATGCGGTTAGATAGACAGATGTGGGGTGGAGGCTGATCCACAGCTGGGTGGGACCCAGAGTGAATCCCCTCAGCTCTCTGAGCGAGTGTGCAAAAGTTTCTTCTTTTGTAAAATGAAAATAATAATAGTTTCTATCTCTGAGAGTTGTTTTGAGGACTTCATAAGACTGAAAAGTGTGGTGCCTGGCACACAGTAGGCACTTAATATTAATTATTATCACTTTATTTAGGCAAAAGGGTCAGAAGGAAAGGGGATAGGAAAGGGTAAACACTGAAACCTGCATCACTCTTAGCCTTGTCCTCAATCACAAAGATATTTTCTTTTCTGAAAAAGTGATGCCTTTCTGAGTTAGAAAACAATAATTTTACAATTCAAAAGGTTATCTAATAAGTTTTGCTCTTTGGCATGAAGGTTGAAATTTTACTTAATGTCGTGTCTGGCATTTCTCTTCAAAGGAAAGCAAATTGGAAAAGTTTGTGTTTAAGTTATTTTTGGAAAGAAAAACAAAGCAAGGAGTTCATTGATTTGAAAGGTTTGGTCATAAAACACCTGCAAGTTGAATTTTCACTTGTTTTCATTTTAAATCACATTTAGAAGCATACACTTATGGGTGCATATACATTATATCCATATTGATATACCTGAGTTTATGTCCTAGAGTTTAAAGTTCTTTGTTTATATGTGAACAAAAAGAGACACCTCTCACACTGTACCTGCCTTGGGGTCAGGGGCACAAAGTTCCCATGAGACCTTGCATGTCCCTCTTGATTTCAGCTCTAGGTACAGCCATCTCTGGTGATAGGGGGGTAAAGGCTCTCCATTTGTTTGGCAAGGTTTCCAGCTGGGTGTCATCAATGTCACTCACTGGAGCATTGCTGTCCTTCCTCTCCCCTCCACTCCTACTCCTGGTCCCAGAAGAAGAGGCTGCAGCCAGCTCAGCCCGCAGTGGCCTTTCATCCATTGCATGCATCCTGTGAGCCAGGGCCCTGCCTGCCCACAAGAGGGCAACTGTGCTGCTGCCTCTGTTCCCAGTTTCCTTCTGGAAGGTGTCCAGGTGGGTCCTCGCCTTCTGCTCTGGTTGCTGGGTGGGGAGGAGCAGGAAGGCAGTCCTTCTCTGCACGGCCAGCAGCACACGGTGTAATGGTCAGAACTTCCAGGCACAGTATGTTTTACCTCTTGAGCATTCTGCAGGGGGTTATGAGAGTGGCCAGATGGGCTCCAAAAATGGCCTCATTTTGGGGGATCTGCCATCCAAGAGTTCATGAAATCGGATTAATTAATAAGCTGGGAGATGCTAAAACTTAAAAACAGTAGAAAAGAATGTGAGGCTGGATGGGCTCCCCGCAGCAGTGTCCTTGCTAAGTCAATACTAGCCTCATCCCTTTTTCTTCATGAAGGGCAGGGAAATGTTCTCAAAAAAGGGGTGAGAAGGGAGTCTTTGTCATTAGAACCATCCATGAGGAGGTCTGTAGACACCCAAGGCTTCCATTGAACATCCAGGCCTGAGTACCACGCAGGTGTTTCTCCCAGAGGTTAAGGACCTCCTGTCTCCCCCACCTCTAATCCCACCCCCAACCCCTAAGCATGAGCCCCTCCTGGCCTTGAACACTCACTTGGGTTGGGATTGGAATCTGGCGACTCTTCGGCATTGCAGTAATTATGTTGGTCAAGGCCTGTGTTCTTGACAAAGAAAACATTCCCCTAACTCAACCTGAGTAATCCTTAATGAGTCCTTGTATCTTGTGATAAATTTCATAATTATTCAGCCCCTACCACTAACACCGAAATTCATCAGTCAAAGCAAATTAGCCGAGATTCATTAGAATAAGACATCTAGTAGGCACATGTACTTTATTAGCCTCTTACACCAATAGTTTTAATTAGCTACATATTTCACAGCTCTCGAGCTACTCCAGTGAAGGGCTGCCTTTATCTCTTTTATTTACAGTAACAAGCTATCAAACAAACACCACCATCATTAAACTTGGATATAAAAAAACTTGTTTTATTAATGGCAGCCTACTCGAGCCTTGGATTTCTGAAACCTGCAGTAGACAGATATTTTTATTAATTATAAAATGCTATTCAATTAAATTGAAAAGATGAGGTGATGTGTGAGGGGCCCATGCGCTTGAGTCAAGAGTGAGATTCTCTGCTTCCTTCCTTACAGATGGACTCCTCTAGCTCACCTTCAGCAGGGGAAGAAAAATATCTCTTCAGCTATTTTAGTGATGAGAAAAGTGATTAAAATCCAGAACATTTAAAAAGTAAGGAATTTAAGTGATGTTATAAAGAAGGGAAATACAGGAGAAAATGTTACACATTCATAGAATTCGGGTTCATGCATAACAAACAGTCAAAAACACGTTACTTGTAATGCCACCCAAAATTAAAGAGGCAAAGAGCCAGGCCTGCCACATGCTTTTGTACGCAGGTGTCAAGAAATGACAAATGGCGCCATCTGCTGGCCCTCACGTTAAACACTTAATCGAGAGCCCAATTGTCAGAGCCATCAGTTAGGTTGCCTTAAAAAAAAAAAAAAAAAAAAAAAAAAAAAGATAAAACTCTGTGCCTACTGATTCCTTCATATGGTTATACAAGGTATAACCTTACAGGAAAGGCAACGTTTGAGCTCAACTCTAAAAGTCAAAAGTCTAGTCCAGACACTTCAGATAAAACAATGGAGAGAGATTGCTGGCTAGCCTTTTTGGACTGCCTCTTAGGAGTCAGAAGAGTCAGTCCAAGTTGAGCTGTCTCTGAGGCACAAGCAGAAGGATCACTGCCAGATACTCAAAGGCAACAGGGCAAAGCACAGCTGAGGTGCTGATATCACCTGCTGCCCTTGGACGCTGAGTTCCTGGATCACTATACAGGGAGAAACACAGGATTCTGGGAAGGGACCACATGCTCTCTCTTGCAGAACCTGTGGCACCATCTCCATCATCCTCAAGTCCTTTTCTGGAATGTTTGTTTCTCTGTTTCCATCCCCAGCTTGCTCTTAGCTGTTTCCGTCTCCAGGCATGAGTATGAAATTCCTCGGTCTTCAGACCTCCCAGGGACTGGTGTGAAACCAATGAAATAACATCATTTTAATATAAATGAGCTTTATCGAAGAGCTAAACCAGTTTATACAACTATTGAACAAAAATATATGTGCAATAACCTTTAAATAACATCTTTTAAAATTCAAATCTTCAAAAGGAGAAAAACGCTTCATAATTCCAATTTCTGCAGTCTTCCTCCCTTTGAGCTTGACCAAGTAAATCAGCCCTTCAGAGGCCAGCAGCACCTGCAAATTGAAAATCTACATTTCCAGATGCCACAGTCGCTGGGACCTTTCTCCCTGGCCACGTTTTGGAGTAAAACGTGAAATTAGATCATTTTTAAGATGCCTTTATTGTTGTCATATAATATTGCTCATAAGTAACAGATAGCAGGGAAAATAATTTACATTTTTATGGGATATCATTTGAGAGGTTATTGCAAATAAAAATGCTATTAACAAAATTTGAGTAAACTTGTATTGCTTCTGCCCTTTCTGTGAGGTAGGACTCAGAAAGCCTCTTCCAATGGGACTGCTGAACGGAGAGGTTACCTCAGCTACAGCTGCCAGATTATAATGGGGGTGACTCACAGAGTGTGGAGTGTGTGTGTGTGTGTGTGTGTGTGTGTGTGTGTGTGTGAGTAAATTCCTCCAAGTCCGTTTTCTCTGGGGCTTAAATCTCCTGTGAAAACAGAGCACAGCCTGGCAAAGCTTCCTGCGAGGGAGAATCCCCTACCCCTGGAATGTGCTTTATGGTAAGCAAAAGTCCATTTTCATGCCATGATTTCTGTGCCGGGGCGCTGCCTTCCTGAATGGCCTGCCACTTGTGACCCGCTGTCTTGCAGTGTTGGCCTTGGCCCTGGCCCTTGGGTCTCTGTTTGTTCTCTCAGTTCACTCTTTAGAGTCAATGATCATTGATAGCCCTGGGGACCCTGAAGAGCCGATGTCTCCTATCTTCCATCAACAGGAGCCCTATACCCACTATCTCTCTTCCTTATGCTCCTCAGTGCTTACTGACCCTTCATGCCGCCCTAATTTTAATTCTCACAGGAGTGAGAGGGTGACTTAAGGTCCAGCTCCGCTCAAACACCTCGAGGTGGCCCTGCCCAGTCTCAGATTGGACGGAAGAGACAGGAGTGAGGCCGGAGGGTGGCACTGATGTGGGGAAATGGGAAACGGGAAAGAGGCTGCTGCTCACTGAGCACCTGAGCGCCAGGCTCTGAAGCCAGTGCTCTGCCCATATCTCCTTGAAACCTCATGCAATCCTATGTAAATGGGAGTTTTATAGAATTGGTGACGGAGGTCCAGAATTGCCCAACCTCACACCAGCACTGTGGGACAGAGGTGGGATCTGATTTCAAAGCCCTCCCTGTTTTCATGGCACCACGTTACCCCCTCAAAGCAAGGCTCAGCAGCAAGAACTGGTTCCAACACAGACCCTGCTCAGTGGCCTGGGAGAACCCCTGTCCAGCCTCACCCGACTGGCTTCTCCATTGCCTTGGACACGGCTGGATACTGCCTCCTCCTTGTTCTCTGTCTTCTCTCTCTCTAGCTCTTCTCTCAAGTAGTTCTTGAACATGAATGCTCCATAGTTCCAATCAGTCTCTGCTCACTATTGCTCACACTCTCCCTGAGCCACCTCTTTCACCCCCATGGCTCTAAAAGCCAGACAGCACCACCTAGACCAGGGGTGGGCAAACTTTTTGACTCGAGGGCCACAATGGGTTCTTAAACTGGACCGGAGGGCCGGAACAAAAGCATGGATGGAGTGTTTGTGTGAACTAATATAAATTCAAAGTAAATATCATTACATAAAAGGGTACGGTCTTTTTTTTTTTTAGTTTTATTCATTTCAAACGGGCCAGATCCGGCCCGCGGGCCGTAGTTTGCCCACGGCTGACCTAGACCTACAGCCTTAACTCTGATCTTTCACCTCATCTTCTCATTTATTTACTCAATTCCTGCTCAGCCTGTCTCCGTGGGCATTCCTAGGGCACCTCAAACTGAACATGTTCCGAAGAGTTTATCTTTCCATCAAACTACACCTCTACACGTGTTGCTCACTTCAGTCGATGGCACCCTCATCCTCAGCCTCCCAGGCCAGAAAATTGAAGTCATCCTGCTGTTTCCTGAGCCCCCAGCCCAGTCACATGGTCTAATCACCCCACCTCCTAACTGTAGGTCCCCTTGTCCTTTCCCCCAGCCTGTACTGGCACTGTTTCACTTCATACCATACTTTTCTCTTTTTCTGTCTATTGCAATATTTCCTAACTGGATATCTGCCTCTAAATTTGCCTTCTCAAGCCTCCCCTTCACAGAATCATCACAGAAGTCTTTCTAAAATGCAAATCTTTCCACAGCAGTCTATATTTTTCAGGACTTTCTTGATCACTGATGTCAGAAACCAATTCCAAACTGACTTATGAAAAAGAGAGAATGTATTGGTTCTCATAATTTAAGAAGTGGCCAGTATAACTAAGGAATTGAATTTTCAAGTTTAAGTTTTAATTAATTTAAATAGTGTGGTTAGTGGCTACTCTACTGGACAGCACAGTTCAAAAACAGAGTTACATCAGGTTGTTTTATAGTCCTGTGCCTTTGCTCATTCTCTTCCTTCATCTTGGATGTCCTTCTCTCCCTTTTCATTCTCAAACCCACTTCGCTAAATATGGAAGCCTCCAGGAAGGTGGGGGTGGGAAGGAGTCCGGGACACTTGGTTTCATGGAAACTCCTCTCTCGTATTCTTTTGCTTATTCATTCATTTGCACTATGTTTTGCTAGGCGCTGGAGATGCAAAGAAAAATCCAGTTCTTGCTATAGAGCTCAAGGTCAATCCCTCCTCAGGCATCACTGATTACCCCTCTCTGCCCATTAACCGGGTAATTTCCCATCCCACTGACCTCAGCCCTGATCATCCCTCACTGTCTGGCTTCAGCCTCTCCCAGCCAACTATCCTTTCTTCAACTGCTGACCTTTAGCAAAAACATTCACCTCTTTCTCCAACATCTGGAATACGGGCAATTCTAGGAGGGTAGAGAGATCAGCCTATAAACTGAGGGGGATTAGGTGTGGGAGAAGAGGCCCCTGAACTAGGGCTGTTCTGTGTCTGCCCTAGACAGACACACCACCCAGACCTACAGCCTTAACTTTGGTCTTTTACCTCATCTTCTCATTTATTTACTCAATTCAGGACACCTCTCTATTAAAAGTGGGCCATGCAAATCCCCAACAGTCTCACCTAAAAGAGAGGTTCAGTTTTGTTTTGTTTTTAAATATATGTTATTGATTTTTTTACAGAGAGGAAGGGAGAGGGATAGAGAGTTAGAAACATTGATGAGAGAGAGAGAGAGAGAGAAATACCGATCAGCTGCCTCCTGCACACCCCCTACTGGGGATGTTGCCCGCAACCAAGGTACATGCCCTTGACCGGAATCGAACCTGGGACCTTTCAGTCCGCAAGCCGATGCTCTATCCATTGAACCAAACCGGTTAGGGCGGTTCAGTTTTTTTTTTTTTTTAAGGATAAAGAGCAGAGGAACACTGACCATCTCAGAGCACAGTCAGTGGGGATGGTGGGTTCCTTGCCATTTAGGATAGAAGATGAGAGCAGTGGCTCTCAACTCTGGAGCATTAGAATCATCTCGGAGAATTGTTTTATAAGTAAGGATTCCTGGTCCCTGCTCAGGCCTGCTGAATAGGCATCTTGGGGGTGGGCCTGGGTATTTGGATTTGAGACATCTCCTCAGGTGAGTGTGCTCTGCCCATGAGACTCCTTAAGGCCCAGAGTCTAAGAAAATAGAAGCCGGGGCCAGGGAACAAAGCATGAGAGTGCTGAGAGGATAATGACCATGGTGCCTGCAGCAGCATTCCCTGGAGAAAACTCTGGAACTAATAGGTATCTGTGGGTTAAGTCTGGATGCCCATCTGTATTAGTCTGCTAGGGCTGCCATAGCAGTATCACAGACGAGGTGATTTAAACTGTGAGACAATTCTGGAGGCTGGAAGTCAGAGATCAAGTTGTCAGCAGGGTTGGTTTCTTCTAAGGCCTTTCTCTTTGGCTTATAAATGGCCATCTTCTCCCTGTGTTTCACATGCTCTTCCCTCTGAATATGTTTGTGTCCTAATCTGCTCTTCTTGTAAGGACCCTAGACATATTGAATTAGGGCCTACTCTGGTGACCTCCTTTTAAGTTACCAACCGCTTTAAAGACCCTGTCTCCCAATGAGGTCTCATTCTGAAGTATTGGAGGTTAGGACTTTAGCCTATGAATTTTGAGGGGGACACAATTCAGCCCATAACACCACCCTGCTTTAAGGACAACACAAGTCTTCTCCTCCCAAAGTCCACAGACATCCTATGTGCACAGGTTGGAAAAACCTGACCCCTTGTCTTTCAACATCTGCTGTGAGAGTCCCACGTCAGATAGAAGAAAAGTGACCCTATGATTTGAAATAGAAATTGTTGTCATGAGAATATTCATAGTATTTCTCCTTCTTCTATCTGTTATGAATATGCCAGGCTGTAAGTTACAGAAAACCCGACTAAGGGTAGCTTAAAGAAAAAGGCTGTTTTCTCAAATCTGGAGACAGGCTTCTTCTGGTGTTAGCTTTGCAACTGTGGTTGTCAACATCAATGCCTTGGCACTTCTCATTGACTTTCTTTCATGCTGTGACTTCCTGGTCACAGATGACTGTTGTATATCCAGACTAAGATAGGGAGAAAAATAGAAGTGCCATGCTAACTATATCAGAACCCTTGCCAGGGAATCAAAAATATCCTTAGAAATTCTCAGCAGACCTCCACGTATATGCTATTGACCAGAACTGTCATACCAGTATGGTTACTCTTAGCTCCTGGGGAATCTGGAAAAGCAACTATTTGTTTAGATACATTTATTTATTCATTCAACAAGTATTGGTTGTGTGCCTAGTATATGTCAGGTGTTGCTCTAGGTACTCAGGATACAGTAATAAATAGAAGACAAAAATCCTTGCCCTCATGGAGCTTATAATCAAGAGGGAGCTTACATCCTGGTGTTCACATTGTCACTTCCCCTAATAGACAACATATCTGCCACATTCTCCAGCCTGCAATGACAGAACCCTGTAACTTCAGTCCTAATTTTCCATCTGGACTCCCTCTTTGAAAAGAGTCTCTCTTAAGATGGACTGGGTCAACTCAATATACCAAAGGAACTGATGAGGAGAGAAAGTGCAGAAAGAGAAAAATCGATGAGAGTCTGAGATGATGAAGAGAGTTCTCCAGGCACTGTGGACAGCGGCTGCTGGCATAGCCATGGGATGTAATGGAAATAAACAAGAGAAGAAAGGGAATGGTTATGTTGTTCTTTGAGTCTTAATCATGATTTTTGAGAAATCTGAGTAAAGAAGTTGGGCTATTCAGAAATTGCTTTTCTAAGATGAGTTATATTTCTTTGTAACACTACTCTAATAGTGAACCACATAGGCCCAAACTTTATAAGGGTACCATTTTATTCTTAGCTGATGTTTGCGGTCATCACTTCTTAGGTCTGTATTGTGCAAGCTCATAGGTACCCTCCAAACTTAATGTGATTATGGAAGCATAATTTTTTCCTCCCTAAAATCCACTGGCCTCATTCTCAAAGTTACTCTCACATAATTTCTTCTCCTGTTCCCAAGTTGTATTGTCCACCTAGCCTCTTGTAGCCCATCTAAACTCCTCCACCCCTTCCATCCAAGCATGGACTGTCTGTTCCCTCAATTCCCCCAACATATAGCTAGGAGAAAACTCCATGCAGATAAGACAAAAGAAAATAATCCATACTGAATGTCTCAGTCTCAGTCTTTCAATCTTATCCCCATGTTAGGGAATACCAGCACATTTCTCTAACTAAATCTTTTTCAGGAAATCTTTTTTTAAAAACACCCAATTTAAATGACTAAATAGAAAACTGCATCATTTGCAGAGAGACTTTAGATGCCCTCACAGCTTACTCCAAGGATAATAAGTGGAATTTGCCTTCTATTTGTGACTCAAAAGCCAATCTTACTGAGTTTCCCAAAACAAAGGGAGTCAGAGAACCAAAGAGCTAGTAAACAACTACCTATGACGGTGTCCTTACTAAAATAATCTAAAAGCGTAATATGTAAGTTGACAGAACGACTGAACAGCAGAATAACCATCTGGACAACCTTCCTGGATGACCACGCTGTGACACGCACTGACGCCAGGCCAGCCAAGGCGGGTGTGATGCGATTGGTCAGGACCCCGCCATCACCCCATGATCGCCCCACAGAGGGAGGCCCGGGCCACTGGGCAATGCTGTGGCGGGTGTGCCGGGCCGGCCAGCGATCGCCTCGCAGAAGGAGGCCCAGGTCAGCCAAGCGATCAAACCCCACACCTGTCGCCCACAGAGGGAGGCAACGGGTGGCGGGGGAGGGGGGGTAGCGCCACACAGATGGCAAGCAGTGGTAGCGACGAGGCAGGGCCAGCTGCTGGCAGCTGGGGAAGGAAAGCCCCGTTAGGCCCTGATCGCCAGCCAGGCCTAGGTACCCTACCTGAGGGGTCCCAGATTGGGAGAGGGCGCAGGCCGGGCTGAGGGACCCCACCCCCACCCCCGTGATAATATAACAAAGTCCTCCTCTAGAAAACTTGAAGATTCTGGTGTTTTAAAAAATCAATTTCATTCCCCAGGGCCATCCCTGATACATATATAGACACTTGCAAGAGTACATGTGCTCGTTTACACTGTGTTAAGATTAGGTTCTTCTGGGAGTAGCAGAAAATCCAAACCTATGAGGCTTAAACAAGATAGAAATTGTTTCTATCTCAGGTAACATATAGGCAGGCATATCAGTGTAGGGTTTCTATGGAGCATCATAGTGTTAGGGATTAAGGCTCTTATCTTAATGTGTGGTCTCCATTCCCAAGGTCACCTTCTTGTGTAAATTGGCTACTCCAGCTGTAGCCTTAATGCCACATTTCAACAAACACATAGAAGAAAACAAGCTCTACATATCACTCCTGCTCATATCTCATTGGCTAGAACTTAAGCATATGTTCACACCTAGCAGCAATGGACTTTGGGAAATGTAGTCTTAATTCATGACAGCCATAACAGCTAAAAACTAGGGGTTTGTTACTATAAAAAAAAAAGGAGAAAAAAGTTAAATAGTTATCACACAAAGTTTAAAACAAATATCCATGGGTCCATACGGATATAAATAAATAATTCAGTACATAAATAGGCGAGAATAGATAAATCCTCCATGCAGAAGATTTCCAAATAATTTACTTGGATACTCCACTCTCAAGGAGGTGGAGCATAATTCTCTGCTCCTTTAGTGTGGGCTATACATAGTGACTTTCTTCCCAAGAGCACAGTATAGAAAAGGAGAAAAATAAAGAGTAATTTTGCAGTGGAGAAACCTGACAAATACCACCTCAAGCCAGGTAATAAAGGTCAACATCAATAGTGATACATCATGTTGATAATATGCACCCTTGGTATAATGTGATAAGAACGGCACTTTACCTCTGTGGTCTTCCCCAAAACACATTACCTCAATCTAATCATAAGAAAAACATCAGACAAATCCCAATTGAGGTACATTCTATAAAACCTGACCAGTACCCCTGAAAACTGTCAAGGTCATCACAAATAAGGAAAGTCTGAGAAACTATTACTGCCAAGAGGAGCCTAAGGAGACAGGATGACTAAATGTCATGTGGGATCCTGGAATCAAAATAGGGGCATTCAGGAAAAATTAAGGAAACTGGAATAAAGTGTAGATTTTAGTAAATAATAATGCGTTAACATTGGCTTATTAGTAGTGACAAATTCACTGTATTAAAATAAGGTGTTAATAATAGAGGAAACTGGGCATGGGACATATGGGAACTTTCTGGGATATTTTTGCAAAATTCCATAAATCTAAGATTGTTCTCAAATGAAAAGTTCATTTGTTTAAAAAAAAAAAAAGGGAGAGTAGATATTGGAGGATAATCCACAGTCTTTCCCTGAACCCCACCAAGGAGCAATCATTTCTCTTTGTACCCCCAAATCCAAGAGATGTTCATGGTAGATGGGGCCTTTGAGATCCTTTGGCTTGTCCCCCAAAATGAGGGGGCAGGGACTAACAAAATCCTCAAAGAGGGTTTGTCTACTGTTACTGACATACTAGTAGCTGGAAGAGAAGCTAGAACCAGAAGCCAGATCTCTCGACAAATGGCCAACTACTCCCTCCGCTCCTCCAGCCTGGAGAAAGATAGCCCAGCACAGTGGGGAGTTCTGCCATGAACTGTCCTTCTAACAAGGGCGAGTCACTCCATCTTTCTGAGCAATAGTTTCCTCACCTTCACAATGGAGATAGTGCTAATTGCCCTGTTTATCTTAACAGGACTGCTGTGAGGAGTGAAACCTATTTAGATGTCTGGCAATTCTATGTTGTAATAGACCAGCAATGACCTTTGGACATACTACAATGTTGTGACACAGGCCAACAGAGTTGACCCAAACATTTGTTTATTCAACATGTAGACAGCATTGTCTGTCTTTCAAAATTATGATACAAAATTTGGTCACAGCACTTTTTTCCCCTTCTTCTGATGAATTGCCGGAGGCTATTAGCAGAACATTCTTGTGTCTCTCTCTCACATTCCATGCCCTGGATTCCCACGCGATGTCTAACTGAATACAAGAGCCCACTCAGGCCACCGCTCCTCGGCTTCTCCTAGCAATACAGGTGTCAGTCTGTGCAGTTCGGCAGATGGTACTTATTCCCTGGGGGACACAGCCTGTAAGATCCAGATGTCTGCACAGGCCCGCCAGGCTTCTCCAAGGGAGGGCAGTGCTTCCTCCTCAGTGCTGAGCACAGCAAGAAACTCCCACATCTGTGCTCCCACCCTGCAGCCACCCACACCCAGCTCCCTTCCACTCCCACACTTGAGCACGTGTCGGCCTCAGAGGCACTGAGCTGGTCTTAGTTCCCGTAACTGGTCTACTGCCTTGGAGTCCAGAACCACCTTCTCCCTTCCTACCCAGTGCTCCACATTTGGATTTCAGCTGCTTTGTTTTTTTCTCTTAAACCCTCAACACCCACAGTATCCTACCCCCTTTTCTAGATTTTGCAGCTACTAACTCATTCTTTCCTACAATAAGCTGAGTTGGGTACCTCAAAGGTACCTTAAACCCAGACTTTGGAGAGTAACAACCTTTAGTGACTCAAAAACATGTTAGTCGTCTACAGACTCCTACATGATTCCCCGCTCCCCTTTGGGGGAGGCAGTGCTAATCCCAGTGATTGCAAGGAGCCTTCCTAGCATTAGCAAAAAGTGAAACTATGAAACCTTCCATGAAGAAAAGAGAGAGAGAAACATCTGATTGTAATACCTGGCAAGGCATTTTGCTGTAAATGAGCAAAAAATAAAATCGAGTGCCCACAGTGTCCCAGGCAATATGCTTGGCACTGGGAACCAAGAACTTGGTCTACACTGCCCCTGCCTTCAAGGCCGTGAGAGCCCAGGAGAGACAGACAAGCAGAGTGTGCAATTCCTAAGTATCATAAGTGGGACAGCATGCGAACACAAAAAGGCCCTGACGAGTTTTGCAGAAGAGTCACCCAGTACTAGTCCTGGTGGAGATGGCACTCCTGGGCATGGATGAGGATCGGATCAGGTCTCGAAGGAGAAGGTGTAGGATTTCCCCAACACTGATGTCATGAAAAATAAATAGTATGAAATCAGAGGGAAACGGAAAAGGAAATATTATGGTATTGGTCTGGCCTCTCTTGGTTGAAAGTGACAGAACCTGAGTCAAACTAGTTTAGCTCAAGCAGGGAATTAGAAAGATACTGGACCATAATGAGGAGTAAGGGCAGGTACGCAGGAACAAATTGAAATTGGGGTTTGGACACCACGTGACTGCCATTCCTCTCTGATGAGGCTACATTCCCATCCACAGATTGACCACCTTAATGTGGTGGAGAGCATGGCTCCGAAAGCTCCTAAGTCCAGCATTCAGGGGCCGCCTCCACCACAGAGAGCTGTGCTATCTTCCCTTGATTCCAATATAGAAAACCGCAGGGAAAGGTTCTGATTGGTGTGGGTCAGTGTCCACCCCAGACCAATCAACTATAGCCTGGGCTAGGGGAGGAAATAAAGTCACGGGACCCAGGAAAATTCCTATGGACACTTTTTGGTGTTAATCCCAGAGGAGGGGGAACTGTGATCCAAGAACCACTTCAACAGACATCTACTGATTCAGTGCTCAGAACACCTGGGCTGGAAGGTAAGAAATTACCACCCAATTTTTATCATTTCAAGATCCTGAAAAAGCTCTGAAATTCTGGCTCAATTAGGTTAAATTTCTGTAAATACAAGCATATTTTATAACTATATTTTAGCCACCAGAAGTTAACTAGAGTAAAATAAATATGAACTGCTTATGCATACCTAGCATTTTGCTAAGCATTAAGGGGGTGGTTTTGGAGTAGAAATTGGAAGTAGGGATTGGAGTAGGTACTGGACTAAGAATTGGAGTAGGAATTGGAAGAAATAAGGTTCGATACTTGCCCTCAAGGAGCTTGGCACTATTGGAGTTACCTTGGATCACAAGTGGATCTGTGAGACCATCTACTCCCAGAACTGAGTAAGTCCCCAGGAGGCCACTGGAGAGCGGAGGGAGGGAGCTGGAGACATGGAGGAGGCCGAGTTATAAGAGGCTAAGCAGGCAGGCACTGAGCTCCATCTCCTGCTTCGTCTGTTGTGTATATTAACATTTCACATAAAATCATAGTTGTAAACAAGGTTTTTACCCCTTTAAAAATGTTTGAACACTACAGATATAGTCGGCTCCCTCATGTTGCTCCTGGAGCTTCTGATGCCCAGGAGCTCTGCCTATTCCATACATATAATCCCCTCAACTGGCTAAGATCTGGCTGGATAAGGCAAACATGGGTCTGGAGTGCCCTCCTCTTGATGCCCAGGCCACTGTTCTGCCACCAGCCCTCACTTCACTTGTATGAAACAGCGAGATAAACCATAACCAAGAGACCTCATGTGGAAATTCAGAGAAGAAAGAGCATTCTCTTGAATTGTTCACTAATAGGGTATTGAGTAGCACCTCATGTGGAAGGAGGGAGAGGAGGAGGGGAGGAAGGGAGAGGAGAGCTAGCATGGATGGGACCATGCACCAAGGACAATGCCAGGTGCTTGACATGTACAGATGAGCAGGAGCAGGAAGGTGAGAGGAGGAGAAAAGACAGGAGGCAGAGGAGAAAAGAGTAGAGGTTAGAGGGAGGAGGGATACGAGGCCAGACTAGCCAGAGTCCCAAGAATCACACTGACAACAGCTCAGGGTCTTCCTTTGTCTTTGTGTCACAAGTTGGAAGTCCTAAAGTCACTGATTCAACATTTTCTCAGAAATTCATAATCAAATGCTTTAAAACAGGTTAATCTAACTGCAAATGCATATTGAGAGTTGCTATGAGTTAGGCACTGTGCTCAGGGCCAGATGGGACAGAGGAACCTGAGGAGCCTCACAGTTTGGTATCCCTACAGCCAATATCCTATTGATGGATGGTCATCTGCTGAGGATGAAAAAACTGATTTTCTACTCTTATAATTCATACATGTCTTTCTTGATGTTAAAAACAGGAGAATTATCTCATGCACTGAAACATTTTAACTTAATTAGAATTGCCTTCCATTTTACTTATTTTACTTTCATAACTGAATAGTGTTCCTTTCAAAGCACAGAGATAACTTATATTGATAGAGTTGTAAAACCTTGTTTGAATTTTGCTTAAAAATCTAATTTCTCTGACTTGCCTGTTGACAGAATGTTTCCCATGTTTTTGTTCTTGTTTTCTCTTATGATTCTCTAAATCAAACAACTGCTGTGGAGTGTGGTATCAGAATTATAATTTAGATAATAGCATAAGCGTCCCCAGTACAGCCCTAGGCCAGGCATTATTTGGTTTCAGATTTTCGGCTGGCAACACCAACTGCTGCTTGCAGGGTGGGTGGTGGCAACATCAAACCCAGAAACACTGGCCAATAGGGAATTTTTTTTTCACTCTAAAGGGAGCTGTCTATTCTGGTAGGACAGGACCAATTCCATCTTGCAGGTCTATCAGGATCATAACTAGAAAACAGTTACTGGCACCATGTTTATCATTTACTAGTATTCCTCAGGTGTTTAGTATCCATAAATAATGACCCCTTCCCCCCGCCGACCCCCACAAGGCAGCTGCTCTATGGCTCTGTTTTAATCTGACTTTGGCTGTGACAACTGTTCACAGGCAGGTCATTCCCACAACAATGCTAAGAAAATAGGTCATATATTTACCTTCATTTTACAAGAAAAGAAATTGAGGCTCAGAGAGGTTAAGTAACTTGCCTAAGGGCAAACAGAAGATCAATGGAGCCACAGTTAGACCAGAATTCCAAAGTCTGCGTTCTTACAGCATACACCACTCAATATTGACTCCTCTAGAAAAGGTAAACATACCTTTCACTTACATTCATATGTTAGAGTTACTGCCAAAAGGGCTTTTTTTGACTTGAGACCTACAAAATCAGAAGCACTGACCTCAGGTCACTAACTCTTTCAGTCGTACCATGGAAGCAGCATGTGGGATGCTAGGAAGAGCACCTATCTAGGAGGCCTGGTTTGTGAGTCATGGCACATGACTGAGCACATAGTAGGTGCTCAGTTAACACATGCGGAACTGAGAACCATAAATCAGGTATGTACATTGGATTATGCCTTTCTCCTGAGTGTTCAAGAAGGCACTTTAATTAAGGATTTTACGCTTCATGCCAGCATCGCAGGGGTTATAAAACACTGTAGTGTAGCATCAAAAATGACCACCAGTTACTGAAAATCCGTTAAGCTTCCTTCACAGTATAGAATTTGGGAGGGGACAAGGAAAATGTAGGGGACTTTTGCTCAAAGTAGCCTCTGCCTCTCACTGCTGTTTTGTTCAACTTGTCTTCCCTTCTAACTTTTGTCCCAGAAAAATCTCAAGGGAAATAAAATTAAGCTGTTTCCCAGATTTACTTTTCAAAATTAGTCCTGGGCTGGCCTTCAACACTGCAAACACATTCTGTGTGGTCACAAGGGAGGACTGCGCTGGATTCTTGGACCAGCTACCAAGCTTTGGGGGCCAGACAAGCTGGACGAGCACAAGAAAAATCACACAGGTGGGTGTTCTGCACTAATTACTGGCTGCCACGCTGGTTTGTCCAGGGCCATAAACCTCCCTGCCTTGCCCTTTGGTTTGTCCACCATTCCCTGCTATTGGAAATAATGTCTATTTGCTGCCTCTCCTTGGATTTTTTTCACTGGGGGGAATTATCCACAGTAACTAAGTCAGGCCCGAGTTTTGCAGAAGTGCCCGGGGACCATCAGCAGCATCCCTGCAGTTCCCAACCCAAATGGTCTTCCTCCGCAGAGGTGGGAGGGGCGAGGTTTTACTTGACACGCGTGGCTGCCATCTGTGGTGAGTCATCCTTTCAGAGGACCCGTCTGTGAACACTGGACATCGTCAAGGACTTGGCTTCTTCATTTTCTTGGGAACAAAGAAATTCAATTTTAAATTTGCATATTCATCATTCTGGAGAAATAAACAGAGTGTAAAACTGAAATCTTACTAATAAAAGCCTAGGTGGTCCTCACGCCATCACAAGATGGCTGCGCCCACTGTGGAGGCGGGACCCCCGACTCCGTCCTACCTCTTTGAGGCAATCCATTGAGGAGCCCCGGATGGGTGGGTGGGGCCTACCTCTTTGGGGCAATTGATCGCAGGGCTCCTGCACTGAGAGAGGGCACAGGCCCGGCTGGGGGATCCCCACCCCGAGGGCATGAATTTCATGCACCAGGCCTCTAGTATTTAATAATTCCCCAATCACATGTAGGACAAGATTTTATTCTAAGGAACTGTACAACACTCATAGACATGTGATTGTACAAGCAACTTTTAAGAAAGCTATCTTTTTTTTCTCCTAATAGATTTTCTTTCACTCTATGTGGGTTTTCAACAGATTACTCCCAAGAGGAACATCCTGCCTACTCGGTCTTTTCCTACAGAGCCGTGGTCATGGTCTTTTAAGCGTTGCTGGGAATATCCTTTGTATCTGAGTTGTTATTGTCTTCTCATCCTTAAAGTCATCTTTTCCTTGACATTCTCTCTTTCAAAAATAATTTTTAAATGTAAAATATAAGAACTACACTAGATGGAAGTCTCATCTCAAGCTGATCCTCTGTTTCCTTCTTAGCCACAAAAAGATTGCATGGGTCCTGGGAAAATGTAATCTACAGGTTTCAGTAGGGAGATTAAAGGAGGAAATGTAAGAGTCAAATATCAATGAAAGTTTTGGCCAATAAATTTGTGAATTTCCAAGAGCCTTCTTTTTAAATATTAAAAATTGGAAGAGATTTAGAGGGACGGTTTGTGGTCAACGTATACAGATTTCATTCACAAATGCCCCTTATTTTCCATCACACAAGAAATTAACAAAATCGAAAGCAATCCCTCTTCCATAGATATTATTCAGTGGTAACAAGTCCCAGTATGAAGAATCCAGGTTGCCTTCTGTCTAATCATATGGCCATTTTCCCAACTGTTTCACACATGCTAATGGAGTGTGACAAGTAAAACACATTTGGCTCAGTATATGGTCCAACATGAAATGACTTTGCAACGATGGAGCTCCTAATCATTTTTCTCCTAATCTACCACTGCTTTGGGGGTCGGTGTCTTCCCTGTCATGACTGATTTCAGTGCACTGATCAGGGCAGACTTGACAGATTCTTTATCAATGTCAAGTGTCTTTTGTGGTGAAGTCCAGTAACGTTAAAACAAAACGCCTTGTAGATATTAGATACATGGTGGCATTGCAGAATTCTCTCACAGGCAATATTTTTTGGTCAACCTATGAAAAGAAAAATGGAATGAGGGCTAAAATCAAAGGAAGATGCAGCAGAAATCTTGGCAGTTGTTTCTATAGAAGTCAGACAATGTGACTGACATGGGCCCCATCACTCTCCCCTCCTCCATTCAAGTTAGAACAGAACAAAGAGAAATTGCCAACAAAGAAAGCAATGATCTAGGGGGAGGGGACTGAATCTCAATAGGTTTTTAATTTCTGGAAACAGCAGTATTGCAGAAAAACATAGGACCGCTGTCTGGGCACACACATACATCCACAAGTGCATGCCTACCCTTACCAATTAAAATCATAAATTTTCTCCATGAGTTTGTTTTGTTTTGTTTTGATTTTGATTTTTTTGCCTTATGAAGTTAATCTCTTAGGCTTCACTGGCATTATCCATTCTCCTAATACCTAACACTAGTGAAACCTGGCATAGAAAACATACCATCCACGCAGCTCTGAGTAAAACAGAGAGTGAATGTGGCTAAGTTTGACTTTGGTAAAAATAAGCTTGCACTGCCACCAGCATTGTGCCTGCTCCAGTCTAGCCATGACAACTTCATCACCTAGAATGTTAGCTGTTTCAATTCATAAGCATGGCTATTCCACAAGCAAATTTTAAAAGCCCCTCTCGTGTACAGGTACAGTGAGGCCTGCCCATCCCTCTCCCCTCAAATAAAGAAAATGTTCCAACCTCTTGCTAATCTGCTGCTCTAATTGTGTTCATCTAAGGTTTCAGAATACCACAATCCAGCTCACATGGAACGCAAGAAGCCTCACTGTTTTTTTAGAAACTGAAAAGTTGTGCACAAGCACAGATGGACAGTGGAAAGACGGGCTCTAAGTGCTGAGTGCAAACCTGGAATTGTTATTGGTCACACTACCAAAGCGGTAACTTAGTAAGAACGGGAGGACAGTGGCACACAGAGTCCTCAGCAGTCAGATGTTCCTCTGTATCACACAGTGAAAGGACAGAGCTATTTCAATATTTTATCTGATCTTTTCTTTTTTGTACTAATTTAGAAAGTTGATACTTTAATGTAATTGAACTCACATAAGCTATAAATGTCCAGAAGTTTTTAATAAAGCACCTTTCACCCTAGCTGGTTTTGCTCAATGGTTAGAGCGTCAGCCGAGGACTGAAGGTTCCTGGGTTCGATTCTGGTGAAGGGCATATACCTCGGTTGCAGGTTCAATCCCTGGCCCTGGTCGGAGCGTGCAGGAGGAAACCAATCAATGTGTCTCTCTCACATAGATGTTTCTCTCTGTGTGTCTCTTCCCTCCCTTCCACTCTCTCTAAAAATCAATGGAAAAAATATCCTCGGGTGAGGATTAACAGCAACAAAAAAATAATAAGGTATCTTTCACTATTAAACTTTGGGGTCTGTTTACCTTCCATGTAGGCACTAACTAACAGCAGTTGTGCACAAGCACTGAGTGGAAATATATATCTTTGTGTCTCTCTGTATTGAGCTCCAGGGGTAGGGGGTTGGTGAGGAGAAAAGGAAAGAAAGAAAAGGAAAAATAACTTTGAGACTGAATAAAAAAGGTAGAGTTGTTGATTCATTTACAAAGATGAAATTAATGCCTGACATCCCCAAATTTCAGGGAACACGCACCTTTAATGAGTAAGATGAGGGGAAAATTTCTAAATCATTTTGAATAATACCCAACCCATGCTTTCCTGAGAAATCTGTTTTCCATTCATCTCCAGCATATACATTAGACCCATTTTGTACTCGTTATGTACATAATGATTCCAGACAACATAAGATGATTTCATGACTTTTTTTCTTATCATTTTTACTTATGTACCAGTGAGCCAATTTATGCAGCTTAAACCATTGCTAAAGAAGATGCATCAAAAATTGTCTGTAATCATTACAAATAATAGCACAAAATGTTCACAAGAAGCTGTTTTCTTATCATATTTTCATTAAAACATCTTTTCACCTGCTTGCTTTTCCCATGGCTGAAACCTGCGTTGTAATCAGTCTTATTAACTGGGAACATAAATATGATTTATTATGGTCTGATAATGGAAGCTACGTGGACCCAGAGAAGGGCTATATTGTCCTTTGATAAAATGGCTCTTTTCTCTCAAATGGAGAGCTCTATCACGAGAACATGCAGAATGTAGTGAGTGATTATTTCCTCAGGGTGAGTGATGGCAAAGCCCGACAGAAAATCTTCTTGTTGACCATGACAGCCTCAGAGGGTCCCCAAACCTCCCTGAGTTTGACAACCTGCAGACACTTTTGATGAACTGTATTCTTCTGTCAGAGACAGCCTGTCTGGGAGGAGAAAGGAGACCTTTATCGTCTGATCGGCTATTATTGTCTTGATCCTTTATAAGCAATCTCTAATGCACGTGAATATAATATCCTTTCACACAAGTGCCAAGCATAATAGAAATGTGGTTATAGGACCCTCCCCTGGTTATGTAAATGTCCTTTACACCGTAATTAAGAGAGATGGTTTGTGACTTGATAGGGGAAGAAGAGAGTATTCAAACTGCTTTAGCATCATCTCCCTATTTTAAAGACTTCAACCCGGGGTAAGCAGCATGTGTGGCAGATATAGGGGACCAGGTTATTTTGAAGTCTTAGTCTAAATGGGAAAATAGTTTTGAATATTGCATTGGTGCTATATTTTTATTAAACATGCAAATTGCAGCAGGTTTTCAGCCAAGAGTGATTACTATGCTGATATGGCTTAGAAGAAAATGAGTAAGCTTCTCCGAATACCTGGCTGAGGGTTACAGCAAGAACAAAGGCCCATTAGAAAGGAATGTACTTGCACAAAGGGTCCTCTGGCCCAAATAAATTTCTCTAATAAATCTCACTCTTATCCATTTCCAAAAGCCTAAATATGGCAAAAAAAATTTTTTTTTCAACTAACAAATAAATTTGCAGGCAATTATTGAGCAATTAAATCTACTTCCAACTTGGCTCTTGGGAACCATTCTATTTCAGAATAGTGAAGGGCAGTCCTAGATGGTGTTTGATTAGATTTGGTGACAAACATTTTCCGATCTTCCAGGCAAAATCCATCCAGACTAAGAGAGCTGACCAGCTCCTGTAGGCCAACAGTCTGATGCTCAATCTCAGCTGCTAGCAGAAGAAAAGAACAGCGCCCACCTGAAAAATGTTAATGCCCCCAGCAAAATGCAATACTCTACTGTTCATTAACCCTCTGATATCTGGACTCGGAGCACCCCACCTTGATCACTAATGGGTTTTGCATTACCAATTAGTGGAGAAAACTCATGAGCGCCGATGCCAAAGGGTTAATCATTAGTTTCACACTGCTGGTGGGCAGAGTTAGAAGAGCAGCCCCCGGGCCCCCAAAAGAGTATAAAGTGAGAGTGAGGGGCCAGGAGTTGGACAGAACTCTCCTTATCAAGAAGCAACATTTGACTGACAAACATTGACCTCCCGTCTCTCTCCTGGCATCTTGCCCTGAGGTGGGCTTAAGTATTATACAAGCATGCATGCGCACTCACACACATCTCTGCACAAGTCTGGGCCCGGAATAAATCAGCAGCCTTGCCAGTCTTTACTAAGCCTGTCCCATAAAAGGTGGGTCAGACCAGAGGAATTCTCTCTCTCTCAGCACCTCTGTCTATTTGCTTCTCTAAGCCATGACTTTCCCATGGGAATGGAAAAACTTGCCATTTCAGAGGGAGTTGGGTTTTGAGAAGTGTTTGATCTCCCTCAAGAGATACTTCTCTGAAGTTCTGCCAACCTTTATCTGAACAAACGAGGCTAAGAGAAAGTATGGAAAGATTCAATTGGCAGATAATCTTCAAACTCCAGTTTGGTCTATATTTTGGTTTCTTTCTGAATAAACTGTACCCGAGCAATTAACAGATAAAACTGATCGGGTATTTCCTTTCTCCTTTTATGGTCAATTTTGTGGATGTCAGCAGAGTGAGGAAGTTGTCAAAACACTGGAAATAGGAGAGAGGAGAGGGAAGAAACAAAATATCCAGAGAGCCTGCAAACTGGATAATCTGCTCCTGAATAATTAAGAAGAATCTAATTTCAAAGAAAATAAAAGAAGGCCCAGAGAGCAATTTCATCTTGAAAATGCACCGCTTACCCCTAGCCCAAAACAGCTAGTAGGGAGACAAATAATAAACAAAAGACCACTAGAAAAACTAGAATTTACTGCTGTCCACATTTATATTTTTCCTGATCTAATCTACACATGTTCAAAGTTAAATGATATTCCCAACAGAATCAGGGCAGGGAGGAGAAGACAGCCCGGAAGACTTTTCTTATTTGTGTTCCGTCTAGCTTTGTTGTCAGGTTCTGAGAGCAACAGGATTGCTTTCAAAACTACGCTGGCCTAAAACTGCAGAAATTGATCCACTTTTTTTAAAAAAAAGAAGAAAGAAAGAAAGAAAAACCAACATGCAATGAAAGGACAATGATGACTCAGCACTTCATTTATTTTAGTCCCAAATTTTCGATTCCTTATGCAAAAAACAAAACAAAACTCAAGTGCATTTGAGACTGAACTGAGGAACTTGGCTATCCTCATTTCTCCACAGTGCTTCCACTCAAGGCCAACATTTAGGATTTTTCACTTAAGGGCAGAGACGCTCTTAATGAGCCTAATCACACACAGGTTTTGGCCTGAGTCATGGACTGACTGCACTTATTTAGTTCTGCTTTAGAAATGAAAATCTAATAAAGTAGCTGGCAGTTTAAATGTCACAGAAATTTTCTCCAACATCCCAACTGGAATTGTGAAAACAGGCTCAAATTCTTGCAATCTCCCTCTCTTTTACCTTCACATGCCAAGCTCCTAAACCAAATCGTTTCCTAAGAAATCACAGAACTTAGTTGAGATCAGAGGTCGGGGCCCAGGGTGGGGAGAGGAAGACTCTTTCTTCAAATTGGAGGGATTTGCTTTTTTCCTCACAACAAGGCGAGAAGGGCCGGAATCTGGAGGCTGGGAATGTTCTGCCTCTTGCAAAGGAATTCAAAGGAGCCATTGTGTTTGAGACTTTGCTTCCCAATTGGCCTCTGACAGCAACATCAGAAGCAACAGATACTTCAGTTCTACATCTGGAAAGAGGCTTTTTTTTTTTTACAAAGAAACAAAAAACACTCCTGAAGACACTGAAGCCTAATTACTCTACATCCCAGTCTTACAGATTGAGATCTCTCTGAGACCATGTGATAACCCCGTGAGGAGTCAGAGCAGCTCCCTGAGGACTTGAACAGATAGCATTTCTATGTTTTACCCTCAGTAAAACTGCTGTTCAAAATAAGTATATTGGCAGGGTGCTTTCATTCCCCCAGCCATTGAGTCGTGAATCAGTCCACAGATGACAACAGTACAATTTATTAAACTACCAAATGAAAAATAAATTCTTCACTAAAATGTAATAGGGGTTTGATATATCCAGGATGAAATGATTAAGGGGCTGGTTTAGGATAACCTCTGTTTCCCTTGCTTTCCTGGAAGATGTATATATCAAGTCCTCATATTTGTGATGGGGCCCTTAAGTTTAGAGTGAGCTGGACCTTAGCATTACAAACTATGCTAGATAACAGAAAGTATTCTAAGCCACATGGTCATTATACTCACAAGGTCAGAACTGCTACACAATACCCCCCTGGGAGAAATTTGCCCCATTTCCAGTGCAACTGTGACCCAAACAGAGATGAGCTAAGGGTAGAAAAAGAGAAGAGAAAAAGAATGAGCTTTCTAGGAAGCACTAAGGAAGGTGGAAGGGGGAGAAGGGAGCAGAAGAGAAGGCATTCTTCAGTAGAGAAGAGTTTATGAAATCATTAGCAAGTGTAACTGGGGGTGGGGTTGGGGGAGGGGCAACACAGCCAATGAGACAGAATCCATTTCCCAAATGTCAGTCACATATGAAGAGACACAGGTAATTTCAGTTGTTTGGCCAGCCAGGTCCAATCCTGGGCCTCTCAGAAGCCATTAGAAATGTCTCAGGTTTTCTCATTCTGTGATTTTGATGAAATTAAATTTGTAAATCAATAAGAACAGAACCAATTCTTTTAAAAAAAAAATCTTTATTGTTGAAAGTATTATATATGTCCCCAACTCTTCCCCATTGACCTCCTCCAGCTCACCCCTGCCCCCCACCCCAGGCCTTCACCACCTTATTGTCTGTATCCATGGGTTATGCATATATGCATACAAGTTCTTTGGTTGATCTCTTCCCATCCACTCACAATCCCTTGCCTTTCCTCTGAGATTCGACAGTCTATTCCATGTTTCTGACTCTGGCTCTATTTTGCAAGACCAACTCTTTATAAAAAGAACTCCTTCTTTATCCTTTACTAGAGGCCCGGTGCACAAAAATTTGTGCACTCGGGAGGGGGGTCCCTCAGCCTGGCCTGTGCCCTCTCGAAGTCTGGGACCCCTCGGGGGATGACCACCTGCTGGCTTAAGCCTGCTCCCCAGGGGATTGGGCCTAAGCTGACAGTCAGACATCCCTCTGGCAGCCTGGGAGCCCTCGGGGGATGTCCACTTGCCAGCAGGGAGCAGGCCTAAGCTGCAGTCAGACATCCTTAGCGCTGCTGAGGAGGCGGGAGAGGCTCCCACCACCACCACTGTACTGGCAGCTGTCAGCCTGGCTTGTGGCTGAGCAGAGCTCCCCCTGTGGGAGTGCACTGACCACTAGGGGGCAGCTCCTGCATTGAGCGTCTGCCCCCTGGTGGTCAGTGTGTGTCATAGTGACCAGTCATTTCCAGTCATTCTGCTGTTAGGGACAATTTGCATATTACCCTTTTATTATATAGGCTTCCCCAATATACTACACATCTGATTTCCTGCCCAAATGACTTAAGATTTCCAAATGCAAGTGAAAAAAAATTAAGTTTGAAATTTGCTTGTAAAACCACCTAAATCTCAGCTCAAGTCTCCTATTGAAAGAACACTTTAAAGTAGACATGGAAAATGGAATGGTACAGTACTCTTTTGCAAAAAAAAGACATATGGAAGCATCCCAGCAGAATCTGATGAGTCTGCATAGACATAAGCAACATTATCAAACTTCTTCAACTTGCCCTTGTTCACCTTTCCTGAATCTTCTCCCCCTCTGCCTTTCTCCTGGGCAACATTTTTTCTCATCTTTTTCTTTTTAACCTATGCCATCTGCTATTCAGTCCTCTAGAGTTTTACCACCTTTATTTTTCTTATTGAATATTTCTGTCACAATGTATTTATGTTTATTGTCCTGTGATAACCATCTCATTCCTTTAGACCACAGGCATTAATGAAGTCCTATAAGGTAAGACATTGTCTCCCATTACAGCAGTGGTTCTCAACCTTCTGGCCCTTTAAATACAGTTCCTCATGTTGTGACCCAACCATAAAATTATTTTCGTTGCTACTTCATAACTGTAATGTTGCTACTGTTATGAATCGTAATGTAAATATCTGATATGCAGGATGGTCTTAGGCGACCCCTGTGAAAGGGTTGTTCGACCGCCAAAGGGGTCTCGACCCACAGGTTGAGAACCGCTGCATTACAGGAATAGCCACTCTCCCCAACTCTCAGCTGCCTTTTTTAAGCCACTAATTAAGATTGCCCACATCTGGAGCAAGATTAAGAGATGTGTATCCACTGCTGGCCCGTTGCGAGTGCAGAGATGACGACAGTTGCTGAGAAACTCTGAAACAAATACCAACCAAAATGAACATATGACACTCCCCGGAAGGACTAGAGCTAATATTTATGACCAGTGTCATCCAATCCCCAATTCTTAAACCCTAACCTTGAGACCTCAGGGGCACCTAGTGCATCCACATTTCCCAAAAGACCCCAACCTGGTTCTTGATTCTTAACTCCACCTCTGGCTACTGAAAATTTAGCTGAAGCTTAACTTGGGGCCATCTCATTTTCAGTGATTTTGCAGTCACTTACTCTTTTGAACACTTCTTCAGGGCTTTGCCAAAATCCTGCATTTTCATTCACTCCTTTTTAAAGGTTTCTTTTGGGCTATAAAGAATTATGCCAATTAAAATTACATTTGTCATCTGGGAGGCTTCACATTGAGGACTGACTATGTGACTCTCTTTTGAGTGATGAGTGTTATCACTTAGCCATAATCACAGCCTTAGGAGCACTGCATTCTCAGAACATCTTTTCTTTTTTACATGAGGGAAAGTATTAAATATTTAAGTAAAATGTTCTGTAATAGAGCATCTCCTTATGCTAATCATCTGGTTTAAAGTAAAGAAGGTAGAAACCTCAAATCATTGTCAAATGACATAGATTACAAGAAGAAATGAAAGTAAAAGTGTGAAGAGGGATAGTCTCTCCTGGGATTGCCATTCAGGTGCAGACAGGCAACTCTTGCTGATTCCTGCTAATGGAGGAAGCCTTAGCTAGAGAAAGCCAAAGCTTTAGTTTCAACGTCTTTCCTAATTGCTACTATTGACAACAGAAGTCAGCCAGTTAGAGGTCATTTGTCCCAATACAAAAACGCATGTCTTCTGCCCTGGCTGGTATGGCTCAGTTGGTTGGGTGTCATCCTATGCATTTGAAAGATTCAATTTCCAGTCAGGGCATATGCCTAGAATTGCAGGCTTGATCTCCAGTAGAGGGCATGCAGGAGACAGCCAATCTATGTCTTTTCACATTGATGTTTCTCTCTCTCTCTCCCTCTCTCTTTCTCTCTCTCTCTCTAAAACTTAATGAAAATATTTAACAACAGCAACAAAAACGCATGTATTTTGATAGACACACTAAGGAATTCCAACAGTGATAACATAAAACTCAACTCGAACTACATAAACATAGAATGGAAAGCTATTGCCTTTGTAACTGGGAAGTCTATGACATCGTTTAGCTTCATATGGTTTAGCTTCATACATGGCTCACCCTGGTGCTCAAACAATGTGGTGAGAAATCTATTTCTTTCTCACCATCTTTTACCTCTCCATACTTTGTATTCATTTTAGTCTCAGGCAAGATTTTTCTACCTGGTAGTAAAGAAAGCCATCAGCAGCATGGTGAGACAGCACCTCACCTTCCCTCCAAGTTGTTGCAATGCTTCTTTTGTCTGAGAACAGCCATCCAAGCTTATGCTGCCTTTTACCAAGTCATCTTAGAAAAAAGTATGTCTCTTTGTTTCCCAGAACGCATATCAAATCTCCAAAGGACTCTCAAGAGTGCTGCTTGGACCACTTGCTGATTGGAAAGCCTGACCATTTGATTGACAGCCTTACCAGAGTCACATTGATGTGGGCGGGGAAGATCCCAAGGAAATGACTTTTCTCAGAAGAAGGGAGAATGGAGGCTGGGTAGTCAAAGGCAGATGTCCTCCAGGCAGTGCTCTTCCAGTCACTTTGAACTTAAGTCAATTGCAGGGGTCTTTGGAACACATTAGCATCCCCTGGTTCAATGGCGAGACAGCACCTCAACTTCCCTCCAAGTTGTTGCAATGCTTCTTTTGTCTGAGAACAGACCCCAGAACCTTATTAGCCCCAACTACATGGATGATTATCAGCTCAATAGCTTGCAATGGTTCCTTTATTGTAATTACCAACCATCATATAAGTAAGTAGTTACTGACTTAGGAACTCACTATTTAACCAATAACCCTTGGTGGGAATTGTGATTCCTTTCCACACTATTGTAGAAGTACATAATTAAAGGCTTTTCAAATGGGTATTTCCTTCAGGCATTTGCCTGTAATAGCTCCTTCAAAGCTGTTAAGCTTTTATCATGGGAAGACCCAAGTAGAAAATACTTAGTTCACTCCTCATTGACCTAATAGAGAACAAACTCATCTTTAAGATGGTGCTAGCTTATTGCTGAGAACACATGGACAGCCTTGTAAAAAAGGTCTGGCTTGGGCTATTTGGGCAGAAAATCAAACTACTTTTAGATTACACTCACCTCGTTTAGTAATTAAATATTGACACTGACCATCAGTGATTGTTTCTTCAGTCCCTTGGGAGGGAAATCTTGTCACACCCTCTTGTCCAGACTTTATTATTATCCAGTGAGGGTCCTATAAAAGTAAAATGGCAGGTGAGTCCACTGGTTTCAACATATCTCATCGCTGAAGCACAGAGCATATTATTTGATGGAGAGTAAGTATCTGAGGGGTATTAAATATATTGGCCCCACCAAGGAAACCACAGCCCCACCAAGGAGATTGAGAGATAGATACCTGTTAAGGTGATGAACTCAAGAAAATCATGTGCTATATGATACAGTCCATGTACATATCTGACACAATCATTATATGCAATGTGTATCACATTACAAAAAGTATTGACATATCATGTTTGAGATCTCAGTATATGTGGTGCAATTTAACCTGATCTGCTTAGTTTAAATCAAGAAACTGCTAAGTGTTCAGAACTCTGTCAAAAGTATTAGGCTAAGTGAGGGAGATACAAAGATAAAAATAAAGTTTGTTCTCATAGTCACTCACCTACATCAGGACTTTATTTTTACTAACCTCATGTCTTATCATTCCCACCGACTCTCTCTAGGCTTCACTACTTCGAATTTCTTCCCCAGTCTCAGAAAGTGCAGTTCCTTTTAAGGTTTCTACCTTCTTACTAGAATCTCCCCTCCTTCCTTCTGCCTAGACCTTACTAAAATGTCACCTCCTTGAGGAAACTTCCTGATTCATCCAGGCAGAGCCAACCACATACTATCTCTGCTTCTGAAGCACATTCAACACGCATCTATGCCCTAAGCATTTGTTATGTGTTCATCTCCCCCATTGTACTGTGGGTTCCCTATAGATCAAGATTACGTCTGACTGGTGGCTGTCTCTTTAGGGCTCTTGCTGAGTACCCGGCACAAACAAGTTCCTAGAAGGATGCTGAGTAATGGTCATTGACTTGACATGATTCTTTCTCTGAGAAAAGCTATTTTGCTCCCACTGCATTTCTGCTGTCCAGGCTTCATAGGCTACTGGAAGAGATACAGAGATGCATAAACTAGGATTAGACAAACTCCATCAATGCTGTAATGGACATTCAAACGACAAGCAATGGGTAGGAGGGGACTTAGAGATATAGGGAAAGGAGGAGGGAGAAAGGGAGAGGGAATAGAGAAAGGGAACAAGAAAGTTGGAGGTGAGGCATTGCAGAAGGAGGAAAAGAGCCTGAGCTGAGTGGAAAGTGAATGGAGCATGAAGAAAAGAGAAATACAGGATGGTGGTGTGGCGGGAGCATGGGGATGGTGTGCGGAAGAACTGTGGGGGGGTCAGACACGTATCAGAAAGGGAGGCTGGGGTAGGACTGACCTCTGAGGGTTAGGGCTTTGTTTGGTAGACCAGTGAACAAGCTATGAAGACTTGGTGTACAATGCTTTAGAACCAAAAACTCAAAGTATGCTTACCCAGAATTTAATCTCTCAGTCAATTGTAGTGAAATATAGGCCACCCAGGATGTATGAGATAAAAATAAAAAAACAAAAACTTGCAGGCAATCAGTCCCGGCATTCCTTATTCTCCAGATCCTCAAGCACGCCAGGCTCTTGCTCCATCCTCTATCTGGGACTCATTTCCCCAGGTTTTCTCATGGCTGGTTCTCCTTTCATGAATCTCCCGGCTCATATATCATCTTTACAGAGGCCTTTCCTAACCACCGTGTCAAAAATAGCACCTCCATCATTCTGCCCCTTTGTCCTGCTTTCTTTTCCTTCAGAGCATTTCTTGACTACCTAACATCATAGTATGTCTATTTGTTTATTTTTTTGTTATATATGTCCCCCAATACAGGCATAATCAAACTTTCTACAAAGAGCCAGATAGTAAATATTTTAAAATTTGCAGACCATATGGTCTCTGTTGTAACTACTCAACTCTGCCATTGTAACACATAAGCAAGATAAACAATACATAAATAAATGGATGTGGTTGTGTTCCAATAAACTTTTACTTACACAAATAGGCTTTAGGGCAGATTTGGCCATGGGCCACAGTTTGCTAACCCCTCCTCCACTAGGAAGCTCCACTGTCTATCTTGCTCATTCTTGGATTTCCAGAGCGTGGCACATAGTAGGCACTCAATAAGTAATTTTTAAAGAATGCATGAATGAATGGAGTCCTATGGGAGACAGATAAGGGTATATCACTATTATATCCATGTGATTATATATATTCCCTTTGTAATGATTAATTTTATGTGTCAACTTGGCTGGGCCAAGTGCCTAGAAATGTGACTGAACATTATTCAGAATGTTTCTGTGGGAGTGTTTTTAGATGGGAGTAACATTTAAATCAGTGGACTTTAAGTAAAACCGATTGCCCTCCATTATGTGGGTGGGCCTTACCGAATCAGTTGAAGGCCTAAAGATAACAAAAGACTGATCTCTCCTGAGCTAGCGGGAATTCTGCCAACAGATGAGATAGCCTTTGGACTTGAACCGCTACATCGAATCTTTTCTGGTCTCCAGCCTACTGGTCCATCTTGCAGCTTTTGGACTTGCCAGCCTTCATAATCACAAATCACATAAGATAATACACACACACACACACACACACACACACACACACACACCCTATTGGTTCTGTTTCTCTAATACACAACATATTTACTCCACTGACAAAGGAGGAAACCAGTTGATTCTGTAAAATTGGAAGCCTTACACTTGGTCATACGCTGTCACAGCAGAGCTTTCAATGATGCCCTGGAGTTCAGGAAAATGTTTCCACCCACCTCCAACTCTGCATCCATTCAACCAGAGTGGGTACCCTACCTGAGAGCCATACAACACTGCTCACTGCTATCGGCTCCCTAGAGGCCAAGCTGTCTGAAACTTTCACACCTTGCCATTTCTATATGAAATGACATCCCACCACTTTCTCACCTGGCTAATTCCTCTCTGTTCTTTAAACATTTCCCTGGGAGCCCGCACAGGATAAAGACAGGTGTCCCTCCTGTAAGCCATTGCCTCATTACAGCACCATGTGAGATGTTGGTTTGCTTCTGTCTCCCCGAGGAGCACCAATCTCCCTGAGGGCAGGGACTCCCTGATCATTTCTCTGTTCACCTCTTCCCACCTCCATTATCTGTGCCAGACATGAAATAAAGGCACAAATGGGCAATTAGATCAAGAAACAAAAATATTTTAAGAAACAAAAACCAATTGTAAGATGGTTTTCTTACTTGCAACCAAGCTTAGTATAACCCAAGGAAGATGAAAAACTAATTCCCGGGGTATCAGGAATCTGCTCTGGGGGCCTCTGGTTGAGCAGAACTCCCTGTGACTTAAAGGAAGATTACTCAGAGTGAGCGCCAAAGGTGGAAAAGTACTGCAAATACAGGGTGTGGCAAAAGTAGGTCTACAGTTGTTGATAAGGAAAATAATACAATAATTTATAAATAATAACACATTGCATTTCATGTACTTACAACTGTAAGCCTCCTTTTGCCTCATCCTATATACTCTCAGCTTTGCACCATTTTTCTTCCTAACTTTTCAAAACACGAATAAGGTGGGAGTGGGGTAGGAGGTGGAGTAATCAATAACTAGCCAGAACCTGGGCAACCACATTCAGCTTTCCCATTCCAACATGTTCAGCTCTATTTATAGGAGTCATTTGGAGGCCCATATCTCTAATTTTTCAATAGGCATTCACGGGAAAACAGGATTTGCTGCAGTGAACAGACAACTTAGCTGAAACACATCTGATCCATTAAAGGCAGGCTCACCTGGTTGACAGGAGCTCGTATAAGCAGCAGTGTCCTGAGCAGATGGCTCCTAACAAGACTGAATTTAGTTCAAGCAGATTATAAAACCATAGGCTCCCTGGTTGTTTCGCTGACTTGCTCTAGAACTATTGTGGTTCATGCTTTTATTTCTCAGCCTCAGTTTCTGCATCTGTAAAACAGGGCCAAGGATTCCTGCTGCCTGCCGCTCCGGAGGGTAATGCAAACCATAGAGCCAGTGTCTGTAAAGCACTTTGCACTTCCATTACTTTCTCTGTGGATCTGAAGTAGGATTATTATTACTGGAAATGTCAGCGATCATCTGAAGGGGTTATTTAAATCAAAATGCTTTCTTCAGGAACATTTCATAAAGGAAAAGCAGAAGCATGCACAATCTCCTTGGAACTATCATAATTAGTCCCAGTAACAGTTGGGCCTTTTTATTTTCAGTTCATTTATAGTCAGATTCTACAAAATTGAAAACATCCAACATCTGGGCTGAAAACTTGTACAAAGCCAGAGAGCCCCCCAAATGGGCATGTGTGGGCTTCAGTGGCATAGCAGCCAGATGTACTTTTTGCCTCAACTACTCTTTTCAACCTTTAGAAAAAAATTATAATTGAATTTTCACACTTACAAAAACCCCTGTTTGGGTTACTTCTCTAATTTTTTTTAAAAAGTCTCTTTCTGATTAGTTGCACATTTAAGACTCTCAGCAGTCAGAAATTTCTAGAAAAGCAATCACCTAAGAATGTACAAAAGCATTTGAAGTTCCAGTTGTAACCATGTAAACTTTTACAAGGACAAATAGTAGTTAACATTGATTGTTCCTTCATTAAGGGTGGGCCCTGTTTGAAGCACTTAAAAGGTATTATGTCATTTAATCTTTGCATCCAGTCCATGAAGTAGGTTCTATTATCTTCTCCATTTTACAGGGAAAGAATCCAAGGAACAGACAGATTAGGTAACTTGCCCAAAGCACCATTAGTACAGAAAAAAGCAAAGTGTTTGGGTTGCATCTTGATGTTTGAAGGGAAATTTCACTTAAGTCAACCTTAATACAGCAAGAATCCGAGACAATCTTTAATATAATAAAGTTATCCCGACAAGATTAAACCTCTCTCTCTCCTGGGAAGAGCTGCATAGAGACTTTGACAGGACATTCAGAGATCAGACGGTGTGGGCTTCAGGAAACAATTCGACTCCAGAATTGGTCCCAATTTCTGCCATTTTCTGTGATATTCTGGGGGAAGAAAACATAACACACACACACACACACACACACACACACACTAACACTAACACTAACTTATTTCAGCTATTTGCTGAAGAAAAGCTGTCTCGATTTCTGTTGTTTCCACCCAACACCATCTAGAAGCTTTCTCAGGGAAGCAGGGGAATTTGCTGGGTGGCCAACCAGCTTTAGAACACCTGCTGGGGGGTCCATCGAAGAGCTTTGTGAACAAGGATAAAGAGAGCACATTAGCGTTGCCTTGTTTCATGAAAAGGAAACACACACAACAATACCTAGTTACAAAATCTCATTTTGCAAACTCAAGGTAAAATGTGCTGCCTGGGGCTCGGGCCCAACCCCTCTAGGGTTCTCCGCCATGTGCCTTCTGAAGGAACATCTGATTCGACTCCAAGGACTGGGTTAGATAAAACCAGAAGGGTTTATGTGCACAGCATTTAACTTTAAATATTTCTTCATGGAAATTTACAATGCACATAATTTACATATTCAATACCAGTGACAATTTACTTCTCCCATCTGAGCAGGGCTTTCAACTATGCCACTTGAACTAAATTAATAAACAGTAATTACAGAATGTTGTGTGAGCTAGCTGTTGATGTTGAGCAGATTCTAATCAACACCTTCTTTTAAGGGCCAATTAAAGCTGAATGTATGCAATATAAACATCTTCGAGTATTTAGACATGAAGCACAGAACAAGGTAAAAAAATTAAAATCTGAACAATTAGACAAGAGATGAGCCAGTCAAATCTAGAGAGATGGACCCTTTTCAGCCAGTCTCTAAAGTCATGTTAATTTCTTCAAATGGGGAGATTTTTGGTGAAATGGGGAGGAGTTCCAAGGATTCATTAGGCCAAATCCCATCCGTTTTGAGATTTCTTAAAATTTTGTATTATTTTCCATACGACTTAAGTTTCCTGGCATATTTAAAATTGCCTCGAAACACTTTTTCTCCTTAATTCATGTGCATCTCAGTGAAAACTTAATCTCCATATTTCTGACTTATTTATGTATGAATCATCTATCTGTTACTTGGTATCTGAGAAACCTTTCCCTAAACCCCATCTTTGGCCATCCAGGCGCTTCGCATCACAGGGTGTGCCCAGGCCCCTCTCTGGGGTTTACATTCCAAATAAATAGAACACACCAATCACTGAGGAGAGGGACTAGAAGCTATAGGAAGAAGAAATTGAACAGCCTCTCAATCACCTGCTGTCCTCAGAACCAACTGCTTCTGCTTCCTAACGTGGCAGCATTCCGGGCCGGCTTCATGGCTCTGGGAAAGTGAGTAAAGGGGAGACATTCCATTAATGATAAAATGGTTTTGTTTTTGTTTTTGTTTTTTGTTGTTTGTTTGTTTGTTTTGTTAATCCTCACCCAAGAATATTTTTCCATTGATTTTTAGGAAGAGTGGAAGAGAGAGGGAAAGACAGAAATATCGATGTGAGAGAGACACATTGATTGGTTGCCTACTGCATAAGCCCTGACCAGGGCCTGGGCCGGGGAGGAGCCTGCAACCAAGGTACGTGCCCTTGACCGGAATCAAACTTGGGACCCTTTGGTCTGCAGGCCAATGCTCTATCCACTGAGCCAAACTGGCTAGGGCAATGGTAAAATGTTTTGGATAACAGAGCTGCAATAGTATATGATAGTGAATGGGTTTCTCCAATAGCTGGGAGACATTGGTAACCACAATGCTTCCAAAATACCCATCTCAAGAGGTTGGCTGTAAATACTACTTTCTATGGCACAGAAGGTGGCATCCCTGTGAGAAGTCTGGGATCAGCACAGTCAGAATATGTGCATTTCTATCTCAGCCCCCAAGGCTGAACCTCAGCAATGCCCTCAGGATACTTGACTCCTCCTTTTAGAACACACTCCCTTCCTCTTTCCCTCTTTTCTACTCTAATCTCCCTTTTCTTTCTCCTGGACTTGCCTCTTCTCTGACTGTCTAAGCCAGGGGTGGGCAAACTTTTTGACTCGAGGGCCACAATGGGTTCTTAAACTGGACCGGAGGGCCGGAACAACAGCATGGATGGAGTGTTTGTGTGAACTAATATAAATTCAAAGTAAACATCATTACATAAAAGGGTACGGTCTTTTTTTTTTTTTTTTTTAGTTTTATTCATTTCAAACGGGCCGGATCCGGCCCGCGGGCCGTAGTTTGCCCATGGCTGGAAGGCTGGCCTCAGGCTTATTATCCCTGTCTCTCTCTCCCCTCCATCCTTCTGTAATCCATCTTGTTGAAAACTTACCCATAAATTGCTTTGAAGTAACGCCCAGAAAAGCTGACTTTGGTTAGTTGCCCATTCCATTGACAGGCATGCTCATCTTCCCCCATAACCAGAAAACGAGCTGTCTGAGGACACAGATTTTGTAATCGCATGGCTTCTCCATAGCACCTAGTATAGGCCTATTTCTGTGAATAACCACTAAATGAATATTTGTTGGATGAATATGAATGAAGCTTTTTTTTAAAGTCAACGAAATGAAAGCCTCTGTTTGGCTTCAACTATTTCCTCAATAACATTTGGAAGTATAATGATAGACTCTGTGCCAGAAATCAAAATTTTAAGGTAGTTCTTATTCACTTGTCACATATTATATTGGGAGAATTATGGAGCCACGGGGCTGGGAGCAACCAGAGGAAATCATTTTATCCCACAGTCCTGCCTCTGAAGAAGACTACTAAATATACTCTAGAAAAAATAGTTGTTGATTTTTGCTCTGTACATAATTATAAGCACAGTACTAAATAGCATCACTTGTTGAGTGCTCACTACAGGAAGGAAAGGACCCTCCTTGCTGTCACTGAGACCTTTATAAACACAATAGAGGCCTGGTGCATGAATTCGTGCACCATTGGTGTCTCTCAGTTTGGCCTGTGGGATCGGGCTCTACGACATCCCCTGAGGGGTCCTGGATTGCAAGAGGGCACAGGCCAGGCCGAGGGATCCCACCAATGCACAGTTGGGGCCAGGGAGGGATGCAGGAGGTTAGCCAGCTGGGGAGGGACCACAGGAGGGCTCCAGGACATATCCGGCCTATCTTGTTCAGTCCTGATTGGCTGGACCCCAGCAGCAAGCTAACCTACTGGTTGGAGCATCTGTCCCTGGTGGTCAGTGCACATCATAGTGACTGGTCAACCAGTTGACTGCCCCCTGGTGGTCAGTGCATGTCATAGCGAGCAGTTGAGTGGCCTTATCATATCATTAGCATGTTATGCTTTGATTGGTTGAATGGCCGACTGGTCGACCAGACACTTAGCATATTAGGCTTTCATTATATAGGATACCAGAGTCATTCTCCGGGGACAGCAGAGTATTAACTTTCTAGCCTGGGCTTTGGTATCAGAGAATTCAAGTTTCTAGTCTTAGCTTTACTGAATATTAACTATACTAGAGGCCCGGTGCACAGATTCATGCACAGGGGGAGGGGTCCCTCAGCCTGGCCTGTACCCTCTTGCAATCTTGGACCCTTCAGGGGACAGAGCAGTGCACAAAACGGCAGGCAGCGGGGAGGAGCCCAAGCTGGGCTGGGCGCTGCCCAGCTCGGTGCTCGGTGCTCTTGCTGTGCTCTCTCGCCACTCTTGCTGCTCTCTCGCCTCTCTCGCTGCTCGCCATGCTCGCTGCTCACCACTCCTTAGCACTGCCGTGGAGGCAGAGGCAGGAGAGGCTCCCGCCACTGCTGCTGAGTTTGCCAGCCTTGAGCCCAAGTTCTGGCTGAGCAGCACTCCTGCTGTGGGAGCGTACTGACCACCAAGGAGCAGCTCCTGCGTTTAGCGTCTGCCCCCTAGTAGTCAGTGTGCATCATAGCGACCGGTCATTCTGATAGTTCCATCATAATGGTCGCTTAGGCTTTTATATATAGATGATCTTGAAGAAAATGCTCAAAGGCCCTGAGCCTTTAACAGTATCCTCCCTGTGTAGTTGTTATAAAGGTTAAATGACTAACATAAGGTCAGACATATAGGTCAATGGAATAGAATTGAAAGTCCAAAAATAAATCCTTACATTTTTTATGGTGAATTAATTTTCTACAAGGATGCCAAGACAATTCAACAGGATAGAATCATCTTTCAACTAAGGGTGCTGAGACAACTAAATATCCACATGCAAAAGAATGAAGTTAAACCCCTACCTCACAGCATATATGAAAATTAACTCAAAATGAATCATATATGTAAATATAACAGCTAAATTATAAGAGTCTTAGAAGCAAACATAGAAGTAAATTTTTATTGCATTGGGTTAGGCAATGATTTTCCAGATATGACATCAAAAAGACAAAAGAACAGTAGATCAATTAGACTTCATCAAAACTAAAGAATTTGGGGTGTCAATGGACATTATCAATGTGAAAACACAACCACAGAATAGGATAAAATATTTGCATATTACATCTCTGATAACGAATTTATATCCAGAATATGTAAAGAACTCTTAAAATTAAATAATAAAAAGACAATAACAAACAACTCGATTTTAAAATAGGCAAAGGAGCCCTGGCTGGTGTGGCAAAGTTGGTTGAGCATTGTCCCAACCATGTAGAGGTGGAAAGTTCAATTCCCAATCAGGGCACATGCATACTTGATTCCTAGCAGGAGATGTGCAGGAGGCAGCCAATTGACGTTTCTCTCACACACTGATATTTCTCTCTCCCCTCTTCTCCATTCCTCTCTCTAAAATCAATGAAAACATTTTTAAAAATATTTTTTTATTGATTTCAGAGAGGAAGGGAAAGGGAGAGAGAGATAGAAATATCAATGATGAGAGAGAATCATTGATCAGGTACTTCCTCACGCCCCCCACTGGGGATCAAGCCCGTAACCCAGGCACGTGCCCTTGGCCAGAATTGAACATGTGACCCTTCAGTCCACAGGCTGATGCTCTATTCAGTGAGCCAAACCAGTTAGGGCAATAAAAATATATTTTTTTAAAATAAGCAATGGATTTGAATAGACATTTCTCCAAAGAGAATATACAGATGGTAAATAAGCACATGAAAAGTTGTTCAACACCATTAGTTATTAGGGAAATGTAAATCCAAACCACAATGAGATTCCACTTCACACTCACTAGGATAGCTAAAATAAAAAGATAGACAATGATAGTCTGGCAATTCCTCAAAAAGTTAAACATAGAATTACCATATAACTCAGCAATTCTACTCTCATGTAAATATCTATAAATATCAAAACATATGTCTGCTAAAACACTTGCACATTATGTTCATAGTAACATTATTCAGAATACAATAGTCCCCCTTATCCATGGTTTCACTTGCTGCAGTCTCAGTTACCCATGGTCAACAGTGGTCTAAAAATATTAAATAGAAAATTCTAGAGATAAACAATTTGTAAGTTTTAAATTTTGCACCATCCCAAGTGGTGTGATGAAATCTCTCTCTGTCCCATTCCTTTCCACCTGGGATGTGATTCATCCCTTTGTTCTGTGCATCCTACCCACCTGGTTAATCACTTCGTAGTCATCTCTGTTATGAGATATTTTGAGGGAGAGAGCACATTTACATAATATTACAGCATATCATTATAATTGTTTTATTGTATTATTAGTTATTGCTATTAATCTCTTACTGTACCTAATTTATAAATTAAACTTTATCATAGGTGTGTATGTATAGAAAAACCAGTATATATAGGGTTAGGTGCTGTCAGCATCCGCTGGGGGGTTTGGAACACATCCCCTATAAATAAGGGAGGCTACTGTAGTCAAAAAGTGGGAACACTCATATGTCCATCAAATGATAAAGCAAAAAAATATGGCATATCCATACAATTGAATAGTCTTTGGCAATAAGAGAATATAAAGTATTGACATTTCTTCAACATGAATAAACCTTTAAATTATGCTAAGTGAAATAAGCCATATATTGAATTATTTCAATTATGTGAAGTGTTCCAAATAGGAAAATCCATAGAGACAGAAAGTAGATTAGTGATTTCCGGAGGCTACAGGGATGAGGGGGATAGAGAATAACTGCTGATGGATATGTTTTTCTATTTGGGGTGTTCAAAACGTTCTGGAATTAGATAGTGGTGATGATCACACAATTCTGTGAGTATACTAAAAACACCGATTATACATTTCAAAGGGGTGAATATTATGGTATGTAAATTATATCTCAATAAAGCTAATATAAAAATAATTTAAAAATTTAAAAGACGATTAAATGACATACTTGGTACATGCTAAGTGCACAATAAATGCTGGTTAATATCATAATGTTTGCCTCTGTTGTTATGTGTTATTCTTATCCTGTTGTAATGTCCACATTGATTTCTGGACACTAAAACATGGTCTCCTTGAAGATAGGAGACATGACTTGCTTAGCACCCATGCCTTGTTTACTTCTCTCTTCCCAGTACCTGGAGAGATGTTTCACATAGAAAAAAAACTGTCCTATATAATAAAGAGGGAATATGCAAATTGACCATCATTCCACCACAAAGATGGCGGCACCCACAGAGGAGGCGGGGGTTTTCATAACACAAGATGGCTGCACCCACAGCCGAGGCTGAGTTCCCATAACAAGCTTTAACAAGCAATCAGCAGAGACCTGAGGCTGTGTGCCCCGACTCTCGCCCCTGTGGGGCTTGACAGGGGACCTCAGGCTGCGCCCCCTGCCACGACGCCAGGCCGGGGGACCTCATGCAGCGCCCTCTGCCTGGCGGGGCTTGACCGGGGACCTCAAGGTGCACCCCCCTCCCTAGTGCTGGGCCGGGAGACCTCAGGCTGCTCCCCTCACCCCAGGCCAGGGGACCTCAGGCCATGCCCCCTGCCTGGCGGGGCTTGACAGGGGATCTCAGGCTGCATCCCCCAACTGGCAGGGCTTGACAGGGGACCTCAAGGCATGCCCCCAGCCCCGGCCTGGGCTGGGGGACCTCAGGCCGTGCCCCCTGACCTGGCACCAGGCTGGGGGACCTGAGGCTGCGCCCCCTGCCTGGCGGGGCTTGACAAGGGGGGGACCGACCTGGTCTGGATCTAGCCCAATGGGGGTGGGGGGCAGCCGGGTCTGGGTCTCGCGCAATTTTGAGGTGCACACAGATGGGCGGGGACTTGACTCTAAGTCCCATGGTGCACCCCAGTCTCTGACAGGAGGAAGATTTTCATATACATTTTACTAATTTTCTTTCATCTCTGACACTTCTATTATAGAGAAAGGGCAAATAGCAATACTAAAATATTTCGTCTAATTAATCCCCTTTTAATGTGCATGAATTTCATGCACCAGGTCACTAGTACATAACATAACAACATGAAACTTAACAACAGACAAGTTCAAATGAATGAGTGAGCAAGTGATATTTTTCACAGACATATTTAGCACTTCTATATTATGCTGGACTTGGGCTTAGACATTTTCAGGAAACACAGACCAATCTGCATGGATGCTAACAGTTCCAGGGACCCTCCACAGCTATTTGAAGCCCTGAGTTTGGAGGGAGAGAGAGAATGGAGAAAATAAAGATGAGTGAATTCTAGTGGTCATCTTTGAGGTCTTACTTGGTCTAACTCATTCACTGAGTTTCTGTCCTTCTGGGTTAAAGTTATTTTATAAATTAACAAATCCAAATTTCAGAAGATGGAAAAGCTCGGAGCTAATAAAAAATCTGGAGTTTTTAATTACTTTTATTCTAAATCACAATGTTCACACAATAAGCTGCAAACAGCTCTTTCTGAGCTCCTAAGATGCAATTTTGTAATTCCAATCCTATTTTACATAGGACTTCACTCTCCCTCCCTGTTCCCATGAGAGATTGGCTATCAGTTACAGCATGTTTCCTGCTAAGCCTGAGTATGTCCTAAAAATCCTTCTCAACACAATACTCCAAGAAACCACTACTGACCTACTTGACTTACCTATTGCTGCATAACAAATTGCTCCAAAACTTAGTGGCTTAAACTGACAACCATTTTATTATTGCTCATAATTCTTTGGGTTGACTAGGCCTACCTAGGTGATTCTTCTATGCCCTGTAATGATGCTTGGAATGAAATTATCTGAAAGCTTAACTAAACTAGAATTTCCAAGATGGCTTAAGTACAGGCTGACAGTTTGTGGAGGCTTTCAGCTGAGAGCTCAGATGGAGCCATTGACTAGATAACCTCTGTTCTTCTCTGTATCACCTGGGCTTATTATAGCATGGCAGATGGGCTCCAAGAGTGGAAGCTGCCAGCCCTAGAACATCAACCATTTCCACCATGTCCTATTGGTCAAAGGCAGTCACAGTATCAGCCCACATTCAAGTGGAAGGGAAGTAACCTCTACCTTTTAATGTAAAGCACAGTTTGTGCCTACTGCTAGGAAAGAAATTGTTGGGAGCCAACTTCTGAGTGCTTCTACAGTCTACTCTCTGACCACAGAAATTCAGGTTCCTCCCATATGCAGAATATATCTCCTCCCTCCCTAGATTCCCCAAAGTCTCATTCTATCATGGTTACAGCATCACTACAAAGTCTGAAATTACATTATGGGTAGAGTGGCAGATGGTTCTCCTAATTTGTGGTCCTTTGTGTATAGTCTCTCAAGTACAAGAACCTAGGAACTAAACAGTTAACTTTTCTCTTCCCCACATACCCAACATATAACAATGAAAAAGGGACAGGATGACCACAATAGACACTTCCGTTCATAAATAGGAGAGTGGTATAGGAGGCACATAAAAGTCACTGGTTCATAGCAATTCTGAAATCATCCAACTCTAAAGTCAGGGAATGTTTCTAGAGAAGCAGTTTTCCATGGCTCTTGGCTCTGCCCTCTGAGCCCTTGGCTTCATTCTTTGAATCATTCTTTCTTTTCTATTAGAGATGCTTTATGATTACAGTGGAATAGATTTCTCAATTTGCTTTCTGACCACGAGAGGTTAACAGGGGTGGGCAAACTTTTTGACTCGAGGGCCACAATGGGTTCTTAAACTGGACCGGAGGGCCGGAACAAACGCATGGATGGAGTGTTTGTGTGAACTAATATAAATTCAAAGTAAACATCATTACATAAAAGGGTACGGTCTTCTTTTTTTTAGTTTTATTCATTTCAAACGGGCCGGATCCGGCCCGCGGGCCGTAGTTTGCCCACGGCTGGGTTAGGACTTCAGAAACTTCTTTGGATTTTGAACTATGTCTGCCCCATTTAGTCCAAGCTTATATAATCATTTAAAAAATTTTGTGGGCTTTCTACATATAAAATTATAATTCAATCCATTCAAAACACACAACCATAAATTTTTCTAAAATAAGTTTCTTTCTACCTTGGGCTGGGGGTCAGGGTACTATGGGAAAATGCCACTAAAACTCTTAGAAACTCTTTTGTGTAGCTGAGAGAGTATAGCAAGCAAGCCCTTAAGATTCTTAGAATCCCTTTGTCTAACTCTACAAGACACAAACTTAAATCTTGCTGAGATTTCACAAAGTATCTCACAACCACATCTTTGGTCCAATCTTGACCTTCAAGGCCGTATTTTACTGGCAGTGCCATGGAATTAATCTCTGCTTCCAGGTTTTAATTTAATTTAAGGATCCTTGATATGCTGAAGAGGTTGGGAGTGAGAGACTATTTTATTTTCCAACTCAGCAGATCCTAGTTTGGGAATGTTTCCTCCTGCTTTTGCTTGAAAACTAAACAGTTCCTTCTTTAATTTATCTCTTTTTATTTGTACATTGTCAGGCACCACTAAAACCAATTACTTGGCCTTTTCAACATTCTACCTGATAATCTCCTCAGTGAAATCCACACGTTTGTTAGATATATATTTTATATCTTCCATGTTATTGCAGTGCCACTTACTGCCACCACATAATTCCGGTCACCTGTTCTCTTGCCTCTAACACAGTTATTCTCCCTTCCATCAACATTCTTTCTCAAGACCCTTCTGGACTACACTTACTGCCTGGTTCCAAAGGTTTATGTTTTTGTTATTGCATTGTCTCACTTCTAGGTAAAAATTATTGTTTTAATAATCTATTAATTATTTTAAAAACTACTGCAAAACTTAGTAGCCTAAAACAACCATTTTTATTGTTTCTCACAATTCTGCGGGTCAGGAATTTGGACAGGGCACAGCAGAGATTGATGTATCTGTTCCTCATGTCTTATGCTGGGACTGGAATATACAGAACAGCTTCTTCACTTGCATGTCTAATGGTTCAGCTAGGGTGGCTCAGAGGGGCATAGGATGGATGGAATGAGTTGCCTGAGGTCATATGCCTGAAGTCTCAATTGTTGGCTAGATTCCTGGTTCTCCTTCATGGAGTCTCAGGGTCTCTCCCTTACCACATGGCTTCTCCATGTGGTCTCTCTAGCAGCACAAACAGACTTCTTATAGAGTAGCTCAGGACTACAACAGCAAAAAGCAAACACTGCCAGGCCTTCTTAAGGCTTAGGCCAAACTGGCACAACCCTTCTTCTACTTGGTTAAAGCAAGTTAGAAGAGCAGCCTAGATTTGAGGGAGGGAGGTACACAATGGTGTGAATACCAGGAGGAGTGATTCCTTGTGGGGCACCATTATAACTGACTACCACACAATCTACTGGAACTGGCAAAGGGGGTGAATTCTGTTTGCCATTTCTGACCTTTTGCTAGACCTATTTGTTCTAGTCTGAAGCACATTACAGCTTAAAAACAGATGTGTGACATCACATTGTAACTTTGCCCCATGCTGGCTCTGTGGCATCACACACTGATATGTGTCCTCTTCTTCCTCTCCCTTTACCATTAATCCCCACATATCCCTCAATAGACTCATGTAAACCATTAGTGTTTGGTTTGCTTCCTTCACTCATGTTGCCCATAGAGCATTTGGAGAAAATTGTTTCAGATTGCCTCAGCCACAAATTTGCTATTAATAGCAGTTCTGATTTCTGGAAGGCCAAACTGTTTGCATCAAAAATACAGACACAAGATAACCTGATGCACAGATGGGGACCACCGTGTTTCATCTGATATGAGGTAAATGGCAACTGTAAGCTCAAGTCTGGGAGACGATGTAAGGAAGACTGAGAATGTATCTACCAGAAGGGGTCTTGCCAAGGAGTTAGTGTGTGGGTTGCAGGAGTCTGCGAACTCTCAAAATTGCATGCAAAATTTTAGATGTTTGTGTGTGGTTCTGGGGAAAAGACCCATTCACTTTTATTAAAAGGGATTCTATGAACCAGGAAAAGCTAAGAACCCAGTTTCACATAGAATTACATGACACACTTTTCTGTCATTCAAAGACCAACTTACAACTTGCCTTAAACCACATCTTCCCACTTCAGTCTGAAGAATTGTAGGCTTGATCCATCATGTATATCAAAGGTAAGAGCCTATCCAGCTCTATTACTCTACTGCATGATCCTTTTTGCTCCTCTTTTTCTTCTTGCCCTTCTTTTCTTTCCTTCTCCATATCCTTCCATTTCAGCTCACATCCTGAATATTCTACCTTTAAAACAAACAAACAAAAAAACATGGCAGCCATATCCCTGGGCATGACTTGACCCATTTCTAACATTGATTGGCCAGTAACAGATAAGATGTTATAGGCGGTAGATTATCTCACACCCATAAAGTAACTTAATCTAAGATGAGAACTAGTAAATTATACTTAAACACTAGCCCTTGTTTCTGTGTAGCTTTTTTCTCACTCAGATATATGCCTTCCCTTAACAACAATAAGAATGGAGTTGACTTACGTTGTAGTGTGTTATTTTGATTAACTTATTACAGTGATTTTCAATAATCTCACATGTGAAAGTGCAGAAAATTTTCCCTTTCATTTACAGTTTTCTGTTCCATGTTATGTGTAATCCCAATGGAGAAGTGGCGTTTATTTATATGGATGCAGCCACTCACAGATATCATCAGCTCCTCTTGCTAAGTCAATCCATTAAGTGTCAAATGGACCAGATGCCCAGCTAGGTTCAGTGGTGAACACAAAGGAGAGTGAGACAGATTGTCTGCCCTCAAACTGCTTACCCTCCAGTGGGAGAGACAAATAAGAACATATACAAACAAGAAGAGGCAGTGAAGCATTAGACTAGAGATCTAATAGCCTTAGCTCTGCCTTCAGTTCCTCCTAGAACTCTCTATTCTTGCTATTTCTCCCTTGTTGCTTTCCTTAAATTAAGAAACCAAAGGAGCAAAAGTGAAAGTAAGAAGAGCCTCTCACTCCAGCTTCTTGTCTTGTTTCCCTTATTCCTTACAGGCATTTGTCTTCCTCTTTCTGTTCTTTGGCCCAGTGAATGGACACTTGCCCATTTTGGCCTCCTCTGCTTTGGCTTTCTGAGCTCTGGCCCCTTCCCCTCCTCCACCACTTCACCCAATGAGTATGTGCTATTAGCTCATATGTCCACACTCCATGCTAGGCCCTAGAGGCACGAAGATGAATCCAATCACTGTCTAGAGCAAGCTCGTTTACCAAACTTTCTATCTCCCAAGGATCTATCTCGCCTTCATATTGCACTTCTCTTTTATTTCTCCCACTCTTTCTCTTCAAACTATTTTTATTTCCATCCCAACTGCTGTGAGAGGCCTCCTATGAGAAGGAAATTATCTATAATGGAATAGGAACATTAAAAGCCTCAGTTTCCTTGGAAATTATTGATCTCATGAGGGGTTCATATTGGGTTTTGAATTTCGAGAACTAAGCTATGAGAAACTTTGTTTTTCTAACCAGACTATTTTAACACTTACCCTTTCTCACTCTTCTTCAGAGATTGTTTTTTAAACTTCATGCTATTAGAAGCTTTTCTATAAGCTCCAATCAGTGTAAGATTATGAAGGAACACCTTTTCAAATCCCAAAACTTGAACTAAATATCTCTAAGGTAGGAAGCGTGGAAGCACTCAATACCCACATCTCTGTGTGGGCAAGCCTGAATGTGCCTATGGGACAAGGTGTCGCTCAGCTGGTCTGTGTGAGCTCCTGGTATGCTGCCCAAGTTCAAGGGTACGTTAGTAATAGTTATCAGTTCTTGATCATTCATTTATTCACATAAATATATTCTGAGTACCTACCATGTAGGAGGCACTAAGTTGTATGTTGGGATTATAACAATTAATAAGACAAACACAGCTCATGCTTTGATGGAATTTTCAGTTCAGCTAGGAATATGGACAATCAAATATGCACAGCAGTTCCTAATAGCATCCTGCTTGTTACGATATCACTCACTATGTACCAGGCTCTCTGCTACATGTGCTATATTCTTATCTAATTTAATGTTCACAACACCCCTAAAAGCTCAGCACCATAATTCTCTCCACTTTACATCTGAGGAAACAAAGACAAAGTAGTGAAATAACTCACCCCAAATCACAGAGCTCTGAACTCAGTTCTGTCAGACTCCATAACCAGAGTTATTATCCACCACATCGCACTGTCTCACACAAAATGGAAGGATGGTACCCTGCTTGACATCTTAAACTGACTGTGGTCAGGATTGGGGAAAATTAAAAGAAGCAACATCAGCAGTGTCTTGAGCTGCTCACCTGCAGAGAGCTCTCTTATGAGAATTAGGAATAAGATAACAGCATGTTTTTAAAAGATCATTGTCTCTGACCCCAACCATTTTGTAATTCTAAGAGTGAAAGGGTCTCTGTAAAATGAATAAAAGTGACAAGAGAATTGTTTTCTAAAAGGTTTTCACTCATTTCCACAAAGGCTATATTCATATTTCCAAGGCTTTGTCAGAAACTCAAGACTAAAAATAAAATAAAGACCAGCTCCCCTTCGTAAGAAGAAAAAAGGGAGGCAGAGAAAGAAGGGACTGCACACAAAAGCACAGTTTTAAAATTCTGATTCCGGCCAAGGTCAGTAGACTGCCCAGGTCCAGACAACCCCAACTGGAACCCAAAGTGTGTAAATGCCTCATATCTCACTCCCTGGCGTGTGATGGGACATATTCCTACGGCAGTTGTTACCACTTAGCAGGTCAGAAAATAGATGCTATTCTTTGATTCTCTTGGCAGGATCTTCTTTTACCAGCAGAAAAGGATAAAAACTTAATTCTTATAAAAAGAAGAGTTCTCAAGAAAGTGAATCTAAAAAATAGTCTACTCTGGCAAAACTTGCTTCATAAATAATTTTCTGCTATACATTTGGGGTTTGTACATGATATCTTAAGGCACGTTCTACAAGGACAACTTGTCAGAATGCTCAGAATAACCAACAGGGTGATTTTTTTGCATTTCACCTTCCTGGGCCTCCGTTTCCTTTTCTATACATGAGAATATTTGGGCTTTGTCATTCTCCTTCCAGGTCTAATAATTTCTGATTGCATTCCATGAACTCAAACTGGATAGTTCCTTATCCTGATCATCTTTCCAACAGATGCATTCCCATAGGAAACCAGTCCCTGTGAGCATTTATAGCAAACTATATTATGGCTGAAAGGGTAGGCCACCCAGCCTCGGTGGCCTCCCTCATGCCAGGAGAGGTATGAGATAGGGCAAAACGTAAGGGAAAATTAGAATTAAAAAATGGTTTATAAAACTTCCTGACCTGGGAAAACAGTAAGGCTCATATCGACTAAATTTAAAGGGAAGGAAACCACATAGTATGATCTATGTCATGAGGGTAATATTTTAAAAATAGTAATCCTCTGTATATTTTTTACCTCTTCTTTTAAATTACGTTTCATAGCAGCCACTCTGCCTCTTGAACACGAAGGAAGTAGAGAGAGTGCCACTTCAGGAGGGAGAAAGTAATGATGTGTGTGTAGGTGGGGACAGAAGGAGGGGTTCTTCCACCAGAATGAAGAGAAAAATTAAAATCTGTCCTTCTAACCCTCAGTGGATTGTAGGAAGCATAAAGGCACAGAGGGAGGGCAGAAATGATGGGACATGCATGCCGTGAATAGTTTTTCTCAGCCAAAGTTTTTGAGAGTTAATCGTTGCTGCATAACTAGTTATCAAAAACTTAGCAGTTAAAATAGCATGCATTTATTACCTCCCAGGTCCTCTGCTTAGCATCTCACAAGGCTGCAATCAAGATGTCAGCCCCACTGTGTTCTCATCAGGAGGCTTGGCTGGGGAAGAATCCCTCCCCAAATCACTCAGGTTGTTGGCAGTTTTCTTGTGATAGTAGAACTCAGGATCCTCGTTTCTTACTGCCTGATGGCTGTTGGCCCTCAGATCCTAGAGATCACCCACAGTTCCTCCAGGTCATTCACATTTCTTGCCACATGGATTTTACCAACATGGCCACTTCATCAAGTCAGCAAGGTAAGTCGGTAGAGTGAGTTTATTAGAAAGATGGAGTTTTACAGACTGTAATGCAATCACAGAACTGATATTCATCTCTTTGCCATATTCTGTTGGATAGAAGCAATCACAGATTTCACACACATACAAGGGGTAGAGATTATACAAGGGCATGAAAAATAGGAAGTGGGGAATCATAGGGGTCACCCTGAACTCTGTCGGCCACAAATACCAAAAGACAGAGAGCCTTGATCTTGTCTGAGTCTGGAGAGAGACTCTCTTACGGAGTACTGCTCCCACCCCCATGCCCAGCATGTGGTGCCATATCAGAGCAAAATCACGGTGAGACTGAAAGAGGGTCTGAGTTAGTCTTCTGGAGTCTCCATTCTCGTGTGGAAAGTATTCAGAAGTTCCTGGATAGTCTACTGAAGAAACTGGAAAGTAACTTCCTTGCTGGACAGTCAGCTTACCAGAGAGGTTATCATACTGGAGCAAAGTGACCCCGTGGCCAACAGCAGCCCAGGCCAGCAAGCAAGTGGGAATCACAGTCAGACCTCAGAAGGCTACCCAGCACCAGCTGGGCCATCACCACGCTGAGAGAGAGCTCAAGTTTCCAGCAGCAGATGCCAGCTGGGCAAGTGCTAACAGTACAGGGAAAGTACAAAATCCAACAGGGCTAGTGAGGACTCAGAGAACCACCAAGAACCTGCAAAAAGACCTCTGGGACCACTCCCCATCACCATGGCAACAAAGTAACCTCCTCCAATCTATCATCTTGAGGGGGAGGATTCTGCCTGAACATTTACCTGAAAGAGATCATTTTAAACCAAAAGGAGACTGACATATTGTTAATTGGTTCATTTAAAGTTCACGTTTGTTTCCCTGCTACCCCCAGGCTGGAGGATCTTGAAGAAAATTCAGTCAGTTATAGAGAAATAAAGAAATTACATTTTCTTTGCACAATTGGATTGTGTGAGTAAATTCGTAATCTTGCTACACCTGCTATGTAACAGATACTATACACATATGTTTTCATAGAATTCTCCCACAATCCTATAAGGTAACTGTTATTATATTCCCATTTTACAAATGAAGTTGAAACTCTGAGAGGTTAAATAATCTGTGCAAGGTCACACAGCTGGTAAGTGGAAAAGTTTGTGTAGAACTCAGAATTGTCTGATTCTAATTCTTATGCTCTATTCATTGTATCTCTGTATTAGTCAGAGTAGGCCAACTCCTGTAACAAACATTCCTCAAAGCTCAATGGTCTTGCACCATGACATTTTGATTCTCACTCATGTCACAGTCCAGTGGAGGTTAATGGAGGGGTGTTTGCTCTACATATTCATTCAGAGACCCACCCTCTTTCTATCCTCTGTTTCTATCCTTCTCTTAATCTTCAGAGCCCTCTCCACTCAGGCAGAAAACAAAGAAGGAAAGACTGTAGAGGGTTGTGTAGAGTGGTTATATGAGACAGCCTTGAAATGGTACATATCATTTCTGCCCACATTTATAGGCCAGAACTAAGTGAAGTGATGTCACCTAACTGCAAAGAAGGCTTGGAAAGGTAGTCTAGGTGTATACCTCCAAGATAAAGGAATGGAATCTGGTGGGCATGCAGTATTCTTTGCCACAACCCCATATACTTGTATCCTGAAAGATGTATATGGCACCTTTCCCACCTCCCTCACTCCAGAAGAGTTAGATTTTTCCATCATTAGATCTGAATGTCAAAATTCACAAAATTATTCTGATAAAATGGTAAATATTATATATATACTGAGTGGCCAGATTATTATGACCAACCCATCAGTACTTCATTGGGCCACCTTTTGCCTTCAATACTGCGGCGATTCTTCTTGGCATTGACTCCATGAGATGTTGAAAGGTGATGCAAGGAATCTGACACCATGCCTGATGAATAACACTGCCCAGTTCTGTGAGATTTGATGGTTGTGGAACCAGCTGCCTGATGAAAAGACCTTTTAACTTCATTCCACAAATGCTCAATTGGATTGA
>NW_005371694.1:1767768-1772433 GCF_000412655.1 Myotis brandtii
CGCGATTTAACAGCCTTTGAACGTGGGATTATATATGTATATATATATATATATATATATAGCCAGAAAGCTTTATGTTTGGCTTCACAATATATTTTGCATGAATTATCTATGATCTATTCTGGTTTCATACAAAGAAAACTTGCAGCTGAGGTCCATGAATGGTATGTCCTCTGGGTTGTCTGTAGGAAGAAAGTGAGCTATGCTTGATTCCAGTTGCTTAGTGAAATCATAGAGTGACCTATATTTGAGATATGTTGTAGGACTTGGATGTTGGAATTCCTGTGGGAGGAAAAATACAAGACAGCATGGTTGTTTTACTATCATCTTGGATTGGCCCTAACTGCCTGGGAAATCATTCAGAAAACAAAATAATAATAGTTGTATCATAATTTAGGATAGAGGTTACCATGTCATATTGAATTTTGTATTCCCAGGACTGGTAGGCACTTGATGAGTGCTTATTGATTTTACTTTACCAATAAATGTATTTTAATGGTAACTCTAGGATGATGGGCTTAGAAAATGTATCTTTGGCTGGAATAAGGACAGTACTTTTCTTTTTAAAACCGCTGATATATTGAAATAATGTTGTGCTTAATAAATGCAGAAAAGGATAAATAACTCTCCACTTACAAATGTTTGCTACATGTCTCTGACTTAGGATGAGATCTGTGATATTCCAGCTGTGCTTTCTGCTATTCTTCAGAATTTGATGGAGGAGCTGAAAAAGCCATGGCTCATGGGAAGTAGGCACAAAAAGGGCACTGGTCCCCTACCCTTAATTCAAGCACAGCACCTCTGTCTTGATCTCTTGCACATATTGGGTTATCACATAAAATTTGAAAGAAACACCTAACGTTAAAGATGTTGGTAAACCAGTGGACTAAACCACTGGATTTGCTTAGGCATCACATGTGATGTAATTATTTCTGCCTATCTTTCTGTGCCTGAGAAAGAAACAACTGATGGGCAACTCAGAATCTATCTTTCTTAAAGGCAATTTGGAGAATAGAAAGAGTTCACATATATGTGGAATATATGAGCAAAATAAATTCAAATATATGAACAAAATAGATTCAGAGAGATGGAAGGATGGAACAGACTGACAAATCTCAGAGGGAAAGGAGTAGGGGGGACAGAAAGACATTAACCAAAGAATTTATATGCATAGATGCATAACCCATGGGCACATACAATAGTGCAGTGAAGGCCGAGGAAGGGGGTGGGAGTAGGGAAGAGGAGATCAATGCGGGGGCGGGGGGACATCTGTAATACTGTCAACAATAAAGATAATTTTTTTTAAAAAAAGAAAGAGCGAGCATGGGCTCTGAAAGCAGATAAATCTGAGATCAAATTATGGATCTTCTTAGGTATATACAGTAATATACTGAACTTATAGGATGGTTAAGAAGGGAGATTGCAGATTTAAAAGACAGGCTATATATGTATTGTAGTTGTAAGGAGTATAGTGTAGGTACTTAGACTGCTTGATCCTATGCTCTGCCTCTTACAAGCTGAGTAACCTTGGGCAACTTAATTAACTTCACTGACTCTCCATCTCCTCATCCATATAATGGGTTTATTAATAGTATTCACATCATAAGCTTGTTATAAGGGTTAAATGAATCAACATCTGCAAAGCACTCACTAGCAGCACAGTGCCTGGTGTATAATAAGTATACAATGATGACAATTCTTAGAGATAATTATTATAGAGTTCCAAGCAAAAGATATTCAATAAGTCATAACTCTGATAATTTTTACACAAAATCACTCTTTATAAAGTATAAAAATAAAGTGAAGGAAAAGTAAGGGGGGATAGATTGCTAATACAGAGTAAAAGAGTGATTCTTTCTTTACAGTGTTGAAGATGGGTAGAAAAATGAAAGCGTAGATAAGCAGAAGAGTGGGGGTTGTTCATGTGCTTATGGATAAATATACTTGGGCCAATTTCATGTTCATAAGTAGGCATTACCATGTAAGAGGGAAAGCTAAGAGGCCTGGCGTGACTCAGTGGGCCTCATTCCAAAACAGGCCACTATCTTCAGACTAGCTCAATAAAATGCATGTGAAATATGGAACCCAGCTAATACACAATGCCTTTATAAGGTTTACTAACCCACACCACCTATACCTGTGTACTGTGGACATGACCACCCAGCTCAGGGCCAGATTCAAGCAGGCAGCTGGGCAAAGAAGGCCAAGAAAGGAGGGACAATTAGCTCAGAAACAGGGCAACTCACTAACTGGGGCTTTTGCTTGTCAAAGCAGCTCCTACATATTCTTTAATGGGCAAGTATATGGTGCTCGTTTGTGCATTAAATAAAAGACAAAGAGAATAGCATATATGTAGCTCCTACTCTCAAGTACCTCAGGATCCAAGACTCATCAGAGAATCCTTTTCCCAAGCAGCCCAACAGGCAATAAGATCAGATGGCAACTTTGCAAACTCATGTTTTATCTTCTTAATATAAAAGCCAATTCCCTCCAATTATCCATTAGAGGCAAAAGGAGAAGAAAAAAATACCCTACAGTAACTTCTAAAATCCAAACTGATTAATTTTTCAAATGAATAATTTAGATCTTAGACATGGAATCATTTGGAAAGGAGCTTCTACATTAAGTAACTTAATTCTATACCTTTCAACACCAGCCGATGCCACTATTTCACAAAACCTAATGCTTGTCCCATCTGCAAGGACTTCCAACACAACCAATCAAAGGGAGGAAGCTGAGATTAACAGCAGGGCAGGGTTCCCTTTCAATTCTGAAGAGGAAAGGGCAGGGAAAGGGTGAGCTGTAGCCAGGTCAGTCCCTTCAACCTAAGCAAGTAGATACTTACGGATGCATAGTCGAAATTTTCTATGTTAATCTAGAAAGGTTATCTGGAGACAAAATGGACTACCCATCTCCAAAACACTTGAGTACAATAGAATTCATCTCCCACCAAAGACTTGGTGATTATATTTTAATTTATTTCAACATCAAGATTATCACAATAAATGTAAATTGTCATTACATGGTAGTTGTGTGGAAGCACATGTCTATAACAGGCATGTCAGATATACATACAGCATAGAGATTAAGATTGTGGGTTCAAGTCCTGACCCCACACATCTCTGCACCTCAAGTTACTAATCTATAAAATGGGTACAATCACATCACTTTCTCATTGTGTTGAAGTGAGGATTAAATGATTGATGTAATCCCAGTATATAACTTAATATAGTATCTAACACCTAACACTCTCTCAGTTATTATCTATATAAATAAAGCCTAAGTGACTGTTATGGCAGTACAACCAGAATGACCAGTCGCTATGATGCGCATTGACCACCAGGGGGCAAATACTCAATACAGGAGCTGCTCCCTGTTGGTCACTGCACTCCCACAGGAGGAGTGCTGCTCAGTCAGAAGCCAGGCTCACAGCTGGCGAGCTCAGTGGTGGTGGTGGGAGCCTGTCCCACCTCCACAGCACCGCTAAGGATCAGCAAGCCGAGTGATAAGGAGCGAGGGATCCCGAATTGCGAGAGGGATGTTTGACTGCTGGCTTAGGCCCAACCAGGCCTACACTGGCAGGTGGACATCACCCAAGGGGTCACAGACTGTGAGAGGGCACAGGCCAGGCTGAGGGACCTCCCCCGCCCCCGTCCCAATGCATGAATTTCGTGCACTGGGCCTCTAGTCTATTTATATAAAAACCCTGGGTATAATATCACGACCGAAGCTCAACCAACCAGGAGGAAGTCAGTCCTGCACGGGTTGTCTTAGAAATGGCTGCACCCTCCCTGAGCTGTTTCCTGCGAGGGCGGCGAGGTTTCAGGCAGGAACCCATCCTCAGAGCGTGGATGCACTGAGTCCTGGGTCCTCTTAGCCACAGCTGCGCCCTCCCTGAGCTCTTTCCAGTAAGGGCAAGGTTTGAGGCAGGAACTGGCTTTTGGAGCATGGACACACTGAGTCCTGGGTCGCCTTGCCAAGGGCTGCGCCCTCCCTGAGCTGTTTTCGGGAGGGCGAGGTTTGAGTCAGGAACTGACCCTCGGAGCATGGAGGCATATCTTTATAAAGTTTTAATACATTATATTAGAGGTCGTGGTAGTACTGTTTTACTCACAGCAAATTGCTGCAAATTTACTTCTTGGTGGAAGCACCTTTCATTCCCAATATAAATTATGCATTCCACTAAATGAAACTTCAATTTCTAGACTCGATATAAACAGTGAAGTTGCTAAAACTATTAAAAAGGCCCAACTTCTCATTATTGATGAATGCACCATGGCATCCACTCATGCTATAAACACCATAGACAGATTACTAAGAGAAATTTGAATGTTGTATTTGGTGGGAAAGTTCTCCTTGGAGGGGATTTCCGACAATGTCTCAGTATTGTACCGCATGCTATGGGATCAGCCATAGTACAAATGAGTTTAAAATACTGCAATATTTGGGGATGTTTCAGAAAGTTGACTCTTGCAACAAATAAGAGAAGAGGATTCTGCTTATAGTGAATGGTTAGTAAAACTTGGAGATGGCAAACTTAATAGCAGTTTTCATTTAGGGATGGATATTATTGAAATCCCCTGTGAAATGATTTGTAATGGATCTATTATTGAAGCTACCTTTGGAAATACTGTATCTATAGATAATATTAAAAATATATCTAAA
>NW_005371694.1:1772718-1827723 GCF_000412655.1 Myotis brandtii
GAGTTTGAAGAGCATGTGATGTTACAGTTAAAGTTCTAAGTACTTCATCACAAGGGAAATTAGTCAAGCACTCTGAAAGTGTTTTCACTCTTAATGTGGTGTACAGGGAGATATTAGAATAAGTTTAATCACTTTATCAGTCATTGTTTGCATCACTGCTGTTTTTATATCATGTTTTTGTTGTTTTCATATCATGTTTTTGGCGTTTTTATATCATGCCTCTGTTGTTATATCCTTTTGTTACTGTTTATTTATTAATAAATTTATATATTATTTTCATATACATTTTACTAATTTCCTTTCATCTCTCACATTTCTATTATAGAGAAAGGGCAAATAGCAATATTAAAATATTTCTGCTAATTAATTCCTTTTAATGTGCATGAATTTTGTGCACCGGGCTACTAGTTATCAAATAATGTTTATAAAAGCACCATTATCTCCATTATATCTCACTTTTATGGTTCTCTCCAAACCCTGGAGATATAAAAAAAAATTTTTTGTCTGCCCTGACTGGTTGCTAAATGGGTAGAGCATTGGCCCATGGACTGGAGGGTCTTGACTTTGATTCCTGGTCAAGGGCACATACCTCCATTGCGGTTTTGATCCCCGGCCCCTGTCGAGGTGTGTGTGGGAGGCAACCAGTCAATGTGTCTCCCACTCATTGATGTTTCTCTCTCTTTTGCTCTCTCTCTCCCCTCCTTCTTCCCTTCCACTCTCTTTAAAGATCAATAGAAAAAATATTCTCAGGTGAGGATTAAAAAAAAGGTTTCTATATGAGATGCTATGAGCTACTTTTCTAAAATTGGAGACTGTAGAGTCTACTAGACTTGAGCTTAAGTCCAGTTATGCCCAAGACTAGTTGCATGATCTTGGGCAAGAAGCTCAACCACTTTACATCTCAGTTTACTCATCTGTAAAATAAGTCTAATAGTAATAACTTTTCAGAAAGAATTTGTGAGGATTCAATGAATTTCTATGCTTAGGGCATTCAGCACCATCAACACTATTATTAAAACTACTAGAGGCCTGGTGCACGAAATTCATGCACTCAGGGGGTCCCTCAGCCTGGCCTGCGCCCTCTCACAGACCGGGAGCCCTCAGGGGATGTCCAACTGCCTTAGAGCTGCTGTGAAGGTGGGAGGCTCCTGCCAGCGCTGCACTTGCCAGCCATGAGCCTGGCTTCTGGCTGAGTGGTGCTTCTCCCGTGGGAGCACACTGACCACCAGGGGGCAGCTCCTGCATTAAGCATCTGCCCCCTGGTGGTCAGTGAACATCATAGCGACCAGTCATTCTGCCGTTCGGCTGATTTGCATATTAGCCTTTTATTATATAGGATTATTATTAGAGCAACAAGCTTCACCTCTCTGGCTTCAGGACACCTTTCTCTAAAATTAAAGAATTAGACCTGATTAACTCTAAGGTCCTCGTCAGCATTAACATTTTTAAAAAATATTTCTGAATCTATTACCACTTTACAGATGCAAAAACTGAGTCACAATTCACAGATAATAAATGTGATGGTTTCCCAGACCATTACCTTCACAACTAGACTCTAAATTCTTTATCCTGCTTTAATTTACAGGCCTACCAAAGGCCTGGGCCTTCTGAATGTTCAGCTGGAATGTTAATTGTGGGAAATTCCAGAATCTGTGGCCTAGAGACAAATTCTCATTTACCCTGTTCCTTGGCACAGGGACCCTCTTGCCTTGCCTTCAGAACACCATTTCCCTTTCCGAAGCCCACAAAACCAAAGCCAGATGGCAGTGCCGTCTGGTCTCTGCTGCCTTGGGCCCTCCCAAGGTGGCTAGTCTTCAGAGCTCCCTCCATAGCCGGGTCTCCAGTTCCCACCCCTCCTCACCTCAACCCCAAAGGTGGCTCCTTAGAAAGCCTTCTTTATATGACCTCCAGAAACACATTCTAAGCCCTCTTCTGAGCCTGAGCTGCTACTAACCAGGAAGACTACAGGTTCACTTGCTCCTTATCAGATTTAACCACCACCCATTTGTTTAAAAGAAATCATTTCTTTGTTTGCCAACTTTTGCTTTTGCTTTGCTTGCTTTCATGGTTGGTGGCAATTTGCATGAACATTTCACCAGCTGACCCTCTCCCCACACCAGGGCAATGCAGGAAGTTTCCATGGGGTGGTTCACGCAGCCTAGGGCTCTTGGAGGCACAGCTGGCCTGGGTTCCTGCTCTGCCTGCCCTCCCACTCGACTTCCGGGCTCCACAGGTGAGCATGATTCAGAGAGAGGCTGTGGCTGCTCCTGGGTGGAAAGCTCTAAACATCTGCTCAGTGGTGGGAGGTTTGGGAAGACTGAGGTGCTGGGTATTCAGAGAGAGGTGAGGATGTGGGAGGAAAGGATCTTAAACATCTTCAGAGAAGTCACAAGATAGAAAAAACAACTCGGTATTTCAACTCCCTGACTCACCATATTCTTCCAGGCAATGACCATCATCAGGCCCCTAGGGTATCTTGAGGGGTAGGATCATTTTCAAGGGCAGAGGCACTAATTAACCCTGGTGGGCAGATCAATGGAGAGATGGCATCAGTCAGATCATACTCAGAGCATGAGGAGACAGAGGGGTGCGTTTTGTATTTAAAGGCATAAACTGCTTGATTTATGCCTTTAAATACCCTATGGCCTTTATTGTCAGAACAGTGCATGACTTTCTCAAATGCTTTCAGTTTACCCTCCTTTTACAGGTGGGTGGGGGGGAGCATTCAGGGATGAAAGAATTTTCTGTAGGTTATGTGGCCAGTTCAGCACAAGAACGGATAGGATGGCTGGCTCCTGACCCCTACCGGGTCTTTCCCCCAGAAGTCACTGTGTCCGCTCTGTGCAGGACAAGAAGCCCAGGGTCTGGGGCAGTGGCCTGACATGCTCAGGTGGACCTGCCTTCCTTTCCTTCCTGCAGGAAACCAGTCACCTTGACAAGGGAAAATAAATTTTGCTAGGACACCAGCCAGAGTCTTGGAAGCCCTCATTTTTCTCCTCCAAGTACTCAACTCCCAGAGAGTCAAGCAATCTGCCTAGTGTAGCAGAAAGCCATGTCCATTTTTATTTGGAGCCATTTAATACATATTAGCAACATGCCGAGCACTGTTCCATGATCCCCAAGAGCCTTCCTTCCCACTTTGGACTGATTTATGCTAAAACAATTCCACACGCTGGAGCTTCACTCCAGCGCTGGCTGGGAAGGCCACCCCGGGGACTCAGTGGTGAGTGAAAGGGTTAGAGCAGCATCTCCTTGGCATTTCTAAGGTGAGGCACCTCCCATGAACTCTAAGGCAGGTCGGCTTTATATCTGGTTGGCCTGAGCCTCAGCAGGTCTGGCTGGGTTTCAGTGCATTGTGGTCAGAGGTGTGAGGGGAAAGCTCTCTCAACTGGAGACGGACCAGCTGCCAGGTGCTGGCTCCTCCCGCTGGAGACTCACTGACTGAGGCCCTCGGCCCTTGAGCACTGGTAGAGAGGAGGCCGCTCTAGTTACCCCCCCCCCCCCCCCCGTTTCTCCTCCTGCAATCTGAATTGTGTGCTGTTACTCAGACTCCTTATTCCAACTCCTACAATCAATTGTGCCGTTACTGCGACTCCTTATTCCAAACTTCCTTGTTATTATAGTTACATAATTTTGATCAATAATGTGTGACCTCATGAAATAGGATTTCTGAAAAAGAAAAGGTCTGTTTCCATAAAGAACTAAGTGGGATAATTGGGAAAGAATGGGTGAGACTAAATCCAATCGCTGCCTAATGAGGTATGGGCAGACAGCTTTAAGAATTGGGGTAACAGAGGAAAAATGCGAAATAGGTCTGCGCTCAGATGGCTTCACAGGTGTCTTTCCGTCTGCCTCCTGCATGAAAAGAACGCACGCTGGAACTCACAGCTAGTGAGTTAGGGGGCGGTTTATGGGAGCCTAGCCAGTGGACCCTTACTCGAAAACAAACCTTGGCCCTATATTAACAAAAACTAATGAATACAGTACATTTATTTATGCTAGGACAACTTTTTGAAATTTGAAATGCATACTTTTCTATGACTCTCCTCTTTAGCTGACTTTTTTTCAGATCTGAATTACCAGTATGAAAAGGGAGATTCTACTCTGCTAGGAAATAATATACCAACTTACATAGGACCCAGAGAGTGAATTAGACAAAACAATGATCTCCCAAACCCGAAGGCTTTCTCCTCCTTTATTGCCCACAGAGTCTTGATTCAGTTGTTCATCTACTGAGTTTATCAATACCCTGAAGCACCTCCTATAAAAGGCACAGTACCAGGGACTGGGACCTGAGGAAGACCAAGGTGGCTGGCAGCACCCCCACCCCCCTCAATCCTGTTCCTTCACCGAGGCTCTTTTCCTGAGTTCCCACTTTCCCCTCTACCTAGCAGCCTAGCCACCCTTAGCCCACCATGCCACTGTGACCCCTTGACCTTGTTTCTGCCTTCCTTTGCCTGGGATCTTCATTCCCATTCTCAGTCTGTCCAAAACCTTCCCATCCCATATGCCACCTCCTCCTTGGAGTCCATCCTGATATTCCCAGGCAGAAATGATTTCTTCCCACTTCAAATCTCACATAATTTTTTGTTGTTGCTTCCTTATGGAATTTACAAGTTTCTGCCTTAAAATTAATCCTCTTCCTGATTTTCAAAGCCACTTAGGTGAATGACCACGACTCATTCATTTTGGCATCTCCACACTCCCTGGTCCAAGGTCTTATTAATAAACTCTAATTGCTTCTTTGATTACTAAGGTTCTATGTAGAAAGATTAACTGGATACAGAGATGACCAAGAAAAAACACCTGTTGATAGATTATGGATGTGTCTCCTTATCCCTATGAAACACTTTTAATTGACTATGCAATCTTCAAAGCATCTTTTATTCACCAGCTAGTTTGCAAGTAATACAATGAGATCTGCTAAAAGGAAAATTCTTTTGGAAGTTTTATTTGTTTGGGAACCTTTTGTTCTATGGAGATTTTCCTTCCTGCTGGAAAACATCTGGATATAAAATGAAAGAAATTAAGTTTTTTTCTCATATTTCTAGAAATATTATTCTCCCAGGGATTTTGTTTCTCCTCACGTGCCCAGATGGGGAGGTATGGAACTATGAAGCACATGATACCTCTTTGGAAATGTGAGAATTACAAAAGCATCATTCTCCCAGTTGCATTATAATGGCTATGAATCTGCCTTGTGATAATGTAGGCAACTGTACATGAGAATGATCTAAGGAATTACCCAGGATGGCCATGAATCCAAATTATTACAGTCTTTAGCCCTGTGCACCAAACATATTCATAGGTACTCAGCATTGCATGTCTCTGAAACACCATCATTTCCAAAGAAAATAATTACACTCAATAATGTTCTTTGTGTTCTTAGAGTTGGTAGGTCACCAGACTGATCCAGGTTTTGTCTGCACAGCTTTGCTTGTTGCACCATGGAAATAGATTATGCCTGAGAGGAAGTTAATTTAGCAGCCTTTATAAAGGTCTTGGAGGGAAGCAGGGTCCCATAGTAGAAAGACCATGGGCCTGGGGTTCAGCCATATCAGGCCAACATTCAGCTTCGAGTTATGTGGCAAACTGGCAGGCCCTTAGTTTCCTCATCTGCTAAATGGACAAAAGAGCCCTAACCGGTTTGGCTCAGTGGATAGAGCGTCGGCCTGCAGATTCAAGGGTCCCAGGTTCGATTCTGGTCAAGGGCGTGTACCTTGCTTGCAGGCACATCCCCAGTAGGGAGTGTGCAGGAGGCAGCTGATCGATGTTTCTCTCTCATCAATGTTTCTAACTCTCTATCCCTCTCCTTTCCTCTCTGTAAAAAATCAATAAAATATATTTTTAAAAAATAATAAATGGACAAAAGAATATATACTTAAAAGTTTTCATCCCTCCCCCCTCCAAAATATTGAAATTATGTGAGGTAATAAATGTGTTACCTAGCTTACTGTGGTAATCATTTCATAATATATATCAAAAGACTGTGTTGTACACTTTAAAGTTATATACTGTTATATGTTAATTGTATCTCAATAAAGCTGGGGTGGGGGAGAAAACCTGATTCACACAGGGCAAAGCACTGAAGAGGCACTGGGACCACAAAGAAGATGAAGAGTCTCTTCTTCTGTAATAAAATTCCACACATGTTGCTCTGGCAGCCCAGGGAAGGGCCTGAACTTCCCAGGAAGGCCTCACAAAAGAGAAGTTGCTTGGGTTGATTCTTGAGTGGATGTTTACATTTGGACAAAGGAGTGGGGGCACTCCAGGGAGAGGGAACAACAGCAGGAGAAGTCTGGAGGTACAAGGAGCATGGCATATGCAGAATGTGGCCAGGACATCTGTGTGACTGGAACCTAATTCCGTAGAGGGGAGGAAAAGGGGTGTAGTATACATGAGAAATGGCAAGCTTTTCATTATATGAGCTAATAGCGTAGGAAATTAGGCCAGAAAGTAAGAGGAGGACAGAACCAAGACAGCATCACACGGACAGCACCAGCGGGTACTCATTCAGTCAACAAAGGCGTCTGAGTCCCTGCTCTGTGCCAGGTACTAGTCCAGGTGCATGGAATACATCATAAACAACCCAAAGCTGCCCGCGCTAAAGGAGCTCACAGTCCAGTGCACAGACAGGCACTAAATAATAAACATAATAAACAAGCAAACTACTGTATATAATAAGGTAGATCAGTGGTTCTCAACCTTCCTAATGCCGCAACCCTTTAATACAGTTCCTCATGTTGTGGTGACCCCCAACCATAAAATTATTTTCGTTGCTACTTCATAACTGTAATTTTGCTACTGTTATAAATCGTAATGTAAATATCTGATATGCAGGATGTATTTTCATTGTTACAAATTGAACATAACTAAAGCATAGTGATTAATCACAAAAACAATATGTAATTATATATGTGTTTTCCGATGGTCTTAGGTGACCCCTGTGAATGGGCCGTTGGACCCCCAAAGGGGTTGCGACCCACAGGTTGAGAACCGCTGAGGTAGATGATAAGAAAAAAGAAACAGAGAGTAGAGTAAGGTAGGGGGAATCAGGAGTCCTCAGATTGGGAGAGAAATTTTGAGGTTCCAACAAGGATGACCCCATTGAGAAGTGAGATTTGAGTGAAGACTTGGAGGAGGTAAGGGAGTCTGGCAAGCAGATCTGGGAGAAAAGCTTCCAGACAGAGAAGGAAAAAAGGTCCTAGGGTTGGAAGGCCAGCAAGGAGGTCAGGGAGTCGGGAGTGAAATGAACAAGGGAAGATACATGGGAGATGAGGTCAGAGAGCTGATGGCGAGCCTGATTGTGTAGGCCCCCTGTGGCCACTATAAGGACTTTGGTTTCTATTCTGAGTGAGCTAGGAGCCATGTGAATGGGAATGTTCCAGCAGAGAGGAAGGCATTGAAGATGTTTGAGGGGAGGAAGAAGTGCTGTAGCAATCTCTTTGAGCAGGAGGATACACAGGCAGAGGGACTGGCTTAGATGGGAGCATAGGTAGTTCTTTTGAAGGAACAGGCTGCAAGGCCAAGTCTGTGGGTGTAGATGGTAGTTAAGTGGGTGGATATGGAGTAGGAGTCTGTGGCCTTACTCTTCTGATGGCATCAATTTTCCAGTGAAGTAGGAAGCAAGATCTTTAGCAGAGAGTGAGTATGAGAGTCGGGGTGGGGGATTAGTTAACTGAGAGGATGAAAGGACCAGGAACTAATGGAGTCATTGCCTGGCAGCATTAAGGACCCACTACAGGTGCATGGTCATGAATTTAAAGTGAGACCACTTTGCACAGCTGTGTGGTTTTCTCCAGTTTATTCAGCTGTGTGGATGGAGGAGGAAGAGAGTTGGATTTTAAAAGATTGTAGTTTCACCAAATAACTTTGAAGAATTTTCAGTTATGATGTAATTATGATTGAACATGGAATTTAATCTCAGTAAGGAGAAAAATGAGGACATCAAAGGAGCGAGGAACAGTGAAAATGTAGAAGAATCAATATAGTCCTGGAGGCCAAGAGATTGTTCAGGTTGGTGTACTATGGAAAATGAGCTAGAAAGGTAAGGGCCAAGAGCAAGTGCCTTAATTCGAGATTATAGAGGAGCTATCCTCGCTGGCAATGACAAGGTACAAGGGTAAGGGGCTGAAGTCAGATAGTTGGAAAACCCACATCAGGTTGAGCCACGCTAGAGGCAAAGATTCATGGGTCACGGGCGGTTGAAGCATGCTGTGACTGAGAATCCCAGAGTGTCGGATGAGGAATGAACAGGGCTGAACGCAGAGTCTGGATGCCTGGCCAAGGGGAGGCTGAACAGAGGAGGGAAATCAGGAAAAACTGACGTCCTGGAAGCCAATGGAGAAACAATCTGTTTTTGCCGGCAGTCAGATTCCTTAGGAAGGTCAGATAAAGTGGGGACCAAACATTTTTTCACCAGACTTGGCAATAGCATATCTTTGGTGAATTTAGTAGCAGCTGGTGGAGTGAGGAGGTAAAAAAAAAACCCAAGACAGCGAGTGTGGACTCCATTCTCTTTGAAGAAGCTCAGGAGTAAATCAAGCGGGTTGTTAGACTATATCTGATACTAAGTCCCCTATGGCTATAAGCTGAGCCTTCTGACAGATCCCTCCCTGGAAATGCAAAATGAAAAGAGAAAATACAAAAATGACTTCATTGCTTTAAATCATGTGGATCAGTATGTACACATCTGTAAAACACTGTTGTCAGGACAACTGACAAAGCCTCGCAAACCCATCATTCATTTCATTCATCTTTCAACTGTGGGTGCCTCCTTCTTTTCTCTATTGCTATTCAATAAACTTAATTGAGATGAGGACCTGCACATTTAGACACAGTGAAACCATTGTCATTTTGGATTGGATCATTGGTGATAGTAAAGAGGACCTCAGGTAATGTACAAGATATAGGGGTGATATTGACCCTGCAGGCTAGGTAGCCCAATCAAAGTCCTAATTGGGCCACAGAGAGCCTGAAGGATTCAGCCATTCCTTAAAATATACATGTAAAATTTAAGAGCCTACTACTTGCTTATTTGAGAAAATGAGAATGACAGTATGAACCATCTACTTCATAGGATTGTTGTAGAATACATTGTTAGTAACTGCAAAGTATGCTAAGGAAAAACAAAGCCTTATGAATGATATTCTAGTTATTCTAGCTGTGTTGAAATCTTCTTGGGCACTGATTTGGTTTAATCTATAAATAAGGAAAACCTATTTCACCTAAGTTACTGACAAAGGCATATAATAATCGGGCGACTTCAAGATGTTCAATGGAATTATCCCCTAAGTGTTTTATAAAACACTATCACTAACATTAGGCCTATGTCTGAGGTAGGTGAGGAACCCCAAGAAACTCAGTAGATGAAAGCTGCTTTGGTATCCTAGATTGGGTCTGCATTATCTCTATTTGATAGACCCAAAAGTAATGTAAATGGTCCAACAGCACACACCTATAAGTGCCAGACCCAGGATCAGAATGTAGGTCTGTTGGACTCCACTGCTGGCAGTGAGGAAAACCCAGAGGTGAATTACATGTGCCCCATGTTCTCTTGAGCCACACCCCAGACATCCACACTGCGGTTTAGGCGCATCCTCAGAGACTTGAGTTAACCAACACAGGTGAGCAAGAACTAAAACTTGAGACATGAATGTCTTCTAGCCTAGCATGCCTTAGACATTCAGAATCAGTGTGTCTTCTCTCAAGTGTGTTCAGTTTATACAATTACACTCATTGCCTGATAAGTTTAGGTAATGCATCTTTTAAAAAAATTCTCCTCCCTCTCTCTATGCCCTGTTATCTGCACTTCCCAACCTTTCCAAAATCATCTTCAGTTGAACAGGGGAATTGGATCCTGGGACAGATGGAACCTGCTCACAGGAGTCATCCCAGCTGTGTGGACTCGTTGCTTACAAACCTCTTCCTTTCCACCTTGGGCGTGCGCTTCACAAAGCCCTTCTGGGTCATCGTGTTCGCCTGGGTTCATATTGACAGGCCGTTTCCTCAGCCTTGCCAATTCTCTATGGGCACCCCAATCTCTATGCATAGAGTTTTGTGCAGAACAGCAATGGACCATTGGTCCAATTAAGTCTGAGACATTTCAATGGCTTCTGTAAGAGGAGGTGGGGCACAATCTGTAATTTCAGCGTTTCTTGCGAGGAGTTTCAATCCTGCCAGGAACTAAATCATTTTATCGGTTTTTAAAATTTTTTCACTTGTCCCATTAAACTACAGAACTGGAACATACCCATGAATGGCTTCTTTCTGCTTTTACTTGAGGAGTTCCTGACATAACAAAAACTAGTAATTAACTGGTTCGGGGACATTTACAATAGCCTCTTTAAACAAGTTGCAATGTGGGCACTCGCCATCCCACTCTACATTGCTGATGCTGCCGCAATGCACCCTCTATTCAACAAGCTTCACACCAGCATCCCCCTAGCTCTTCGCCGTACTGTCCTTGGGCTTGAAAATGCCCTCTTCTCTCATTTCCCTCAGAACAAAGTCATCTCTATGTGTTTGACTCCTCCTCTCCAATCCCAGCCAGGCTCTTCACTCCCCCAGAATTCAGTCTCACCAGCATCAAAGGGACATATACTGGGGAGCAGAAGGGGGGGTGCTCTGAGGTCCATTGTAAAAGCAGATGCCAGGGCTCAATCAAGAGGAACGTGACCTTGTTGTTGGCTCTCAGAGTGAGAGGTCGTTGAATCCTCACCTGTTCCTTCACTCTCCTCTACCAGCCTCGGCATGAACAATATCAACTTCTTGCTGGAAGTAACCTAGTTAGTTTAACAAATTAGCACAAAACCTCCCAACTGGTCTCCCCCTTCCAAACTTGCCCTCTTCTCCCCACAGCTCCTTTTGCACAGATTGGCCAGAGTGCTCTTTGAAAATGTAATTACAGTGAGTCTCCCCCTAAGGTCCCTATTGCCCTTAGAATAAGTCTAATTCCTAAGCAGGGCAACACTGTCTGCCACATGCCTCCCCGGCCAGGCTCATCATTTACCACTGTCCTCATGTTCACTCTGCTCCCCTTCCCCCCACCCCTCAAAGCTTTGGGGCCTCTGTATTGGTGACTCCCTCGGCCTGCAATGATGATTCGCAGATGGCTGGCTACTTCTGGCCTTCAGGTCTCAATCAGAAGTCAAGTCTTCGGGAGCTCTTCCCGGACACACACACACACACACACACACACACACACAGAGTCATTCTGTCATATCCCCTGATTTTAGTTTTAATAACAATCTTACTCTACAATTATAGCTACTATCCTTGGCTTACTTGTTCCTTGTTTCAACCATAGAATGAAAAACTCCTCTTGAGCAGGGACCTCATTTGTCTTGTCACATATACTGCATCTGGCACATAATAGATGCTCAATAAATATTCTCAAATAAAGGTTTTTGCACTAGGCATTGAAATTACACCCATGGCCAAGTTCCTGCCCTCTGATCTCCATAATCTAGAGGAGGAAACAGACAGGAAAATAACCTTTAAATTCAAGGACTTTTTAAAAATATATATATATATTTTATTGATTTTTTACATAGAGGAAGGGAAAGGGATAGAGAGTTAGAAACATCGATGAGAGAAAAACATCGATCAGCTGCCTCCTGCACACCCCCTACTGGGAATGTGCCCGCAACCAAGGTACATGCCCTTGACCTGAATCGAACCTGGGACCCTTTAGTCCACAGGCTGACGCTCTATCCATTGAGCCAAACCAGTCAGGGCAATTCAAGGACGTTTTAAAGGAGCAGTGGCAACGTGATGGAAGTCTGCGTGGGAGCAGAGCTCTGCCCTCAAGCTAACCCACCCTGGTATCTCTGGAGCAAAGGTAGGTGATCTTATCAGGGATTTGGTGAAATGGGAAAGACTGTGCCCTGGAATTAAACACCAAAAAACAAACTGAAAAGAAGGTGGTTCCTGGTTAAACACACCAACCCTGTTACTAACTCACCCTGCTGTGCAAATTTATTAAAGCAGTCTCCAAATAAACAACTCCTAAAACTAATCAGGAAGTGGAAAAACATAAAAATAATCCCCAGCCCACAACACACACCCATGAAAACAAGAAATAAAGAAAAATGTTCTATATAAAACCCGTGGGGCCAAACTCTGTCCTCAATTAGTGGCGAAGGCTGCCAGCTGAAGTCAATGGAGGTTTTCAGTCCAATAATAGAGGCAGGATTGGGGCCCACTATGCATTGCATTCACTTTTAGGTAATAAATCAGGAATGTCAAGTGGGTGTGCGTTGGCCTTGCTGACATAGTAATTAAAGTGAACAGCACTATCTTCAACATTGAGATCCACTGCAGCTCATAGCAGCAGCCAAGAAGTTGTGTGTGTGTGTGTGCGTGTGTGTGTGTGTGTGTGTGTGTGTGTGTGTGTGTGTGTGTAGACGGCCCTGCATGGGCTGGGTCAGGCATCACTGGGAGGGATCGAACACTTTCAACACTTTTAGCCAGCCTATGCCCTGCCCAGACTGGATACATAATTTGTGGGGCCCAGGGCAAAACAGAAATACACCATGTTAAAAAAATAATTTAAGAATCTTAAGGTGGTGACAACAGAGCAATAAGCCAAGTCTGGGACCCTTCTGAGCATGCACAGGTTGCACACCCATGAAGCTGGCCCTAATAGTAAGAATCATTCTGGAAAAGAAGCATGGGATCAGATATAAAGCTCTCCATCAGCATCACAACTGACCATTTTTGAGCATTTCCTATGTACCAGCAGTTGTTCTAAGTATTTTACACAAAGTAACCACATTTACTTCTCACAACAAGTTCGTGAGATAAAAAGCCCAATTATTATCCACATTTTATGTTGAAGAATCTGAGCTGCCCAATGTCATGCAGCTTGTAAATGGCTGAGCTGAGATTCGAACCCACAGAGTCCAGCTCTCTTAACCACCTTCTCACCATGTTAGTCAATGCACACGCTATTCTGTTTCTCTCATTCTGACAAGCCTCTCACTCCAATCTTCTGAGAATGAATCCCCTCATAATCATGGATTGTCTGAATCCAAATATCCACTTTGTGGCCTGCTACTTGTGTGGCCTTGAACAAGTTATTATTATTTTGTGAACCTTGAACACTCTAAGTCCACATTTCCTCATCCAAATAAAAGCGATTAAATAGAACCTATCTTATAATGTTGTTGTGAGAACTTATTGAGTTTATTGAAGTGTCAGGTGCATAGGAAATACTAATAATTTTTAGCTACTGCAATTATCATTACTATTATTTGCAAATCTTACATAGAAGATTTCAAGCTAATTGCAGCCACTTGCTCTTTTTTACTTCTTGCTGGAATCTCTAGTAATGAGGAAGTATAACCTATTATATTTTGCTTGGGAATTTACACAGTAGCCTAATGATAACAATAATAATGGCTATCATGTATTGAAACTTATGTATACCAGGAACTCTACATAGATTATATAATTTAGTCTTCAAGACCAATAAAGGGTTTCAAGATCATTAAAGAGGAAAAGAATAGTCTTTTTAGCAAGTAATGTCAGGACAACTGGATATCCGTATATTTATGTACAAATGAAAAAGGTGGACCCTTACTTTACACCATATACAAAAATTCAATATGGATTAAACTCCTAAATGTAAGAGCTAAACTATAAAACTATTGGAGGAAACGTAAGAGTAAATCTTGATGTTCTAGGGTTAAGCAATAGTTTCTTAGATATTACACCAAAAGTATAAACTACAAAAGAAAAAAAATTGACAAATTCAACTTCACCAAAATTAAAAGTGTTTGTGCCTCAAAGGATACCATCAAGAAAGTGAAGACAACCCACAGAATGAAAAAAAAATATTTGCAAATTATATATATGTTAAGAAATTTGTATCCAGAATATATAAAGAACTCTTAAAACTCAACAATAAAAAGACAAACCAATTTAAAAATCAGCAAAACATTTTAATAGACATTTCTGCAAAGAAAACATACAGATGGTGAATAAGCACATGAAAAGATGTTCAACACTATTAGTCATTAGGGAAATGAAAATCAAAATTACGTTGAGATACCACTTCACACCCACTAAGATTGCTAAAATCAAAAGACAGGCAATAACAAGTATGTGAAGAAATTGGAACTTTCATTTATTGGTACAACTGTTTTGGAAAACAATTAGGCTGGTCCTCAAAAAGTTAAGCATAGAGGTCCCAAAAGATCAAGCAATTCCATTCTTAGACATATACCCAAGAGAAATGAAAACATATGTCCATACACAGCCTTGTACACAAATGTTCATAGCATTATTCATAATTGCCAAAAAAGAAGAAACAATTCAAATTTCTATCCCATATCAGATGACTAGATAAACAAAATATGCCATATTCATACAATGAAAGATTATTTAGCAATAAAAAGGAATGAAGTACTGACAGGCGCTAAAAAAATGGGTGAATCTTGGGAACATTGTGCTAAGTGAAAGAAGGCAGTCACAAAAGACCACACATTGTATGATTTCATGTATATGAAATGTCTAGAACAGACAAATCCATAGAGACAGAAAGTAGATTAGTGGTTTCCTGGGGAATGGGAGTGACTACAAATGGTATGAGTTTCTTTTGGATGTGATGAAAATGTTCTAGAATTAGAGAGTGCTTGCTGATGGTTACACACTGTGAATATACTAAAAACACAGAAATCACTTTTAAAAAGTGAACTTTATGGTATGTAAAGTATATCTCAATAAAGTTGTTATTAAAGACAAAACCTTAAAAATAGAATGAGATCAGGATCATTCTTCCTGTTTTGTGGATGAGGGAACTGAGGTTCAGAATGGGTAAGTAACTGGCTTAGGGTCAAAGAGCAAGACAATCAGATCTACTATTTAAACCTCCAAGCATCTCATTTGCATCTCTATGCCTTAACTAAACTGCTTCCAAAGCTTTGGAAATTTAAAAAAAAAAAATCCCTCTTTAAAAAAAGGAAGAGGCTCCAGCCACAGCTGGCTTAGATCTGCAGTCACTTAATTCAATCCTCATTTCCCAAGTCCCTACTGCCAGGTTGGTCTTAGGTCTCAGGCAGATGGGCATGTGATGAGGCACATGGGAAGCCTACGAAAGGTCATAAACCTTATGTCAGTGTGACCACCGACCCAGACTGTGGCCCACTGGCTCTGATCAAGAAGTCTACCCAACAATCGATAGTAATGGCAGAGGTTCAATTCAATTGCTCACAAATCCCATCCATCATTAGGACAGCAGAACAACAATACTGGCCTTGCTAGGACCTGGTCTTTCACATTCACAGGCTTAATGCAAGTAGATGTTCTTTTCATCCTTAATGATTTCCATTCTGGAGCACTGAGGCTTCTTCTGAAAAAGTACCCAATGCAGACTCCAATTATTTATTATATATTGTATTTACTCTGTGCTATATGTCACAGTTATCTGCTGACCTGTCTTTTTCTACTCCCTCCTTTGTTTGATTCTTAAAGGAAAAACTTCTATTCATTTTGAAATTCCCCACACTATGGGAACTTCTCATCACTTATTAATAAAAGTTCTACCATTATCTGAGTGTGCTCTGTGTGCCAGACTCGGCTAAAGTTGTATGAGCCTGGTCATAGTTTGATCCCAACCAACTCTATGAGGCAGAGACTATCCCAACCCCAACTTCACAGCTAGTAAATGGCGGCCCAATAAATCTCTTTGAATCTCTCTGGAATTTATTCTTAGGCCGTGTAAATATTCTTTCTGGCTTTTGCTGGTAGAGACATGGGAAATGTTTTCATTTATTTAGATTGCTATATACACCTGGCAAACAGAGATGCCAGGCAGGGTGGTGTCGACTGGAACATAACCAATGAACAGCACTCTCTTGGATTCGATTATAAACACCATCTCATGGTTCAGCCACCTAAATTCCAATCTGTCCATTCAGAAGGCAAGTTTATACAATTGTGCAGTTGGGAATGACCTTCGCTAGAATTTCTGTTGCTATACTAAAGCAAAATGAGAAATGGTGTGTTTTTAAAGTCTAAGTAATTGAGTTGAAAGTCTTTCTCTTTTTTTTTGGTAGAGGTTGGAATGTTTTTCTACTATTTGGGGTCATTTTTCTGACTAAGGGCTATGGCACCCACAGTCTGACAGTTGGTAACAATTTTCTGGCATTTAGGAAATCACCCTCAGTGACTTCGGCAAGTCATAAAAAAAATGGGACAATTGTTCTTCTATCCACAATTGGATGGTTGTAGAATTTGAGGTGTTTGACTTACATCCCCGGCACTCAGTGTTTAGAATCAGCTATCTAGCTCAGAATCCATAAACCAGGACTTGAGCTTTCACCCTTTTACCATCTCTCTACAGCACTGACAAAGGTCCATTTTAAAAGCCTTCCAGTTTCAACCTCACACTCAAGGACCTAATTAAGACATCAGTTCTCTCTGGCATGTACATGAGAATACCTGAGCAAGCCTTAAAGTATCCCCATGGCCACCTTCAGCTGTCTTGGCCCAATACTCCATCTTAGATTACCAGTTGTACCTTTACAATCAGGTCACCAGGACTTTGAAGTTCTTGCCTATTTCTACCTCTCCTTACCACCATCAGAAAGTGGAGTTTCCTTGTTACAGTGATAATTTTTTTGGAGGGGGGATGAGGTTTGAAGTATCTATTTTTGTGTCAGTTTGGGCATTTGTTTTGCTTTATTTCATTTGGCCCACGGAGGTGTATGAAATGAAACTTCTTTTTTTCTTTAATAATTGCCTTCTTTCTGTGGATCTGGCCTCTGTTCCACTTCTTTGTGCTCTACCTTTCCTAATCCCCCAAGAACTCAGCACCCTCATGCTACCAGCTGGCTATCCTAAGCCTGCATGTGGCCCAAGGACAAAATGGGGAGAAGTGGGGAGAGAATGTTTGAATTCAGTCAAGACCAGAGCAATCTGGGTTAGTGTGGAGAAGCCATGTGTTCCTGGAAGCTGGAGTAACCCAGACGCCAGCCAAAGGTTCAGCAGATCTTTGTGGGTGTGAAGAAAATTGTCCGGAATCCACCTCACCCACTCCGTGACCTTTAGAAACCTAAAGCTCTTCTTCAGATTTTTGCTCATTCCAAGGGCCTCTCTTCAAGGTCATTGGCTCCAACTTCTTAACCAGCTGCCTCTGTCCCACACACATCAGCCCTGGCATGAAATCCAATGTCTTCTTCATTTTTCATAATAAAAATGCAAAAATCCTTTACCCAACTCATGTGCAGGTTTACAAACATCACTGAAATGTCCCAGGCAGGCTTATGCTCTCCCCTCCTCCCACCTCTGCTCTTCTTCACCTCATTCCTCCATTCTACTCACCCACCTCCCAACTCGTCCATTTATCACACACAGAAGCTTTCCTTCTTCTCCCTTGGAGCCTGTGGTCTAGTCCAGACACCTCATCCCAAGCTCCATCAAGGCATCTTTTTAACAAAAGACTCATCCCTTCAAAGAAACTCTGATGCCAATTTTTAGAATAATAAAATTTTCTTTGCCCTATAACCCTGGGGAATCCTGGAATGGTTCAGAAAATGGGAAGAGGAGCAAAGATGAAAATAGGTAATAGGGTGGAAAGACAGGGACTAAAGAGGTAAATTAAGACTTGGGCTGCACAGATGACAAATAAGGAGAAAGAGAGAGAGAGAGAGATTGAGGAATGTTCATGGATAAGAAAAATCTGCAGGAAAATCTTGGTGACAACGACTCAAAGAAAGGGAATCCCTCACTGGAGCGAGGCTATCCTGGAACCATCTTTCAGCTCTACGCAGACTCAAGAGGGCTCACTCCCACTGGGAAGCTGGGCCTCTCAGAACATCTTACCCATCACTCCTGAGCCCTGGGCAGGCCTGCTACAGGAAGGAGGCATTTGGCAGCTCAGCCTCTGAACTTTGGGATCCTGGAGTCTCACAAGAGACTTCAGAGTCCTTTTGCCTTCCTGAGGACTCATGAGCTGATCTCACTCACTGTGCTCACTCATTGTAGGTGGGTTCCAATCCTGATTGAGCAATTAGCTAGCTGTGTGACCATATGCAATTGTTTGAGTCTCAGTTTCTTTGCCAGTCAAATAGGGACTGTAACACCTGCCTTACAGGGTCATTATGAGGACGAGGGACAATCTATAAAAGGCAGAGGGTCTGACACATGGTGGGTGCTCAGTAAATGGCAGCTGATTGTATCTATAAATGTATATGAATCATTTAAGTTTAATTACCATTGCAAACAAGAATACATGTGATATCTCTCATTAATTTTGTTGGAGGTTTTATTGAACTATGATCAGTGGTGTGTTGATAAAAACATACCACTGATTACAGTTAAATTACAACTGCACTGGGGGAGGGAAGAGGGGAGCCAGATTTGTAGCATGTGCTGACTTCCATGGTGTCAATATTTCCACCATGGCCACTTTCGAACTCCCAATGTGACATCACTGTGCACAGAGTTGAGAAGTCAGGGGGCAATCAAGAGCCATGTGAGTGGCTCCAGCACATGTCTGACTACTATGCTCAAATCCATTAAGATGTGTTCAGATGTCATATGCTGATGCTCACAAATTACAGTCACACACATACAACAACAACAAAAGGAAATATTGTATAAGAATCTCACTAAATCTAAAATAGCCTCTTGACAGGAAGCAGGAATTGATCCTTTAAATTCTCACATTCTCCCAATTCCATACTCTGCCACTTCTTGTCCCTATTTGTATTTCCTGATTCTTAAAAAAATAAACTCCTAACAGCTGTGTGTGTGTGTGTGTGTGTGTGTGTGTGTGGTGCTGAGCTTTCTCTGACTATCCACATAAATATGGATTATATTTGAAAATCAGCCTTGACTAAACTAAACCCTACTAATAGCTTGTAGCATCAATTTAATGGTAGATAAAATAAAGGAAAATTGCATTCTCCTTCATTTAAACCCTGAGCCCTTTTAATTGTTTTATTAAAAAAACTAATTTCCCCCTGTAATTATCAATATAGTTCCATCACTCCAGGAAATAAAAAGACTCTTTTCAGGGACATTTTTAACACCTGTAAATCCCCCAGATGTTAGAATGAGTTTGTGAGAGCTAGTGAGGAAAAGCACTTGTTTCATAGTCTAGCAGTTTCTCAGTTTGCTTTTTATTTTTTAAATCCTTTCATTGTATTTGTGATTAAGACTGGTAAGTAATGTTTGGATTAAAAAAATTCCTACTGCATGATTATACTCAGCATTCTCGATACCAGTTTCCCAGGTTCAATATTTAATGAAAATATATCTAGGTCTCAATGTAGGAATCAAAATGGTCATATATAGACCTGGAGGTGGCCCTAGAGGTCATGTTAGTGTAACTTTTACTTTGCCAGGAGGCAAAATGAAGTCCAGAACAGAACTGTGATTTGTCCACATGAGGTTGTATGGACTTTTACATAATTCTAGACTGCCCTAGCTACCCGTCCCCTACACACACACACACACACACACACACACACACACACGACATGGGATGTATAGTAACAATGTTCTGCAGAAACTAAAACATTGGATATGCCAAAAAATACAAAAGTAAGAATATTCATAATCATTTATTTATTCAAAAAATATATTTTGGACATCTATAGGCTGGGTACTGCCATTATGATACAATACATTTTTAAGCTTATGATCCATATTCTTTCCCTTAAGCTTCTACATTGTTAGTGTAACATGCAGCCCTCTCAAATGGAAATTAAAAACAACAACGACAACTGCAGAGTTACCCATTAAGATCACCAGAAACTTGACCACAAGATAAAATGAGGTTCGGATTTACACCGATATCAAAACCTGGGAATTTTGCTCTCTGGACTTTATAAAGACAACAGAGGAGTTTCTGAAATGATCTCTTATTGTGGGAGAAGAACACCCTATAGTTTGCTAGGCTATAATTGAAACATGATTATGAAGCATGAATTGTTAATTTTTCCCCCCTATGTCATGCCACCAATGGAAAGAAAATGGTTTCTTGAATTAGACACTTCTAGGAACACACCCAACCCCAGCACTTACCTGCTGGGTAAACTTCAGCAAGGCATTCCACTCCTCGGAGCCTCAGTTTCCTCATCTGAAGAAAAAAGGGAGGAAATAATCTCACTTAGCTATAGGCTTGTCAGGAGATAAAGCATAACCACATGTATAGAGCTTCCAGCACAGCATTCCACAGGATAATCACCCTGCTCACCTGAGCCCCCTTCTCCTTTATCCCCTACTTCCCAGAGGGAAGGGGAGTGAACAGGAGAAAGAAACTCAGGAGGATGAACAGGGGGAGTGGATGGATACAAAAATAAAAGCCTGAGGGAGTAGAAAAATAATGGCTTACATATGGGGCCCAAAGAATAAGAACGGGAGAAACTGATGGGGAAGAGCAAGTAGCACTCTAAGAGTCCCCCTTAAGTGATGTTAACCTCCAGCAATTTCAGAAGAGGCCCTGGGGATGCTTCAGGCCTTCTCTGACCTAATCTTGAAGGTCACATGGTGTCACTTCCACTATATCCTGTTGGTTCTAAGCAGGGACAACTTAGATTCAAAGGTTAGGAAATACATTCATCCATGAAGTCAGAGCACAAAGTCAAATTTTAGAAGGTTTGCAATGGGGATATCATAGCAAAATACAGTCTATAATGGGGAGCTTGGGACAAAAATTGCTGATTGTCTCCCCATGGTCGGTTACCTAAAACATCCAATTACAGCTTTACAGCCAAAAGTGCCTTTGTCACCATTGAGAGAGTCTGTCCTGATCTGAAGTTGTTTGTTCACTCAGTTCAATCCCAGAATGCCTACTTCCTGCCATCCCAGTCAGAGGTTAGTGCATGACTCTGGCAGGGCCAGCAGGGTAGCAACTGTGGCATCAATCTATAAAAGGTTCTAAAATAACACTTGGACCTAAAATAATCTCTGGAAATGTAATGATATGGAGAAAATTTATCAGAAGTCCTTTAAGGAAGCGTGCTGTGTATCATTGTGACAAATGATTCAATAAGGCCCCAGAGGTGAGAAATTATACTCAAAAATGGGCACGCTTGCCCAGCTGGTATGGCTCAGTGGCTGATACCCATGAACTGGGAGATCATGGTTCGATTCCCAGTCAGGGCACATGCCGGGGTTGCAGGCTTGATCCCCAGTAGGGAGCGTGCAGGAGGCAGCCAATCCATGATTCTCATCATTGATGTTTCTATCTCTCTCTCCCTTTCCCTACCTCTCTCTGAAATCAATAGAAAACATATTTTTTAAATATGGGCATGCTAAAGTAACAACAGAGGGTCACTGAAATGCCTTCTTAGGAGGGTTGGCCAAGCCAACTCAGAACTTTTGCTTTTGTGGGTATATTATGCAAGTCTGGGGCCAGAGCTGAATAGTTTGAGAATAAAAAAAGAGGCAAGTGCTGCCACTAGAGGGCCTTCATCTCTGCTTATCATTCAACTTCTCCAAAGAAATATTAAACAGATAATTAAAGGCTAACATGTCACTATCTTGGCCTCAGACTCTAGATCCATTATTCTAGGCATCAAATCCCCCACCAAAGTAACCGTGGATCAAGGTTAGATGATAGTCCTGATGCTGGAACAATGGGCTTGAGACTCAGGGCAGTTCTACCTTCTCAATGCTTTGCTCTTGGTTGACTCCACACACTGATAACTTTCCTCCTACCTTGATCTATTTTTTAAATAGGGACTATAATAATACTTCTCACCATTGCATTGTGTTATGGATTATATTAGACAGTGCATGTCAATGGTCGCTGTTGGCATATTGGCAGGGTGGTGTTTTCATCCCTCTTTCTGAACACTTGCACGGCTGCCTCACCAGCCCCAGGGCAGTTTCAGAATGGCAAAGGGTTGATCAGGGTAACCTTTACCGTTGCAAATCTCTCCTGTCTACAAAGAGCTTGGCTAATAGTTCTCAAATTAAATAAAATACAAATGATAATCTACCATCTCAGAACACACAGTACTTGCTATTGCAAAGTAGGGAGCATGGCTCTCAGAGCCATTCTTTCTACCTTGGCAACGGAGGCACTTTCAAATAAATATACATTCCAGTGGGGGCAATGCAAGACTCATTTGTGACTAAGCTACCAGCCAAGCCAGTGGAGTTACTAGGGAGGATTTCTTAAGGAGAGAACTAAATGTTGATTAAATAGAAAAGCTGTGTCATGCTTGAGCTTCACTCTTAAGCATGGCTTTCTGTAGGGTTTGGGGAAGCCACCTCATTTCAAATGTCTGAGTATATTCAGAAGTCAAACCACCCCAGCTTCTCTTAGGAAGGATGAGATGGAACAAAAGGCTCCCCTGAAGATGACTCAGAGGGCACACCTCCCCACCCCTGCATCTCCTGCTTGCTCTCCCCTTTGCCGATGTAAACATGCCTTGAAGTGGGACAAGTCGTTTATGAACCAGCTTCGCAGCTGCTTCATTACTCTGCTAATATCAATATTAATTTCTGTAGGTTTCCTTTTTCAGATCATCAGAGTACACACGCTGGTGTTTGGTGGGGAATTTGTGAGCCTGCTCCCGAGGCACCTCCCCTGCCACTGCCCCTGTGGCACCGGACAAAAATCTGGTTCAAGCCCAAGACAGCAGGGAGAGAGGAGGGGACACAAAGTCAAGCCACTTCTCTCAGGCCATATCACAGAGGCTGCAAAACAAGTACCTGGGTGTTGTGTGCCTGCCTCTCTGGGGTTTCGCCGCCAATTTCCCACTTGGCCACATGTGCACATTTAATTAATGGTCTGCTCATCACCTCCTGCAAGTCATTAATAATGATGCTCTATAGATACCAGCCCACCTCAGAGCCTGCCAGAAGCATGCCACTGCCCACCGTCTCCCAGTCAGTCCCCCGCCGCCCACCGGCTGCTCCTGTGGCCTTCCAGCCAGGTTTCAATCCATGAGACAGACAGAGCTTAGAACCAGCTCTGCTGAATTCATCTCTCAAGCGAGATTTCTGGATGGATCCATTTCATTTCCTTCACTCACTAATGTTGTGGAGGATTTTTTTAAAATTCTATTAAAAATGCAATTAAATTTGTCTCATGGAATTTGCTCTTTAAAAATCCAGACAGCTGCTTGCTCATGGTGGCATTATGCTCTTGATTCTTACGAATTTTTTTTCTTCATCTCCATTCCATTACTTTACTGAGGATTAAAGGCAGGCTTACCAGATGGCAAATGCCAGGATCTCTTTCCACCCCCACCTCCCATTCGCAAGACTATGATCCTATCGGCCATAATACACAGCCCAGGTTCCTGATGCAGCCCTTGGAGGAGACAGCAATTGTTTCATTTAAATTCATTAGCTAATGCCCGAAACACAATTAAGGGGCAGGAGGTTAGGAATGAGAATAACCAAGTACTGCTCACAGTAATTTTCTGGGAATGCTGCAAAATGTCTCTCCTCCTCACCCCCCCACCCCATCTCTGTGCCTCAGTTTCTTCATCTCCTCCGTATCACTTGCTTCCTCTACCATTTCTCAGCCATAAAGCATTCATTAGGCTGGAAAGCAAATGAGGTAATGTCTGTGGTGAGATGGTTTGTGCGTTTCCAAAGAAAGACACCATATAAAAAGCATTCTGATTGCTAACAGTCAGGGATGCTGAGGATTTGGCCTGGCTGGCTTTATAAACTATTTAACTGCCTGCTTCTTGCAGAAACTATTTTTATCAGTTAATTACACATTTTTCTTATTAAATAACAATGTCAAAGCATTTCTTGCTCATTTTCTTGCCATGATTAATTTAATCTGCCTCTCTTTATTAAAAGTCCAGTTTTTGTCCTCTTGTCTTATCCACCCTGATAGACTAGTAAATGCTCCATGATTGTTCAGCAACTTTGATTAACATTAACCCATTCTATTTCCATTCTTTCTTTTCCTCCGAATCCCTGAAATAGTAGCACTCTCATGAGAATACATGCCTGCTGTCTAAGGTGCTTCCAAACTGTGCAGAACGGATCTTGCCCTAGAGAATGGTTTCCCTTCTCTTCTTTCTTGGGCCCTTCACCAACAGGCAAATCCTAAGAGGTAGACCAGATTTAAAGGCAGCCCTGAGTTATATCCTGCCTGGGAGGAGACAAGAGAGTCAGAGAGAGTGCACTAGTCATGTTCAATTTCAAAACAAGCACATGTGATGTGACCAGAATTTAAGAAAAAGAGTAAAAAGAGAAAAACCAATGCCAATGGCATTCACTGCACTGTGGGACTCTTATCTAATATTAATTGTTAATTATAATTAACAATTAATATTAATAATATTAATATTATTACATGCTTAACCCCTTGATCTGGAAAGGGGACATAGGCATTATTATGTGGGTTCATGCTATTGCTTGAACCCCACAGAGAAAGACTAGAGCTTTGGTGGGGGGAATAAAAAACTTTTCAGGCAAAGTAGTTAACTGCAGCAATTACAGGAATGGTAATAGGAAAGTAATTTCATTATTTTTATTTGTCACTGCGCTAGGTAGGCAGCCTCTAAGATGGCTGCCTGCTGATAGTCACTCCTTTGTGCAATCCCCTTCCCTTGAGTGGGCTGGACTTACTGATCCACTTCGAATGAATGAAATACTGCATAAGTGATGGGATGTCACTTCCCAGATTGAATTACAAAAGTCTGTCTTCTTTCCTAGATACCCTCTCTCATTTGCTCACTCATTACCTGGAGAGCCAGGCACCATGGGGTTGGCTCCCCTATGACAAGGCACAGGTGACAAGCACTGAGATACAGTCAATGAAAAACTGAAGCCCTCAATCCTATGGTTCATGAGGAACAGAACCTCCCATTCACCACGAGTAAGCTTGGCTACCCTTCCCCAGCCAAGACTACAGATTAGATTGCAGTCCCAGCAGACAGCTTGATTGCAACCACAGAGAGATTCTCAGACAGAAGCACTCAGCTAATCTACACCCATATTCTCATATCCTGCAGAAACTGTGAGATGGCAAATGTTGGGGTTTTATTTTAGCCATTACATTTTGGGGTAATTTGTTACTCAGCAATTGATAACTAATACATGACTCTTCCCACAGTAAAATTAACCCAGAAATAACATGACATACTCAGTGATGGGGAAAAAGGGGGCACTGCTTCCCTAGCTTTTGCCCTTGAAATTATTAATCAACCAAAACCCCTTTTCTTGCTGGATGTTATCTTCTCAACATAACTCTCTAGGTAGCCATTCTTAATTAATTAGTTGGGCAGATGAGAGAAAAATCTATTCACTGTTCCTTGAACAATATAAAGAGGAGACTTGGAATTACAAGCCTGATTTCTATTTACAAGCCAAGAAACTTTTGGAAAATCATTTATACTCTTTGAGCTTCATTTTCCTCTTCAATAAAATGGAGGTAATCTGTTTGGATGCTCTGAGGTGCAAGAAACAGAATACATAGCTAAGTAGCCTAAAATAGATTTCTCTTTTTTCCAGTTGGCCAGCTTTCCCTTATGGCCACAAGATGGTTATAGCAGCTTCAAGCCTCACATCCTCCTAAAACAATGGCCCTATAATGAAATGGAAGCATTCTTGTCTTCTGGTCTATAAGTAAAGAAAACTGCCCAAAACAATCCCCAGCAGAATTCCCTAGACATTATATTGATCAGACCTGGCTTATACCCCCTGAGGTGATTGATCACTGGCTGAGGGGATTCAGATTACTGTAATCAGCTAACACCACCCCCATTTCACCCCTGAGGGGCCTAGCTGCCTCTGTGGCTGATGGGCATCCAGAGAAAAACTGGCAAAATCTGAGCTTCTGGGCACATAAATTAAAGAGGGGGGTGTTGCTGTTGGGTAAATGTGTTAGTCCATGTAGGCCAGGTTATGCTGGAGTATAGCATATATAATAACCTAACTCACTCTACATGCCCAGCACAAATCAGTCTGGCAGGGCTAACAGAGGCTCCACCTCATCAGCACAGGACCTCAGGATTGGCTATAGCAGCACAGAAAATCAGGAGAGGCCTTTCCTGCTGTGTCATTTTCACTCACATTCCTTTGGCCAGAACCAGAGAATGACCCCACTTAACTGTGTGGGGGCTAGAAAGTGTATTCTTCCATCTCCGGAAGAAGGAAAATGAAACAGGAATGGTTTTGACCCCAGTAGGCAAATAAGACTGTCTGCAATAAAGCCTTATCTCCTCATATGGTTCATGAGGTTCAAACAAGCTAATGTATTTACTCATTTCTCATTCATTAAACACATAAGATCTACCAAGCTGTAACCGGTTTGGCTCAGTGGATAGAGCGTCGACCTGCGGACTGAAAGGTCCCAGGTTTGATTCCTGTCAAGGGCATGTACCTTGGTTGCGGGCACATCCCCAGTGGGAGGTGTGCAGGAGGCAGCTGATCGATGTTTCTCTCTCATCGATGTTTCTAACTCTCTATCCCTCTCTCTTCCTCTCTGTAAAAAATCAATAAAATATATATTTTTAAAAAAAGATCTACCAAACATTCGGCTGGGAGAGATCAATAAGACACAGTCACCACCCTCCTTGCAGATACAACCATGAGAAGGTGATCAAACATCTGAATGTCAGTCAGAATTTGTTTACCCTTTTCTTTCCCTTCCAAGTCCATAGTGCTCACCTCACATATTTTGTCTTCCCACCATTTGTTTCAAAGTCTTTTCAATGTTATTAAGATGGGTCATGATCAGAAAGGACAGAGGATTAATCTGGAGTGCCATGGTGTGCAGAGATGTGCGACAAACATCAAGAGAACTCCATCGGCAACTCTAAGATGTCATCTTTTCCTTGATTTCCTTCAGCTCATGGAACATTAGAAGAATGGGCTATTATATTGTTTCTTTCCAAATCCCTTTCTGAGTGGCTCAGTTGCCTCATGAGAGAGAAGACATTCCTGCTTGAGTCAATTCTAAAAGTTCCTTCACTTCCTGAGCCCTCATGAGTGTCAGCTTCTTGAAGAAGGTGTCATGATACTGTTAGGGTTGGCTAGTCTGCAGTTACAGAGAGACCCTAAAATTTTAGTGGCTTCATGTGAGCTGCTTAATAGGATCTCCTGCTCAGTTCAAGTCTCTACAGAGAGTCTTCTTCTTCTTCAGAGACCCAAGCTGATGGTGGTTTTGCATTTTCAGCTGTGGTTTCTAGGGTTTCGCTGGGCATTGACAGGCCCACAAACCAGGGAGGGAAGCTCATAGACAGTGCACAAGGGATATTTTCATTGGGCTGAGCCTGGAAATGGCATCCCTCACTTCTGCCATGTACCAGTATAAAGCGAGCAGTCAATGACGGCACCCAGCTGTAAGAGACGCTGGGAAATGTAATTTAATTGTGTCCCCAGGAAGAAAGCAAGACAGATTTTGGTGGACAGCTAGCAGTCTCTTCACACTCACCCACACAACTTCCTATTTTTCAACTTGGCAAAATCTAAGCTCGTGGAGTATTTCTATATAACAATGTACTCTTTGGCTTGCCCAGGCAATGATCTTCTGGGAGATAATTCATAAACATTATAGTGCAATTAATGGGCAGAGACCTGACCCACTGCCCATTTTTCCTGTCATATTCCTCCACCAAAATTCTTGATCAGGTCCTCTCATTCTAGAGAGATAATCTTGAGACTATGAAGAGATCTCAAAAAGTGATCATTTCCAACGTAGGGACAAACCAACAAATGCTTCAATGAAAGAATCATCCTTTTCCAAGTGTGATCAAAAGAGAAAGGCTTAGGGGAGAGGTGTTTCTCTAAGCATCTTCCTTTTATTCATTCACTGAACAAATAATTACTGAGCACCCAATGCATGCCAGCCTGAGTACCTAGTCTGTGCCAGACACTATGTCAGGTACTGGCAGTGCACTGATGAACCATACTGGCATGATCTCCTGGACCTTATAGTCTAGATTTTTTAAAGTATACAGGAGTATAAAGTAAGTACGTACTGTGATAAGTAGTCATAAAAGAAAAAATGGGGCAAAGGCAGAGAGTAATAGCAGAGGTGGGAGGGATGACATGTAAGTTAAGACCTGAGGGGTAAGGTAGTAGCCTGAAAAGACAGTGGAGGAGGAGGCAAGTACATGCAGAGGGCACCACATGTGCAAAGACCATGAAAAGGGAAAGAGGTTGTTGTGACTGAGGAACAGAGAAGTAGCCGGTGTGGCTGAAGATGATGAGGAAAGAGCTGGGAGATGAAACTGGAGCAGTGGGTGGGGGGCAGATCATGAAGAGTTTTGTCACTCTTGATGAGGACTTTGAATTTGAATCTAAATAAAACGAGAAGCCATCTGGGGCTTTAAGTAATAGAGGGATATGATTCCACACTAGATTAGTCTGCTAGGACAGCCATAACGAAGAACCACAGACTGAGTGGCTTAAACAGAAAGTTATTGTCTCACAGTTCTGGAAGCTAGAAGTTTCAGGTCAAGATATCAATGGGGTTGGTTCCTTCTGAGAGCTGTGAGGGAAAATCTGTTCCATGCCTCCATCCTAGCTTCTGAAGGTTTGCTGGCAATCTTAGCATTTCTTATAGTGTTCCTTCTGTGTCTTCACATCATCTTCCTTCTGTGTCTCTTTCTCTCTACGTGACATTCTTTCTATAAGGACGCCAATCATATTGGATAGGCACCCACCCTCCTCCAGGATAACATCCTCTTAACTAATTACACCTGCAATTACCCTATTTCCACATAAGGGCACATTCTGAGTTGCTGGGGGTTAAGACTTTAACATATTAATGGGGGAAGGGACACAATTCAACACAAGACACACGTGTTTTAAGATTACTCTCTGTTCAGTATGAATGGGGAGAAGGGGTAGTTAGAGGAGAGGTGGAGAGGCACGTTAAAAGGCTGGTGTCATTGTCAAGATGAGAGATGATGTTTGCCTAGGCTAGGTGTCCAAGAAGATTTAAGATATATTTTGTTTCCAAAACGAGCATGACTGTTGATAGGTTTTATTTCATTGGTGAGCGAAAAGGGTGAATCAAGGATGACTCTTAAGTTTCTGGCTTGCGTGAGAAGGAAGTTGCTGATGCAATTTATGAAATAAGGAGGAATGGGGAATAGAAATCTTTTAGGGTAGAGCCCCAGGATTTTATTTGGTGATATAATTAAGTACATAGACCAAGCAGACAGTTGCATTTAAGAAACTGGAGCCCAGGGAAGAAAGCCGGCCCTGACAGCTCGCAGCTGGGGGCAGGGACTGGGAGGCCAGGCATCCGTACTGACGCAGGCTAGCCTGGCACCACTGGCTGCCCACTCCACTTCCCCACATTGGGGGATGGGTGGCCAACCTCACCATGGTGGACGCCTTCTCGGGCACCTGGAAGCTAGTGGACAGCAAGAATTTCTATGACTACATGAGGTCAATCAGTGTGGGTTTTGCTACCAGGCAGGTGGCCAATATGGCCAAGCCTACCACAATCATCAAAATAAATGGGGACACGATCACCATAAAAACACAAAGCACCTTTAAGAACTTAGAGATCAGCTTCAAGCTGGGGGTGGAGTTTGACCAGACAACGGCAGATGACAGGATGACAGGAAAGTCAAATTCACCATGACCCTGGTTGGAGGCAAACTTGTCCACGTGCAAAAATGGGACAGGCAAGAGATAAAACTTGTGCGGGAGCTCATTAATGGAAAACTCCTCCTGACGCTCACCCATGGCAGTGGAGTGTGTACGAGCACCTACGAGAAAGAGGCATGACCTGCCCACTGCTTCACTGACTGCTCCTCTGCCAACTGGCTACCCCTGATCACCAGATCACCTCGTCTTTTCCTCTGGCGTTGTGTATAAATCCACCTTGGGGGGAGGGGGGAGGGGAATTCTTCTGGGGCCAGGTGCACCATCCTGGATCCAGTTCCAGTTCCCATGGTATTTGTTTTTTAACTGCATCCAAAGAGTGCTCAGAGGTCAATAAAGCAGAGCCAAGGCAAAAAAAAAAAAAGAAAGAAAGGAAAGAAAGAAAGGAAAGAAAGAAAGGAAAGAAAGAAAGGAAAGAAAGAAAGAAAGAAAGAAAGAAAGAAAGAAAGAAAGAAAGAAAGAAAGAAAGAAAGAAAGAAAGAAGGAAAAGAATCTGGAGCTCAAATGAGAAGTCTGTGCTAGAGACACGAAGGTGGAGTTCTCAGAATATGGAGTATTTAAAATCACTCAGAATGGTTGACGTATGAAGTTCCCTTCTCCCAGCACATCTTGCTCCTCAGCCAGCTCCAGCAGTACTTGTCTTTTATCTTGATGTCTCCATGGAACAGCCCACGCCTAAAGGAGGTTTTGAACCAAAAGCTCAGAGGCCGTGTTGCTCCTTCTCAAGGCTGGCAGAGGGCTGAGAATCCTGCCTGCTTAATGTGCCAACCCCTGGTCATTCCATCTCGGTCTCTCTAATCATTGAACACCCAGCGTGTGCCTGGATGAGCACCTAGATTCCATGGGTTCTTGGCTTCTGGAGAAGATGAAGACCGTGCTCCTACTTCTCTCCTAGGTTCACACAAAGCGTCCGTCATTGACACCCAAGAACACCCACACAGCCCAATGCACATGTCCACCTAAATCACATGAACGTTGGTGAGTGTGCCTGCACGCACCCCGTCCCTTCAACAGAAATGACCTAAACTTTGTGAGGTTCGCGTGTCCCTAGAGATGATCTCATTTGCCTGCTTCAAAAGCGCTTTGGTCTGCACAGCCTGTAGCAGCAAATTTACACTTCAAAAAGCAGACAGCTTTTTCCACATCTTATTCACTTAATGAGTGAGAATGCAAAATTAGTTCCGTTGCTGATGAGGACCTTGAGCCAAATGAAAAGTGTTCATTTGTCAGCACAGGCTTACAGCCCGAGACGTGATTGTATAGCTAATCCAATAACGGGTTTGGAGGCTGAGCATTTATTTATATACAGTATGTCTTGTTATCTGTTGATAATCAGGGCCTACAATTTACTCTTTCTTGTGCGTGTAGTGTGAAATAGCAACATCTTCCAGACATATTGCATTTAAGTACCAACATGCAAACACATACCAAAAGCACCATCATCAGCAAAATATTTTTATTTGCTTTATTTTATAAAAGAAAGGAGAACCAGTGCTTGAATGCAGGCTTTTATATTTTTTAATATAAATAGTAAATGAGGTTTTTCTCAGAAGGGTTTTAAAAATGAAAACAAGGTGTCCTTACCACCTTGAGCCACCCTAATCAAGTGACTTCTTCTTGTTCTCTAAAAATTCTATCTTCATATTAGACCCCACACGTATGTTTTCAAATGTTATAGAAACTGAAAAGGTACGTGGTGGAAATCTTCGAGATGCCACCACCTAACTCTCTCGCCACCTGGATCTTCCAAACGATCTGCTGGTTGCAGAGATGCACAGTATCGCCGTGTGGGCATGAGAGCTGTAATAATTACCTTAGGCAAAGCCTTCCCTTAAAATATAGTAACTTAAAATTAAATATAAAGCCACCACATTTCTATAAACTCTTTCAGGGACTACATACTGCTCCATGATATTGTTTCTTACCCTGTGGATGAGCATAAATGTCTGTCGCTAAAATATAGGGACACTTTCGGCCTAATATAAACATAAAATGCATAAAATCCAGCATTTAAAACAAGCAGGCATCTTGATGGGGATCGTAGAGTGGGATGCATTGTAATGTACCCGGCTATAATGAGGCCGGTGGGAAAGGAGAGGCAGGTCCGGATTAAGTATTCTGTTAATTGCAAATGTGCAGCACACCTGCAAAATCTGTGAAAAATCCTGCAACACGTGGGGAAAGTCAGTGTAAGTCTCTTTCCCTGCTACCATCTCTTGGACGGGCCTAGAAAATTCCAGAAAAAATGCAGAGAAGCATCAGAGAGCCGTCATCTCTAGTTGCCACTTTTCCCCACTTAGCGGTCTCCAACCCCAATGAAGCTGAAAAGGACCGGTCACTCTGTGATATATGAGAAGGAAGGGGGGCAAGTGCACTTTTTAAGCTGAAATTTATTCCGCAATAAATACTTCAGTGTTGGTGCGACGTGATGTTTTATTGGATTATACCAGTTTGCTAAAGAAATCACATTGGGAAAAGCAAAGCTTGCGGTTTTGTGGGTAATGCGTTCGTAATGTGAGGGCTTTACACGGGAAGCGTGTTGGAGAAGGATAACAAGGCAAATTCGAAACTGGCTCAACGCATGCAAATCTCTATTATGGTAATACTTGGCCGCCTGAGTCCAAGAGGGTTTCATGGTGGCTGTGGTACCCAGGCTGGATAATTCACTAGGTTTTGGCTCCGGTGAAGAATAAATGAGTATGGCATACATTACATCCTTACTTTCGTCTCAGAAACAAATCTTTCTTGTACCAGCCAGTGTAATCTTCGGAGTTTTTCTTCTATAAAACACCTCAAGAAAAATGCACCTCAGTAAGATCTACGCTTTATTACTCTAATGATTCTACAAACACTACCACAATGTGATGAAAGACAGAGCAGTCCCGGCCTGATTGAGAGCTAATAAAAATCAGTACTGAAAACTGCAAAGAGCACCCTTATCATCTTTCTTTCATTTAGAGCTGATTACTAGGGGATTATAATGCAATCACAGCTATGTGTGAGAGGTAGCTATGGGAACCAGTTTTAACTGTTTATCTAGCCAAAGATCTTAATTTAAGTTTGAACACTCTGATTCATTTATATGTAAGACACCAAGGAGACAAAATGCAGAAGAAACAGATGCGTACTTGTTCTTTCCATTTAACTTCATAAGCTACCAGCCAATTTGTCTTTCAGGGACAAAATTAATTTCTGATGACAATGTGAGCAAGTAATAAACTAGAAGTTCCTGTCCTGGGAAACTTGTTAATGCCATGTAATGTTCCTGTGTTATTTAGGAGGGGGAAAGAGATTTGCTCCTGGAGTTACGGGGACGTCTGTAACAGGCTTGCCTTTGTCCCAGCTCTTAGTCACTCCTGCAGGTTTATGACACCTTTTCTAGAGGGTGAGTTGGGAAAGTTCAGAAGAGACCATGTTGCTTACCATTGCTTCCCTCTGGAGGTTTTATTTAACTACTCATTTTCCTTCATACTCTGTCCATGACTCAGATGTGCTCATAGCACAAGCCTCCAGCCCGGGGCTTCCCAGCCCTGGAGCTGGGGCAAGGCAACCCATGAGATGAAAATGAATCACAGGACCTCCTGCGTGGAGCCCATGTTGCTAATAGGACACAGCCTTTTGCTCACTCCATGAGCAACGCAGTGGCATGGCCAACGTGCCACAGAAGAACCTGGGTTGTGTGTGAGGAAATCCCAGTGATGGGATTAAATCCACCACCATCCAGAGAGAAGGGCGCCTGCATGGTTGACAAAGTGCAGGCACATGTACACTTGGATGGGAGCTAGGACTGGCAACCACCACAAAAACAGTCCATGTATCTACCTGTGCCCTCATGCCAGTAGTAACACTACTACTACTGCTAATAATAATAGTAATAATCCTATATAATAAAGAGCTAATGTGCAGATGGTCATCACACCCTCATGTTGTCACACCATCATGCCGTAACTGCTCAGACACTCAACACTGGGGAGAGAGGAATAGGGACCAGCCAGGCTGTGGCCTGGGAGAGGGACAAGCTGCTCACCCCAAGGTTCCGGGTGCCTGCGGCTGCGGCCCCAGCGAAGAGCCCGCCCACAGTCCCCTGCAGCTGCTGGCCCAGGTCCTGGGTGCCTGCAGCTGGCCAGAGGGAGGGAAGCCCGGGTTCTGGGTGCCTGTGACCAGCTGGAGGAGGGAATCCTGGGACCTGGGTACAGGGCGAGGCAGAGGTGATTAGGAGTGATCAGGACAGCAGGGGAGCAGTTAGAGGCAATCAGGCCAGTAGGGGAGCAGTTAGGGGTGATCAGGCATGCAGGCAGAGGTGGTTAGGAGCTAGCGGTCCAGGATTGTGAGAGGCAGTCCAACATCCCCGAGGGGTCCTGGATTGGAGAGGGTGCAGGCCGGGCTGAGGGACTCCCCTCACTCCCCCCCTGCATGAATTTCATGCACTGGGCCTCTAGTAATAATAATAATAGTAATAATTGCAATAATAGATAATAGATTGCATTTATTGAACACTTATTGCATACCAGAGAATAAGGCAGACATGCTACATACATCATCTCATTTAATTAGCACAACCACCTTTGTGGATGTCATTTTTATGGCCATTTTATAGCCTGGAAAACTGAGTCACATAAAAATTAACTTGTCCAATGCCACAGCCAGCAAGTAGGAAAGTCAACCTTTGAACTTGGTCTGCCAGTCTCCAAAACTTATATTTTCAAGCACTCTCCTAAGGCAAACCTTGGCAATCTTCTTTATCTTGGCTGGTATTATTTTCCCATCTCATTCTCATCCAGTTTTTTTAGTATCCCTGGATTATGTTCCTCTCCTAATCCATAGCTTCTGTGGTCTGTCTGCCCCTGACTTCCTCAGCCTGTATTTTTCTGCTCCCTGGGGGAAACTGGTATTATTTTCCCATCTCATTCTGTATCCAGTTTTTTTAGTATTTCTGGATTATGTTCCTCCCCTAATCCATAGCTTCTGTGGTCTGTCTGCCCCCAGACTTCCTCAGCCTGTATTTTTCTGCTCCCTGGGGGAACTCCCTACAGCATAATGGCTGTCCATTAACGTGTTTTTAAAACCTCGATCTCTCGCATCCTCTGACAGTTTTCATATGCTCCACATGAAGGATCCTTTTCCAGAAATACTTTTGAAGAAAGTCTGAAGTAAGCTGAAAAGTATTACATTTTTTCATCTCAACAGGGAAATGGATTTAAGAAAAGGAGAGAAGAGCCTGCAGGTCTTTCAGATTTTAAAAAGAATTCAACACACTGCTGCACTGGCTCCGGGATCACATCTATCACGGAAACCGAGAGAGCATCTGCATTTGCACGCTGAACCATCCCCTGGTCCTTGATCACGATAATGACTTGGAGTTCCGCTGAGCTTTTCATCCAGAGGCGCCATGGCCCCTACAGAAGCCGGCCCAGCGAGCAGCTCCCTCCACCACCAAGGCCCTGTCTCCTCTGAGGTGAGGGGGGAACAGCTGCACTGGGGGAAAATTGAAAAGGACAAGCAAACACTGTAAATTTCCTCTCCAAAGGCAACTAAAATAACAGTCCGACTGTCCGCATTTAATTGCCCCATCTGGAACTCAGGCATAACAATGGGCTCCCAAAGCAACCTTCTCCAGGGCATCAATAGCCACAGATGAAAGAAGGGGCCTAGAGAAAGCCTTGCTCTGTGAGCACCAGGATATTTTACTAATTGCCCAATTTCCGGTTTTTAAAAACCACGTCAGGCCACCGGGAGACATTCCTTAGCACAATTCTCCCAAGCTTTCTCTTGCCCTCAGGAGTCAGTCCCAGTTTGATGAGAACAAGAAAGAAAACAGACACGTGCTAGACGGTGGGTTGGGGAAGAATGGGATCCAGCAGAGAGCCGCTTCCTTTCCCAAGTACGGACAACTGTGTGACACATAACCCGGTGGCGGCGCGCTCTGTGGGTTCTAGAATCCAGGTGAAAGTCAGACTCACCGCTCAGCAAGATGGCATGTTTGGAATTGTCTTTGCAGCTGTGCAGTGGATTGGCCCTGTGCTAGTCTCCCAGGTGTCAGGGGGCACTGCTGTTTCCTCTGCCTGGAATTTCTCTCTCTTTTCCTCACTCCTCCTTTCCCACCACATGCCCTCTTCTCGAGGCAGCCTTCATTGGATTCCCTGAAGTTAGGATAACTGTTCCCCCTCTGTGCTTCCCTAGCATCATATGCAGACCTGGGGCACTGTACTTTCCACACTGCATGATAAATAGGCATCATTTATTGAACACCTATGTACCAATCACTGTGCTAAGTACTTTACACATAAATGTCTCTTTTCACTTTACAATCTTCCAAAATACTCTGATCCCCATTGTCTAGGTAAGAAAAGCAAGGGTCAACGAGATTAAGATCTCACAACTAGAACATGGCAGAGCTGGGATTTGAAAGTAGGACTTTCTGTCCCCCAAGCCCATGCTCATCCCCGCCCTGGGTTCAGCACTCTGGTGCTGGAATCTGACTGTATCCATTTCAGCACGCCCAGCTCTATCTACTGCACTACCAGGCATGTATAGACCCTCGACACACACTTGTTGAGCTAAATGCCATTGGGGGGATGTCTAGGGAGCCCAGCTGACCCATATCAGGGTAACTAGAGTAAATAGCCTCATTAGCCTGGCATTCTACCAGCTGACTATTCTGACTTACCTGGGTAACAATGGAACTGTTATTTTAGAAAAAAAAGGAAAGTAGAAGCATTTACACAGGTAGAAGAGAAAGATGGCTTCTGCCCTCAAGGAGCCTAAAATTTCACCAGGCATATTGGACACGCCAACACACCAGAAAATGTGTTGTCTTCCTGAACTCAGGTGTTCTTTTCACTGAATTCAGTCAAACCAGTTCTGCATATTGACACAGAAGGTGTAACTTATAGCAATTCAATGCCTCGCTGCATAATCACCTCTGTCATCCATCGCTGTCCTCCAACCATGCTGCTGTTGCTGCTGCTGCTGCTGCTGGGGCACCGGCTGCATACTTCCTCCGAGAATGAATGTGGCTGAGCACTCTGGGTGCAAGGATGGTGGTGGGAGAGCCCATTCTCTGGGATCATGGGAGTCTCACCTGTTATCTCACAAGATAACTTGTTTCAGACCCCTCCTTACCTTCAAAAGCAATTCCTGGCTCCCCATTGCTTTCATAATAAAGTCTAAAGTCTACTGTTCCAAACTTTTCCCCACTCTTCTCTAACTCAACCCCTTGAAGCACCCAGCTGGTCTCCTTACTGGTCCCCTGCACTGAAGCTGATGTGTGTTCATCCACGAACACCTGCCCTTTCTTTAGGCCCAGTGCTAATGTTCCCTGCTGTCTGCAATCCCCAGTGATCTTTCTCTTAGAATTTTCATGAAGTTCCTTACAGTCCACCTTACAGTCACTGATTTGGTACATCATCTTACTGTGGCTGTATGTTGTGATTTAACTTTGTGCATATTTGTGTCCAATGTGCCTGGTGAAATTTTAGGCTCCTTGAGGGCAGAAGCCATCTTTCTCTTCTACCTCTGCTGCATGAGGAGGTAGAGCAGGCCTCGTTTCAGTGATTGTTCCAATGCTGTTTGGCAAGACGTGTATTTGGCCTCATGCTGTCTGTGCACTCCTCGCTCCAGGCATACCAGAGTCCTTGTAATTCCTCAAATAGGCCATTACTGCTTAGTTCCAGGTATTCACATGAGATGTTCTTCCACCTGAAACTCTTAAACCACTCACCCTCCCTTTTTCAAGCTCAAGGTTTCCTGGAAAAGTAGTTGGCCTCAGCTTGAATGTCACTGCTTCCAGAAAGTCCTCCTTCATTCTGCAGGACCAGATCAAGCATGGTTCCCCCAGCAGCTGTGTTAACACCCATCAGCAATTGTCACACTGTGTGCTAGTTAGGGCTTTTTTGGCTATGGGTCATGGAAAACCAACTCAACGTAGAGAAAAGGGGGCATTCATCATGTCAGGTAACTGCAATGGCCAGGGTAGAATGGTCCTCAAAGTTTTTGGTCAATTTACATTCTCTCCTCATTCTTTTTCTCTATCTACTGGCTCTGCTTCACTCTGTATGGGCCTCATCCTCTATGCAGTAGAAAGTAGGGGGTGAGGGTAAGGTTGGGGGAGAGCCTGACTGTGGAGGGTACTGGGGTTACATCATCCCAATGACCTCAGAGAAAACAGAGCTGCTTTCTCCAGGCAACCACAAATTAACCCCCAGGGAATTCATCTGATTGGCCTGGCTGGAGTTTATAGGTTTACTCCTGGGATAAAATCACTATGGCCACAGGCCTGGAGGTCAAGTCTGAGTCACCTTCCCCCAATTCCTATGGTGTCCTGGGGGTGGGAGAAAATGACTACAATTGGTGCTCTACCCAGACCACTTGGAATTGGAAATGAGAACTTCCCATAGGAAGGAGGAGGCTGTTTGGGAGAGTCAAGAGGTTGGGGAGGAATGCTGGATAGACAAAAACAATATATGTTCACTACACAGCATCTGTCTGCCTCCTCCATTTACTGAAAGTTACCTTAGGATATGATTGTGCCTTGGTCACTGTATGTCCTTGGTACCTGGCAGATGGAGATGCTCAATTGAAATTTGATAAGTGGAGGAATGAATTAGTGAATAATGCTCTGAGTGCCAGTGAAATGCCCGGGGTTCTGGACAGGGAAACACAGTGTCCTGTTCAAAAGCTGAGGCTGACATAGCAAGAGGCCATTGGCTGCTGCTGCTTTGCTTTCCCAGCCAGTGCACTAGTGGCTACAAAGGGAGGACCTGCCTTGGCTGGCTGCTCAACAGGTTCATAAGTAGCCAAAGAAGAATCCAAACCTTCCCTGTGACCCGGCAGGATGTGAACCTACCGTCAGCCACCTGCCTCCTTAGGCCTGAGTCCACCCAATAGTGTGTCACAGAAACAGACAGAGCAGCGGGTTACCCAGGAAGCACACACAGAGGAGACGCTTCGGGAAAATCACAGGAAGACTTCTGTGCCTCTTATCAGAGGGGAGCAAAGGGAGCTGGTGAGTGAGCTGCTGTACTTGACCACCCTGTTAGTAGTACACGCTCACAGCGTAAGAATAACTCTATTCCCAGAGTATAATAAAATTGGCTTACATGCCCCTGCCAGATAGTAGGCTCCTCAAGGAAGAGAACCCTGTGCATAGCGCCCTGTAATCCCCTCAGGCTAAAGGACCTCAACACCCGTAGATTTCACAAACCTGACTGTACAAATCCACAGCTGATGAGATGGTGCCTTTCAGAGACAGAACCCCAAGTCCATTGGCTCACTGCTTCCAGAACTTAATGTATAATGAGTGAGTCCCTCTATTTCTTTATAGGGACCATAATTAAAGAAAACAAAAAGGTTTTAAAAATCCATGTTAAAATGTGGGCCTTACCCATTTTCCTGTCATCTGCCAAAAGCTAGTAGTCTTCTAATAAATGAGGCACCATAACATAACAAATATGGTGATCATACCCAACTGTGCATCATTAAATAATTTAGACCAAACACACACACACACACATACACACACACACACACACACACACACACTTTTCTTTTAAGAGTAAGTTCCTGTAGAACTCCTCTCAGATAGGATAGGAGAAATCCATATTCCTTTGTCTTAAAATGCTCAGGCACTCACAAGAAACTTTAATAACATTTATTTAATTCTTAAATTCATTAAAATTTTGACTTCTCAATAAGTGAATCTTGCTACTAAATCGTTGCTGGTATTGTCATCTCTTTTACTTCCCAACGCCTCCTGTTAACATTATAACCTAAATTTTTTTTTAATTAGAGATATTGATAGAATTAACTAGTAGCGGCTATTCTATCTGGTTGGTACACCATCATTTCCTTCCCCTCCTTCACAACTTGGGTTCATAAACATTTCTTAAACACATTGTAGCCTTCTCAGACACCACCCTACTCATGTTCTCCTCCTCAAAATCTCCCAGCTGGACTAAAATTCAAGTACCTTAGCCTACTTTCCAGAACTTCACAGAGTCCCAGCCCCCTTGCTAACTAACCCTTTCCCTCCCTGATACAACGTGGACAATCTGTGCTCATCTGACCGATCCACCCACCAAACATGGCCCACGAAAGTCTCCAGCTTGGCCACAACGTCCTCTTTGCCTAGATTGTTCAGCCTCTCTTCCCCACCAGTCCAGCTCCTACTCTTTCTTCAAAGGTCAGAGCACGTCTCACAGCCTTGAGCTGCCTTCTGTGAGCCTCCAGGCTTACAGGGAGCTCTTAGCCTGTGGAATCACAACCTGGAGGGCTGACTTCTGACTTGGCACATAGGTTCTGAACTAGTTTCTGTTGTCTCCAAACTCCCCCCCACATTTATTTTCAACTCTGCTTGGTAATGAGTATATTGAGGGCAGAAGTCTTATGTTATACTTGTTTGTATTCCCTACAAAACTTAGCACAGCCGTAGCCGGTTTGGCTCAGTGGATAGAGCATCGGCCTACGGACTGAAAGGTCCCAGGTTCGATTCCGGTCAAGGGCATGTACCTTGGTTGCGGGCACATACCCAATACGAGGTGTGCAGGAGGCAGCTGATCAAGGTTTCTCTCTCATCGATGTTTCTAACTCTCTATCTCTCTCCCTTCCCCTCTGTAAAAAATCAATAAAATGTATTTTTTATAAAAACTTAGCACAAACTGTGATAGTTTCTCAAGAATATTTTTTTCAGTTTCTGACTCTTTTCTTTACATGTCTGAATGACATTAGAAGAAACAGCCTTCTATTTTAAACCACTTAACTATTCCCTCTTTAATTCAGGGTAGGTATGAGCTTTAAAGACAGTGAACTAGAGAGTGAATAGAGTTTTACTTAAGGAAGTTCTCTCCTGAGAATCAATGCCTTCATAGGATGTTGGATTAGAAGTTTATCTAAGGAAGACAAGGACAAAATAAAAAGGGGGTAGCTCCCAAACAGGTCCTTCCAGTGCTACTTTATTGTTTATTTTGAGGTAATATATGTACCCAGGAAAGCAGATACAGCCATATTCAGGCTCAAATTCAAAATCATAGAACAGGGAGCTCTGGTTCATGATGGTGCCCTGAGCACAGATATCTGCTTTCCCTTCCTCCAAAGATCCTAGAGAAATGATAGAAAAGAGATACTTTAAAATAATGAAACCCAAAATGTTCAGGAAAAGTAGAATGCAGCATCAATGGGCTAGAAATGAAGGCATTTCTGGAAGGTAGAGAGCACATGAAACTAGAGCAGCGGTTCTCAACCTGTGGGTCGCGACCCCTTTGGCGGTCAAACGACCCTTTCACAGGGGTCGCCTAAGACCATCCTGCATATCAGATATTTACATTACGATTCATAACAGTAGCAACATTACAGTTATGAAGTAGCAACAAAAATAATTTTATGGTTGGGTCACAACATGAGGAACTGTATTTAAAGGGCCAGAAGGTTGAGAACCACTGAACTAGAGTGATGGTGACATGAGAACTGAGGAAACCGCAAGGAAGTCCTGGACAAGTTCCAAGCTCAGAGTCAACAAATGCAACGCTGGAGGGGTAGGTGGAGGTGATAGGGTGGGGAGTGAGAAATCGTGAGAGAAATTAATTAACATAACTATATTTGGAACAGCTGAACCAATGAGGCACCCACCCCCATGCCTGCAGATCAGCTAACAATTAGTGGCATTTGCCTTCTGGGTGAAGCCTAGAGAATTGTTACCTAGAGAAGGAGAGCAATCTGCCTAGAAGGTGGTCCTTTATTGGCACTGGGCACTGTGCACAGTAGAAGCAGATTAGATCCAGAGACAGTTCTGGGCTCTGGTGATAGCTGCCAAGGAGACAAATTGAAGAGGACACTTCTCAGCTAGACTGGAAGGTCCAGTCATCCTGGATTGCCAGGCAGTTCCTTATGTTATAATTATTAATAGTCTTCCTTTATTAGTAAATTAATTAGTAATAGTTTTCTTTTCATGCTAAAAAATGTCCCAGTGTGAGTAATAAATTATATAGTCACCTTATCATGGGTGAGATACAAGGAAGACATGTTTCTCAAACTGGGGCCCAGGCACCCTGTGAAGATCTGATACCACCGCAGCCCCCACCCCATCCCCCCAGACTGGTCTGCCTGTGCAGGTCATCATCCACGCAGAGGATTCTGCTGCCATTCAGGCAACATGAGACATGGATGCCATAGTAAACACAACAGCAAACACAGGCTCTGACAGTGCTTGCCACACATGATGTTTCAGAATCTGCAAACTGATACTTTAAGAGATTATCATTAAAATGAAAACCAACTTTTAAAATCTCTTAGAGGATTCATGGACTCCTAAGAATATATATGGGGACACAGTAAAAGGGTTATTAAATATTTAAAGAAATTATGAAACAAAGGAGGGAGAGCACTTACCTTATAAGAAACAAAGATTATTCTGAAAACATAAGATAACTTTGCCTAAAAATTTAATTAGCTTTAGAAAAGGTTCAAGAGAACAATGTATCCAATAACCGAAAACAAGATGCTATTTTCTTAAAATGCTCAGAGAACAACAACAAAAAGAATCCTTGAACAAGAAAAGCACAATGTCTAAACAAATTCAATGGACAATCTGCATAATTGAATGTGTCATGGATAACAAATGGAGATGTGGCAAATTCCAGGAAATCTCTCAAAATATGACACAGAAAGACAAGATAGCAAATATGAGTAAAGAAGAGATTTATGGGGTTAGTAACTGGCTAATGGGAATTCTCAAAGCATAAGTCAAGAGATGACAGAGGTAGGAGATAACCAAAGACACAATAGAAGAAAAGTTCTCTGAACTGAAGGGATTACATGAATCTTTAGATTTAGAAGACCCACTAAATCATGAGCAGTATGATGAAGAAAAAGAAAAGAAAGGCCCATTTCAAGATACATCCTAATGAAATTTTAGAAATCCAAGGATAAAGGGAAACTCCCAGAATTCCAGAGAGAAGGAAATAGGCTAACTACAACAGAAATAAGATTGGATTGACATTAGATTTCTCATCAACAATAGAATAAGAACAAAATAAAGATATTTGCAGAAATGCAAAGGCTGAAAAGTTTGCCACCATGAATTCTACATGAAAGAAAAAAAGAGGTGTTCCAGAAAATAAGGAATGCAGTTGAGCCAGAAGAAACTGATAAGCTAAAATGACATTTTCAAAGAATCCATTTTACTTTAACACACTGAGAAAATTCTCTTTTGAGGAAAATAGGCTGGTGACCCAGGATTAATTTCTTTCTATTTAGGTCCAACCACAGATTTCTTGGTTTGCAGTAAATATTTGCATAATCATAGGACTGTTTTCGTTAGCTTTGAATTTTTTAATCAAATTACAAACTAAGTAAAGAAAACATGATAATCACAAAACAAAGTGCAAATATAAACTTTTATAACATGAAAATGACATAATAGTGGGAGAAAAAAGAAGAGCTACAAGAGCATGTAAGTAAACTAATTTAATTTTTCATAGCAGAAAATAAATAGAGCTCTAATTTCAATAAATCAAAAACTATAAGTTTTAATATATGTTAATTAAAATTACAGAGATGTTCTTTGTAATAACTAAATGTAACCAACAAAACCTGAGGGTGGAGTGGATGGGAGATGAGTAATATTGCAATTGCACTAAATACTCCATGTTCCATAGCTAGGAGTCAATAGATGCAGCCCAAAGTTTATAAATCAATAGATAGAAGTCCACTGTTTAAAGTTATAATGCTAACTTTAAGTTATAAGGATAAGAGTTAAAGAGAGAAACTTTTAACAGTGATTACCTATGGTTAACTTGTTATCTTACATTACTCTCTTTTTTACTGTTCTTTACTGGTGTTTGTATTACTTTTCTAGTCTAAAATAATTACTGTAAAAGCTTTGGATTATGTGCCCTTCACAGTCCCAGAGACCAAAAGAAATGGTCTCTTTTGAAATACAATATCTGTTTTGGACAAATTGGTCCATCCACCAAGTTGAAATTATTCACTTTAGCTCTAAGGAAAGCCGTCTCTGGCTGGGCAGCCAGCCTTCATTAGGCTGTGTGGCAGAATGAAAGCTCTTAGGTAGCCCGGTACACTTTACATGGCAAGCTACCATCTACCGTCCATATTAATGTGGTAACAGGGATCATCAGCATCCACAAAATCATTCTCATGGTGGGACGCCCTCCCCTTTTCAAGGTCATTGCCCTCCCATGCTGGAATTATCTGGCTCGTATAGATATGGACAAGATTATAATCTCTATAATGCAGGGATTAAATGGGGGCTGTGAGACATTAAGTAACTTGTCTGGGATTTAAACCCAGGTACCCTAACTTCATCACACACCCTCATCACCTCTCAGATGGGAGGAAAGGATTTTTACATTTAAGGCAAGGAAATGGAAAGGCTGCAGCATTTACTTACTGGATGGCAATGAGGTTGATAAGAAGGCCATCAACCTCCACCATGCATATATCTGCAAACCATTACAAATTCAATTTAACAAAAGTTTAGAAGGAAACAATAAAATACTCCCCTTTCTTAGCTTAATAGTTTGATTTCAAAAAAGCCAAAACATTCTTCTGTAAGTTGAAGTGACCTTATACAATGAATCTCTTATACCCCTTTCTCTGTTATGCATGGATATAAAAACATGCTTTTAGACACAACCAATTTGTAACTATTTGTTGACTACTTATGTAGTTGGTGCATTATCCAGAACTTTTGCAATTTGTTCTTTTATTCAATGCTTTTAATTTTATTCTTTTGGGCTTTATTATTTGTTTGTTTTGTTTTGTTTTTGCCCTTTCAAACCATTCCCAGTTTCCTCAATCATCATTACTATGTATTTCATTTTAAAAAATTTTAACTGAACAAAGTTCACTAAGTTTGTGCTATTTTTCTGGGTATTTAATCTCCCTCTGTTACGCATCCTCCTACACACACACACACACACACACACACACACACACACACACAATCAATGTTAGAAATATTCTTATTCTATTCTATTCTATTCTATTCTATTCTATTCACAATTGTATCAGATTTGAATAGCATTAACTTGAAAATAAATTTTGATCTGTATCAAGGGAACTTTTTCCCCTCTTTGGGTGTGAGAAAGTTTTCTTTAATATTGTTATATTGGTTTTATAATAAAAAGAGGGGTAGGAATGAAAGGATATTACGTGTATTCTCTAAAACAGACTGGTATCCCTGAACAACAACAAAAAGTCTGTCTAGAAAAATAAACTAATCAGCTGGGGCTTGGGGGGTCATTTTCTGACCCAAGCCTCTGCCACTCCTACCTCCTTTACAGCCAGGGGAAGGTGGTTGGTTTCACAGCTGAATGCTTGAGGGGGAGCTGCAAAGTGGAGCTGCCTTCCTTTCCAGTTATGCACCACTCTGCAAAAATGAACAGCCTATGGAGGGCTTAAAGCTAAGGGAAGAATAAGAGAATCAAGATGCCTGAGAGTAAAGCTGATATGGCTCCTGGGTGGAAGGAAGTAGAAGCTTACTTGGCTTGAGCATGACTGAATCTTGAGTTGGGCTGTTTTCTCCTAAGGTTAAGGTCTTACAAACAAGAGAGCCTGAGGGCTCCAAGAAGGCCTGCTTTTCTCTCCAAAACTCTCCTCTCACATCGCAGGCTCCTCCTCCATCGCTGAGCCGGAAACCTGCAGCTAAAGTTTTAATCCTTGGGAAAGAGATGTGTGCTTTATTGAGCCCTCTGCTAAATGTAAGTAGCCCTGAAGCACTAACAAATGAAGCTTGTGTCCACATCCCCTGGGATGAGCTTATTAAGTTGCTTCTGCAGAATAAGTTGTAAAAGGAAATGGCTGGACAAAAAGAGGAAAATGTTGATGAGTGATGACATTGAAGGGACATTCCTGGAGCTTAAGGTGCTGCCCAGGGAAGGGAAGGGGTAGGAACCTGACATTCACTGAATGGTTATGTCTCCCAGACACTGTCTTAGGTACTTTACAGACAGCCTCAGAGCAGCCTCCAGAACAGAACTATGTTTCCCTTTTCCAGATAAAAAATAAATAAAAACTCAAAGAAATTCTGTAACTTGACTACTTCAATTATCTAGTACTGTATAACAAACAACCCCAAAACTTAGTGGCTTAAAGCAATGATGCATTATTTCCTTGGGTCTCTTAGATAGCAGAGCGGGCTGGAACATCCAACATGCCTCACTTACAGGACGGGTGCCTTGCTGGGACTGGCTACAAGGCTGGGGGCAGCAGGGCTACTGGGAAGGCCGGGCCTCTCTCTGTCCATGTAATTTTAGGGCCTATTTTTTTTACATGATTTCTCCAGCAGGAAAGCCAGAAGAGGAGGAAGCTTCGAAGAGGAGGAAGCAGAAGCTGCCAGTCCTCCTAAAGACGAGGCCCAGAACTGACACAGAATCGTGTCCACTGTAATCCTATTGATCAAAGCCAGTCACAAAACCAGCCTAGAGGCAGCATCACCTCTCACAAAAGAGGATGGCAAGGAATTTGCACCCATCTTTAATCTACCATATTGCTCAACCTTGCTCAACACAGGGGCAGCAGACCCAGAACCTTTGGCTCCCAGACCTGTGGGGTGTGGGTTGGGGGTGGGGAAGGACTCAAGGCAAGGACAAGGACAATGAACAGCTTGGGGAGAAAGCTGCTGAGTCAAGTCCCCAGGAAGGCTAAGAATTCATTCTGCCTGAATAGATTGTTAAAGTGTTCTTTGTCTGGGCCAAGGATTCAGAGCAGACTCCCATCTCCAGAGAACTCGGTGGCACACTGGGCAGGCATGTTGAGTGACTTAAAGTGTGCAGTTTCCATCTTCACTGGAGGAGCCATCAATGGCCGGTGAGGCAGAAAGATATGCACCTGTGGCTGATCCTATTCTGTGGGCCCCAAAACTCCAAATCCATCCTACAATCACACTCACTAAGCTTATACTCCAGGGCAATCCTTTTTCTCCATCTTCAACTCAGACATTCATTTATTCATTCATGAAAACAAGTTATTATGGAGCATCTACTGTGGGGATACAGCAGTGACCAAAGCAGAAAAGTCTGGTCTTTATGGAGCTTACACAAAATCAACTAGCAAATTATGTAGTATCGCTTATGGTGATACAAACTGAGCTAGAAACTGGGTATCAAGGTGGGGGCAACTTTATTTCAAATGGAGTAGTCAGAGGAGGCCTCACAGAGAAGGTGCCCTTGACAAAGACGTGAGGAAGATGAGGGAGTGAGCTCTGTCTATCTGGGAGGAGAGGCCCCAGGTGGGAGGGGTGCCAATTTCTGGGCAGTGTGCCTGGCCTGCTGCTTGTTGAGAACGGAGCAGCGGTAGAAACATTGACTCTTTTTTCTTAATTATTGATTTGAGAGAGAGAGAAGGAGAGGGAGCAGCGGTAGAAACATTGACTCTTTTTTTTCTTAATTATTGATTTGAGAGAGAGAGAAGGAGAGAGAGAGATAAAAAACAAAACCATTGATCATTTGCCTCCTGCACCCACTCTAACTTGGGATCAAACCCGAAACCTGGGCATGTGCCCTGTCCTAGAATCGACCTGGCGACCTTTGGGTGCATGGGGAGATGCTCAACCAACTGAGCCACACCCGCCAGGGCAAAACATTGCCTCTTTGATGCATTAATCTCACAACACTTATTAAACACCTGCTACTCGCCAGCATTATACTCAGCCCTGGGTGTACAGAGACACAGAGATCCCTACCCTCAAGGAGCTGACAATCTAGAAAGGGAGACGAAACGCCCCGCACAGCAGGCCCGGGCGTTGGAAAACGCAGCGCTGGGTGTGAGCAGTGTCTCTGCAGGCAAGCTGCTCGCCGGAGCCGAAAATGTCTGTTCTCAGTCCATCTGTTGATGGATCAGAGAGACAAGGGTTGTGTTTCGTGCTTGAAATAGAATCTGCCCATATCCTCAAACATTACAGAATCGCAATTTTTACTAAATGCAAATTTTATTAGTGCACTTTCAAGCAAAAGTCCTGGGTAAACTGCATAATATAATCACCCTATGACTATCACTTTGAATTAGTATGGCAGATACTTCTAACTGCTTAATTATTTATTTTTAAAATATATTCCAATATTTTAATTATGTTCAGTTAAGTGTACTTGAGTATTTGTGGCACTCTGCATTATTTATGTTGGCGAAAAAGCAGCCTAAATCAACTTGCTCTGGCATTCCATAATTTGTGCTCGCACATCTCTAAAACAGATTTATACGGAGCTATCAAATGGCTCCTCTGGATAAGCTATGATTTTACATTTTTATCTGAATTTGATTTTAATGTACCACAAAATAAAATTTATGAGTTTCTTTACACTAGTGTCTTATCTGATTATTCATATTCAATATTTGCAGAATACTAAATAGAAATGTACACTCTTCAATTAAATACTAATGTGTCGATCTCAAGTCACCCATCCTGAGCCCTTGCCCACTCCGCCCCTGCCAAATTCCTGGGAATCGTCTAGCGTTGGATGAATCAAATTCTCTAGCCGCTCAAGGGTAAAGAGTGAAGGAAACTGGATCAACTTAGAACAACCCCATTACAAACAGGGAGAGGAGAGAAAGAAGAAATCCCAAGGGAATTCACTATCCTGCAGCCAGGAGCATAGCATATTACTGCCTAAAAGAAAGAATCTAGATGGAAAAGCGTACACAGATGCAGGCTCCGCTATAACTGGCCTGAAAAATAATGAGGGCTGCTCTGTCCGTTGGTATCTGTCCAATGTCTCTCCTAGTTTCTAAATTCACTTAAGAGTCATTTCTGTATAGAGGATAAAAAATATTAAAGTTACAGTATTTCAATAACCCTCTTTATATCATACAAATCCAATGGACAGACGCCCACTAAAGAGATTACAGCTTGAATACTTAATCCCAATTTGGATGTTTTCAAACAAGGCAAACCTGGTCTTAAATGCAATGTGCACAATTTAGCTAAGTATACGATGGTAATGCACCAACATGACTAAAAATATAGCCAGAGAATCTGGCAGGTGGGAGCCACCCAATAGCCGTCTCTGCACATCACTCTCCCAAATCAAAGGCTGGGTGAGTAATGAGCGTGCCCATTTCCAGGTCGAAAGTACAGGTGGCTCGTGACAGACCATCTCAAAGCCTGAGCAGTGAGAACTACTTAGAATGAGACTCACGTCAAAAGTAGGTTAGCAGTTTTATTCAGACAGGGTTTGGCCTCCCAACCTCTCTTGCTTTCCTTGATCTCCATCTCTCTCTCTGAAAAGGGACCATATATTCTCACTGCTCAGGGGTGTGGTTTGTACCCAGGGCAACACAGTGTTACAAGCATGGGCTCAGAGTCAGATTGCCTGAGTTCAAATCTTCCCCCCCCGCCAAACACACACACCCTTTGTTAGCTGGGCCACCTTAGGTAAAATACTTCATTTTTCTGTGCCTTGGTTTTCTCATATGTTCATTTAACACATAGTAATTGTAATAGGACCCATGATATAAAGTCATTTTGCGAATTAAAAAGCACTTAGAGCCTGGCTGGCATGGCTCAGTGGTTGAGCATCGACCTATGAACCAGGAGGTCACAGTTCAATTCCCCTGTCAGGGCACATGCCCAGGTTGTGAGCTCAGTCCCCAGTGTGGGGCATGCAGGAGGCAGCCGATCAATGATTCGCTCTCATCATTGATGTTTCTCTCTCTCCCTCTACTTTCCTCTCTGAAAACAATAAAAATAAAAAATAGCACTTAGAGCAATGCCTGGTCCATGAGAAGAAGGTTTAGCTATTATCGCTGAGGTTAGGCTTCTAGGGCTGCTCCGTATGGTGGTGGTTTGGGGGTCATCATCTCTCTCCAGTTGGACGCCACAGTCCACTCTCATCTCCCTCATTTTCCTTGCCCTTCACCTTCTTCTTCAATCACTGCTCTAAGGAAGTAAGCTCAATACATAGTTGTTGAGCAAGTGAATTCCTGGGCTACTACCCTCCTGCTGCAAAACAGCCACCATATCCCCCTGAGATAACATGTGAGTGAAATGCTCTTGGCTACACATATTTTGGTAAATAAAATATTATTGGATAAAATACCAAAAAACAATTGAAGAAAACAGTAAGAAGAAAGAAAGAAAGGGAGGGAGGGAGGGAGGTGTTTGGGAAGGAGATGGGGAGGGAGGGGAGACTATGCCCTCCCGTCCTTGGGGACAGTTAACAACAATTGCAGTGCAGTCCTAAGAGGTGGGGGTTAAAATAACACTGTCCTTTGTTTAACTCACAATCAGGACCTGTTTGTATTTAACACTGAATATGGCAATAAGATGATAAGTTTCACATTTTTAAATGTCTTGTTATAAGAACTTCACAATAACAAACACTCTTTTTTTTAATTTAGTAAACATTCCTCTTTTCCATAAGTGGAAATAAAATCCTCACAAGAACTAGAAATGCCAGTTAAGTAACTCCCAAGGGTTTTGTCTTTTGCTCTGGAAACCTCCGGAATTTCATCAAAAATTGGTCCTATTAAAATATCACAGGTTTAGCTTTTATCACAAAAATAAAACTCATTCCCTTCACCCTGAGTTCCTCATCTAACTGACAGTGGCCCATTCCAGCTCAGAAAGTTGGAGATGTGTCTGACTCTTGCCTCTCCTTTCACAATAAGAGAATCGAACAACCTATTGCCACCCAGAAGCGGAACTAAGTTCTCATCCCAACTCTGTGCTTTCCCTACTCTTTGACAAGGTTTCTTAATTATAAAACAGAAATAATCTCTACTTGGTAGGTTGTTGCATTTTTTTTAGTTTTATAAAGCACTTTTGTGTACATGCTCTCATTCATTCTTTGCTACCCATTGGGGATAAGTGGTATTGTTTCCCATTTAAAAGTTAGGAAATAGAGACTAAAAACAGCTAAGGAAATGATCCAATATAATTTATGCCAATTGGTGGAAAAGTCAGCACTCAAGTTCTGCATGCATCCATCCCAGATCTTCCATTCCTAGTGCCACTGTCACTGTTCAGATTCTCATTCACTTAATCATCTATTTATTTATTTGCTGATTCAATTTACTGAGTGCCAGACACTGAGATATGTACTGAGAATACAATGGGGAGCAAAAAGATACGTCCTTTTCTTCATGGCGTTTACAGTCCAGTAAGGGAGGCAGTCATTAGTTAGCCAGTTATAGATATAATTGGTTTATTAAAACCATGGTAGTTAAATGACTATAGGACTCTGAAAACTCTAATAACCGTATTTGGCCTAAATTCTCTAATCAGTGAATGCTTTCCTGAGAAAAATGACTATTGAGTGAGTCCCAAAGGATGGAGGATGGTAAGAAGAGTCTGACAGACAAAATTAAAGACATATGCAAAGGCCTTGAGGTGGGAGAAAGCATGGTGCATTCAAAATACTCAGAGAAAACCATTGCAGGAAGGTAGACCAAAATCAGGCCACGTAAGGTAACATCAGGCTGTTTGCCTTTATCTTAAGGATGATGAAAAGCAGTCCTGGCCAGATGGCTAGGTTGGTTGGAGGGTCATCCCATACACCAAATGGTTACAGGTTAGATTCCTGGTCAGGGCACATACCTAAGTTTTGGGATCTATCCTGGTTAGGGCAAATATGGAAGGCAACCTATTAATGTTTCTCTCTCTCTCTCTCTCTCTCTCTCTCTCTCTCTCTCTCTCTCTCTTTCTCTCTCTCTCTCTCCCTCTCCGTTCCTCTCTCTCTAAAAGTCAATAAAAACATAGCCCCGGGTGAGGATTAAAAAAAAAGAGTGATGTAAAGAAGAAGGGTGACAGATCAGATTTTAATTTTAAAATGAATATCCCAGCTGCAGTGTCTGAAAGGTGGATGGGGCAGGACAAGTGGATACAAATGGACTGGTTAGGATGCTCTCTCAGTGTCCAGGTGAGAGAAGACCAGCTAAGCTGGAGTGGTAGTAGAAAGGGAGAGAATTGGTGCATCTTAGAAGTATTTGATAGGCTAACCCAACAGGATAAAATGGTGGATTAGATGTGGGATTATTTTGATAAGCTCCCAACTGTTCTTCCTACAGCCTCTCTTTCCAGTCTGTAAGCGGTTTCATGTGCCACTGCAAAACAATTCATTCTTATCCCCAAAGGGTGGCAAAGAATGAAATAAAGGTTCCTTTGGAACTTTGCCTCCTTGTAACCAGCTGTTCTCCCGGCTATAGACCAGTGGTCCAGAAGTAGACATTTGACCCCCGCTGGGCCAATCAGATTCTCTACTGGGTATTTAAAGTTGGAACCAAGGGAACATTTATCATACTCTGTAGGTATCCGGACATATAACAGAGTTTCTTCTTGTGATCTGAGAAACAGAGAAACCCATGGGGGTGATGAAAGGACAGAAAGGAAAGAGTGGGGGGAGATGAAGGAAGAGGAGGAGAAGGAGGAGGAAGAAAAGGAGAAGGAGAAGTCAAGGGAACATTTATCATACTCTGTAGGTATCTGGACATATAACAGAGTTTCTTCATGTGATCTGAGAAACAGAAACCCATGGGGGTGATGAAAGGATAGAAAGGAAAGAGTGGGGGGAGATGAAGGAAAAGGAGGAGAAGGAGGAGGAAGAAAAGGAGAAGGAGAAGGAAGAAGAGGAGGAGAAAGAGGAGGAGGCAGAGGAAGAGGAGAAGGAGGAGGAGAGATGGCAGATGAATAAATAAGAGAAGAACTGAGAGATGAAGAGATCCCTATTTCTTTTAAGTTTCCAGTTCCATTCTGGCCTGAGAGTCTGGCTACATTCCTACCTTTGAATGCATCCTAAAACTCTAATAACAAATTCTCCCCTTTTGGCCTAATCAAGTTTGTTTCTGTTGCTTGCAACCAAAGAGCTATATCAATCAAATGCAGCCTGGTCTAGAAGGCCATGCATTCATTTATTCTACAATCATTTGCCAAACCAGGTTCTGAAAACATAGACGTGAGTTAGTCACAATATTTGACTCCCAAAGGCTCATGTCTAGTTGGGAAGACAGAGAAGTAAATTTGAAAAATATATACAAGGTAGGTAACTACATTGTGTAGGTAGTAGACTCAATGATGAAGGAATATGTTGTGAACAGTGAGGTTACAAAGGAAGAGGCAGTGAACTTGACCTGGGGACATCAGGGAAGGGTGCTCAAAGAAGGTGATGCTGACCAGAAATGTTGAAACATGTCTAGTGTGGACAAGGGGGGAAAGCTTACCCCACAGAAGGAAGAGCACACACAAGTCTGAGAGGGAAGAAATCACCTGGTGTGTGCAGGGAACTATCAAGGGTTCCATGTGCTGATGCACCTGGTCCAACAAGGGGACCAGGAGATGGGACAGGAGAGACATCATGATGAATGTTAAGCTCAGGGGTCTCGTCTCTGAAGAGAAAAAGCTCAAAGGCCTTGTTGCCCACTCTTCACCCTCTTGTATTCCTGAGGACAAGGAGATGGCACTGGCCTCCTGTTTCAGTTAAGAACAATGAGGCATTTGGCAGAATTATAGGGCTTGCTCTATAATTCATCCGGGAACTTCGGACTTGGAGCTCTAAAATGCAGTGACCTCTCTCAGTTCTTGCTCCTAGAAAGCTTCAGAAGAGGACGTGCCTGAAAAGTAATCCCAAAACTCTAGAGTCTGGGGAAGAAAATTGGGTTTCTTGAATAAAAGTACAGAATTGTTTAAAATTACATCAAGATATATTTCAGTAGAAGAGTCCTTTTAAACATTTCAATAAATTCTTTTTCAGTTATGTCTGTGTTTGAAGATTAATGGGAAAGAAAAATAGGAAAATACTTTGGAGAAGTATCAAATATAATGAAGAGAATCCCAAAATATCATGGGGCTGAAATTTAGGAAGAAAGGAGTAAAGGACAAATTCAAAGACAGCAGAAATGTAGACAATAATGAAAGCAAAGTAAAAATAAACAAAAATAAAATGAGGTCGGTGTGTATATATTTGTTCAGAGGGGGCAAATATTGAATTTTGAAAGAAAAGTTATACTAGGATTAAATTAGAATCAAACACCCAAAGCAAGATATAAAAATAAAACTAAATTTTCTAGTTTAACTTTCCATTCAAAAGGTTTAGAGAAAAAGTATTTTCAGAAGGGAAACAGAGCAGGTGGGACTAAGAATTTCCATTCTTAACTATACCAAAACAATTATTGATAATTGCCTGACCTGAATTACATTATTTCATCCTAGAGAACCAGATGGTCCACGCTAGTCTTTTATTTGGAGGATTTAGTGAAGTTCAAACAAACTTTGCCACCACACAAAAGTTTAATAAAGTCAGAAGGAATGACTAGTACTTTCTCTCAGGCTCTTAGGAGCTCTAATCCAACGGCTCTGGCAGGCCGGCCTCAGTGCCTGGCCTGCTGTCATTTTATGTTGGTTCTTGATTGCAAAATAACTCCAGCTGTTGGAGGACTTATTAACCCTTTCTCCTTAGAACTGTGCAAGAGCAACAAAGCATCCCTCTGGGCCTGCTCAGCACTGGGTCAACTAAATCCAGTCTTAGAGAGGAGTTCTGCACCAAAGAATGCTCACTATGGTTCCTCCAACCCATCCAGCCAAGAGAGTTCCCTCCTCCTAAAGCCCTTTCAAACTTTAATGTGCCTATGAACCACCTGAGGATCTTGCTACATTACAGATCTGATCGTTAGGCCTGGGGCGGGGCCTACAGCTCTACATTTCTAATGAGTGTCCCCATGATCTTGAGACTTTGTATAGAGAGCTCTTAGAGGGTACCCAAACACCAGCATCTGAGCAATCATGTAAGAAACTTAAAACACACATCAGGTCAAGACAGGTGAGTACAGAGCAGAAATGACCATGAGATCTCGGAACTTTTGTAAAGCTTTCCTATCAGCTGCTGCAACAATATCCCCAAAACAGTGACTTTCACAACGTGCCAGCTGGAGGTTGAGATAATCACAGGACTTCAGACATGGACTTTATTGCCAGGGCAGATAATCATAGCAAAAAGAGGAAGAAAGCCAGGAGGCATTCAAATCTCTGGGCAAATATGACTTGCAAGTTATTATCATGCGAAAGGCATAAGTGGCAGCAGCATTGTGATTTTATTTCAGGATATAGAAGCACCGATAAGATCGCAGTTGAGCTATCTCCTGCCCGTGTCCCTCCCGCTGCACTCCCATCCTTTGCAGACCTGGAGGGCTCTACTCATCTTCATCTATCGAGGGGGGTCATGTGTGATTACAAAAGTTAGATAGAACGATTGCAAAAGAAGCGTGACAGGGAGATGGACCCTTTGCACCACAAGAATAACGTTTGGGACAACAGACAATTACTACCCCAGAGGTAGGGTTGCATCTAGTGTCCCTCCATCCCTATTTAGAAAAGGAAAGGCCACAGAAATATGGGCAGAGGAGTAGGTTCCAAGGGAATGGCTGGGATCCTGGGATCCTCTTGCCTTCCCATTGATCCTTTCTATCCCTTCAGCATCCTGGACACCATCCCCCGCCCCCCGCCCCCCC
>NW_005371694.1:1828022-1865189 GCF_000412655.1 Myotis brandtii
AAGAAAGGTGCACAGCTCATATCATTAAGACGCTTGGCTGTCTTCAGGCAATCACTCCGGGTTTTTTTTTTTTTAACCTTATTACCAATCTGCCTTTCTTAGCAAAGGTCATGAAATGGACAGGGGACGTCTCATCTTCGTTATAATCCACTATTTGAAACATTTCAATTAAGCTTCAGATCAGGCCCCAGAACTGAGGCTGTTTTAACGAGGAGAAGTAATGACCTTCTGTTGCAGGTGGTTTCTGGCACACCATCAGTTTTAATTCTTCTTGATCTTTCTGCACCCTTTGATAGCCGGGATCAAGGGTTCTCTTTATGTGCTTCAAGCACATTGGAGGACTTTTAGGGACTCCACTGACACGGTTTTCATCCCTGCAGCCTCAGCCAAGCTGGTTGTCACCTGCAAGTTCTCCACGCTGTTCAATTTACCAAAGATTAAAAGACAGCTGAAAAGACAGGGCCCCGGTGCTAAACTGTGAGTGTCTGCATGTGTTCCCAAAGCGAGTGCACATCAGGAGGATTCCTCTGAGACAGTGGGATAACCCCTTTGATGCGTGCTCCCCGGGAAGGAAGGAAGCCTCGCAGAGGACGCGAGAGCAGCAGTGTGAGGTTCGTTGGTTTAATGGGGCGAACACTGGGGGTGCACGTGTGTGCACGTGCGTGTGTGTCTGGAACTGAGACTTTTGAAAGTCGCCCTGGTTTTATATCGGGGTGTCCTGGCTCTTATGAAATTTCATTTCCTTAACACAGACATGGATATTTTAAGGAAAGCAATCCTTTTGAAAAGGATTTATCACATTTCTCATACTGGATAAAGGGCAGGAAGGACAGATAAAATACCTTCTCTCTCTTTCAGTTTTGAAGAATTGTATTCATTTTACTTATTCTTTAACAATTCTTGGACCTTACTGTGTGCAAGGCTCATTGTTGGGCTGTCATGAGAAGACAGTGATGAAGAGGACAAATGATCCCAGCCTCTAGGAGTTTACAGTCCATTCTGAGAGACTAATATTCAAAAATAATTATGCAAATAATCATTTAAAATAAAACATGAGTGCACTGTGCAGAAAAGGCTCAGGGTCCTATGTGAATGTGCGTGGAGACAACCAGCCTGGTTTGAGCGGTCACATGTTGGCTCATGTTCCTGAGGGAAGAGTGGGGTTATCGGCTGGCACCAGGGTGGGGAGGCAGGGCTTGGAAGAGAGTGACGGCATCTTGGCCAAGACAAGGCTATTAGCAGGTGCTGGTGGGTGTGGATGTCAGCAACAGTCTCATGAAACCTTCAACATTTATTCCAAGAAATCACAGTTTAATATCCATGCACTTAAGAATAAAACACTTTATTGAGGTCTGATTGAGATGTAAAAAGCTGTACATATTCAATGTATACAACTCAATGCATTTAGAGGTAAAATTACACCTGTGAGACCATCACCACCACCAAGGCCATAGACATACCAACCAGCTCCCAAAGTTTCCTCTCACTCCCTTTCATCATCATCATCGTCATAATTTGTGTGTAATGATGATGCCTACATCACAAGAACACTTAAGATAATAAGATCTATCCTCAGCAAATTTTAAGTAAACAATACAGTACTGTTGGCTATGGGCACTGTGCTGTAGAGTCTCCAGAACTTGTCTTGCATCACTGAAACTTTGTACCCTCTCACCATCATCTTCTCATTTCCTCCTCTCCCAACCCCCAGGAATCTCCATTCTACTCTCTGCTTCTATGAGTTTGACTGTGTCAGATTTCACATGTAAGTGAGATTGTATACATTTCTGTGACATGAGAGGTAGACTGGCCTGGCCTAGCCCAGACTCCGGAGCCAGAGGACCTGGTGTGATACTAAACTTAATCCACTCACTAACTACGATCTTGAGCAAGTCACTTTGCCTCTGTGTGCCTCCATCTTCCCAACTGTGAAAATGGGACTGCCGGGAATACAGATCTCGGGAGCTTTATCTGAGGATTAAATGAATGAACAAGTATAAAGTGCTTACAACTGTGCAGATCGGCGTTGGCTGTCATTATGAAAGGGGAGCCAGAGCCTGTCTCTTCCTCAAAGTCGCATCTCCTGCCTCACCTGACCAGCAGTGGGCAGCCTCAGCCTCATGGGGCCCAGATGGAGTACAGCCCTGCTGAGATGGCCCCTCCCCCTGGCCTGGGGGCATGTCCTGCTGCATATCTGCTGCTTGCTTCTGTTGCATGTTCCATCTCCCACAAGGACTGTCTTCCCACTAGGACACTGGGAATGGATCATTTGAAAGAAATGGCTCCCGGTGCCTTTTCATTCCTTAAGCTGTTCTCACTTGCAACCAGACGGTTTATCAGGAAGGGTATCAGCAAAGACTGTGTGCTTTACTGCCGTTAGACGGCACTGGCATTGAATTGAAAAAGCCTTAAAAATGGCCATCAATCATTTGATATACGTAGGCAGTGATCTATATTGATATGGCTCCAGCTACCATCTGAAATGGTTTGTCTTTCATTTTACCCTTTATATGAGGGTTATTACAGTGCACACCACTTACAACAGACATGGTTATTATGGACAATTGGTTATAGTGGACAAAAACTGATTTCCCAAACCAAACATATTAAATCCAATACATTTTTCATAGGTTATATGCGACAGAAACCTTGGTTTCGGCTGACATTTTCCAGGGACTTTAATTACATTACTATAGGACTCCAAAGAGGAAAAGAAAGGATGGCAGGTATCAAAATGAGGCCAGGGAACACCAGAGGTTTCATTTCCGACAAAATAATTATCCAAGGGTGGGAAACTATTTTGAAGTTAACCCCCAGAGTGCCCCTGCTCAGGTGGCCAGGTGGCTGTTAGCAGTTTCTCTGCAGACCCCCACCCCAGCCATGGGCCTCAAAGTGCTGGTGGCTGACATAAGTCAAAACAATTCCCAGCCTGTCCAACACCGGCCTCCTTCCATAAAACAACTGGGCCACAACTGGTCATGACTTGTCCATGAAGGTCACTGAACCAATGAACATTTTTTTTCCCTTAATATACTCAGGCCAACAGGTCCCCATAAAGGGATATGTAAGAGGTTGAACAGGAGCAGAAGAACAGGCCAAATGGCCTTTGTAATCCATGCCTTCAAGTCTCTGCTTCTTTCTTAACCTAATAATGCAACCCCACAACTCGGCACACACCAGGCGGTAAGCTTTCTTTTCTGGGGGATTCTTTGCTCACCCCTCAGAGATGTGGGCCCCAGAAACGGCAACGTTTACTCGTTAGTTGTCAGAAAGCAAGGTAACACACGCTGCAATGCATCTGCTCACACTTTACACAAAGCCCACTCCCATGCCCTCTTTCTGTTCTCTAAACAAGGGAGAAAATAGGATGCGTTCACAGGTGGAAGAGACAAAAACGACACAGCCCTTTGGTCGCTCGGAATGTGGACACTTCAAACAGCAAGGGCTTTGGAGACAATCAAATAAGCGTTTGAAACTTGCTCAACCCTCTATGACCAGGTCACCTTGAGGAAGTTTCTCAACCTCACTGAGCCTCACTGAGCCTCACTTCTCTTCTGAAAATTGGATGATATTGCCTCCATCACATGATGTGAGACTCCTCTAAGGTCTCATGCACGAAGTCGTCTAGAAAGTTCTGGCACAGGGTTGGCCCACGTGAGTATTTGGTGTCCCTTTTCTGTCCATAGCAGGCTCCCAGTGTCCCTCTGGTTTCCCCTGTGTGATCACGGTGTACTTGTCTCTCTACACACTCCCACTCTTATTCTGTGTGACTATACTCATGACTTCTATAGGGACTAAGGTCCTAATTCATCTTGGTTTCCCCAGGGCCAGGGGCAGAACAGGTTCTTAGTTGAACAAATATATGAATGTTCATTTCTTTGCCCACTTGGGTCCTTTCCTGGGAGGTGGCTAAGGAAGAGCTCTGCTTCAGGGAGTGGTGTCTTCAGGGCTTTATTTCTAAGACTTTGAATGTGCTGTTCTCCAATTGAAAAGTGAAGGCTTACCTCTCTGTGCTGAATCCTTTCCTCCCCCTTTTTATTTTCCTTCTCCAGTGCCACCTGGAGGAGTCTGGTCATCTGTCTCCTCTGGAATTTCAGCCCTTCTCAAGTTTCAACTGCCCACTTGCCCCCCTCCATCATCCAGGCCCTGCTGGTCAGAGGAGGAAGGGGCCTTTGTAAACGCAGTGTAGTCACTGACAGAGAAGCTACCAGGAGGCAGAGCACCAGGCCTAATCCCAAGATTTATGTCATCAGTCCATTGCCTTTAAACTCCCTCCACCTCCTTCCCTTGTCTGTAAAATGCCCTGCTCTCCCTGCTGAGTCTGTGGGATCCAACAATAGAATGTGTGGGGAACTACCTTGAAAACTATAGATCCCTAGATAAGGATTTTAAGACAAAATTACACTTACCTTTTAAGGGTGCTATTTGAATCCTTCACTGCTCAAGTGACACTTAGACCAAATGATCCAACAAGGTCATCCTTACATGACTGAACACTGAGCAGCGGAGTGACAGTTCTTCATTGCTGGGGCCTGGCACCTCCCGTGGGCCCGTAGCTGGGACCATGCCTCCAAATGGCTTCACGCTGCAGAAGATGCACCCAGCCACACGCAGCCAAAACCTATTCTGCCCCTTCTGCCTCCCCAAACTCAATAAAACGGCTTCCTTAAATCATTCACGCCCATCCTTCTTGCCTGAAAGGGGTGTGAATTCTGGGGAATGACGATTACTGGTACTTGGGCCATTGCTAGAGAGGTGCTTCTTTAAGACCTCCCCTCCTCACCTTCTCCTTCGCCCCCACTACCTCCTCCAGAGCCCCTAACTCTCCCATGGTTCTGAAAGTGAGCAGAGACAAGAAGTCATGAGCTGAAAATGATCCTTTCACTTCTGTCACAGCACCAGTTGTTAAATAAAAAATGTAAACACTTTCTTAGGTTGGTCCTTTTAAAAGTGTTTCAATCTGTGTGATATTTGCAAACACCTCACAAAGAAACATCAGTACTGAGTTCTAGGCATTTTCACTGGCTCTTTCTGCTTCTGTGGTTTTCCTCAGGAGAAGCTTGGGAGCAGGAGTGAAAGTGAAGGGAGGCTCTGGAGCGAGATTTTTAGGTTCTATTCCATCTGCCCCTCACTTGCTGGGTAAACCGGGAAAGTTACATACCTCTCTGTGCGTTGGTTTCCTCATCTGTAAAATGGGAACCATAATAATAATAATAGTATCCGCTTCCAAGACTTGCTTTGAATATTGAAAAATATAATCTGTGTGAAACACTTAGAACAGTTCCTGATACACAGGAATGTTTAATAAAGTTTCATAATTGCCATGATTTGCATTTGGGAAAAATAATCATTCCTCCCTCATTGGATGTGTTTTATTTAACAACTGGTGCTGTGACACAGTTCTGGGCAAAAAGTAAGTGTTCAGTAAACCTAGCTCCGGTCTGGAATGCCCTGCCCCCAACTGCCTATCAAATTCCTCCACAATGGAAGCCCCGCGGGAGCCCTGCCCTTCCCTTCCATGAAGCCTTTCCTGATTAGCCCAGTGGCAAGAGTTTTCTCTCTCCTGGCTTCACACATGGAACTTATTACCCTCTGTCATGTAACGTAATACTGTGCACACACCAACTCTCCATCTAACCAGAAACTCACAGAGAACAGGGTGTGGATTAAAATTATATGACCCTTATTCATCCTAAGCACTTGATAGAGATTTGTAGATTTATTAAATAAAGGAATGAATGTTCTGATGAAACTGGGAATTCAATAATTTAATGAAAAGATAATATTTAAGGGTGGGACTTTTTTGATTCATTTCTTTCGAGCCTCCGTCTGTTTGGGTGGTCACACTCTCTTTTCCCTTAGGCCGAATAGCATGGGGGGACCTCAGCTTAAATCATTCTGAAGTAAGACAGAGAACAAGCAAATAAAATAAACTATAAGGGGCCTTGTCAGCCCAGGACGTGGAAGCATAGGCACAAAAAGAGTTACTTAGGGTGAGAGTATAAAAGAAAACATCAGAAAGTTCTTCCTTTTGGTGAATGAGGAAAAACTGATAATAGTTCTAAACCCTGAAGCTTATAAAAGTGCTCATTCATCAATTAACTCTTTGTCTAGGGAGAAGACTATTCTTTGCCTTCATTTTCGAGACACTCTCTGTTGCGGGGTGAGGTTGCAGTTGGTTTGTGTGGGCCTCTTCCCAACCCGGCCACTAATGCCTTTCTCGGCCAGGCCATGGGCAGCAGAAGGAAACCAGCAAAGCTCAAGTCAATTCAGTTCCAGGCAGTAATTTAGGTCCAAAGTTTGGGGGAAAGTGAGCTTGCGTGCGGCTATTGACTGAAACTAGAATTGAGAGATGATCTGTGGATTTCGCGTACTTAGCACAGTAATCGCCCCCCCTCCCCACCCCCCACCTCCGCTTCCTTCCACTGCAGTCACTATGGACAACTGAGAATTGGTTCCCCGAATGCATCCTTTGGACCCTGATTGAGCAATTCTTACCTAGGCTTTTCCCAAGCTCTTGTGAAATCTGTCCTTTAGGGAATTCTCTCACTTGTGTTCAAAGAGACAACATATTTATATTTGGTGTCTTTGTGTGAGCATCTTGTGCATGTAGCCCCAAACAGTCCTACATGTTTGATGAATAAACGGATGATTCCTCCTAAATAGATCAGTCACAAGTATTCGCAGAATACAAAAAATACTGCGGCTGTGTTCTGATTCGATTATTAACTCCACCCACCGCACCCAGGCCAAGCTCAGCCCTCGGCAGACCTTCAGTTCATGGGTGGGCTAGAGCGGGGATGGATTGGCTCACTCAGCTGCAGACCCCTCTGCCTAAGGAACCCAAGGCTACCCAGCAATTGCTAGCGGCACCTGTGCCCAAGGCCATCCTCCAACCACCTCCAACTGCTATTCTGTCGCCCTGGAGCACAGGTGGCAGCTGCAGTGGGCAAAGGTGTAGAAAAACTGAGGCAGAAACAAAAGCTCTTCCTTTGCTTTTCTCCACGTGTAAGTGGCAAAGGTTAGTAATAGGACTCTTTGCTCTGAGTATTGGGCCATACAGTACTTCCTTCCAAAGAGCTTTCAGCTGATCCATCTTCTGCCTAAATTCTGGCCCGAGCGTTCCAGCGCTGGAGTTTACCACATACAATCTGTGGGGCCTCAGCATAGACCCCCCAGGAGGCTAGAAAGGCAGAGTGATAATTACTTGGTGGAATAGATCAGACTACAAAATTTTGCCAATTGAAGGGCATGAGAATGGTCTACCTTCATCCAGTTGTATTTACTGACTTATTAATCCACTATTTAAGTGTTCCATAATTTAAAAACTTCCTTGCTTTGTAAGTGGTAAGAATTTCCAGTTAAAGGCAATCATTGTAATCCCAACACCCACTCTGTTCCTAATTAGCTCTGTAATTAAATTACCAATTAAAGAGAACTGAAAAAACTCTTCATTGGATAAAATAAAATGCCCTTAATTATGATGTCGTATCCTTGGTGAACAGAAGCAGAAATATATACACACACACACACACTCATGCACTCACACACAAGAAATTAAATATATATGTACCCATCTATAAATGTCATCTTTCCGTAGACGTTTCCATACCAGAGCTTCACACTCAAGCTACATGCCAAAGCTGTGACTCTCCCTGTTGTTTCTTTTTTTTTTTAAGAGGGTGGGTGGAAGAGAAGAGGGAAGAAGCAAGACAACTTTATTGGTTTAAATTTGTCTCATGAAAATAATGATATTGATCAAATTTATAGGGCTTGATTCAAAAGGGAATTGTACAAGCTACTTCCAAATGAGAGCAATATAATACAAAAAGGCACATAAGATATAATGCTATCATCTAAAGGGCTAACTTTTGCTACTATTAACCCTGCCTTCTCTCACACAAAAGCAGTTAGCCTATAAGATACAAGAGTGATTTAGGAATCCCTGGGTATTGTGCCTTAGTGGGGTCCAAGGCTTGGGTTCTATAAACCTTCATGTGCCTTTCATGGTTTCCTGATGCAGAGTGCAAGAGAGGGAATAAAGACTGTGAGGAACAGGAAGGAAAGGAACTTTCTTTTTATATTATATATATTTACATTTTACAAAATTTACCATTTTTCCCTGAGGGTACAGAATCACTAGTGTGTTAATTAAGTTCACAACTGCACATACCAAGTCAGGAAATACCAAAAGAAGAAAAAGAAAAAGAAAGCTTCATGAAGCAAAACTGAGTTGCTAGGGTTGCCCATGGCATATAATGAAGTTATACACTGCCCTACTGTTCAAGCATTCCAAATTTTAAATGTGCCAAGTAAATCACTTCTTAATTATTGGGGAGTTTAATTCATTTCCCCAACTCTCCTCTGCCTCCCTCCTGCCCACTGCCTCTCCCAAGTTTTTCTACATCTCTGTGTATTTTGGTGAATTACTTTTTTAAGTCCTGAAGCTAGATTTTGTGTTGTATACTTCAATCAGGGAGAAAGGAATTTAGCACAAACATTCCAAAGGAAATTCTAGTAGGGCGATGAAACTTAGTGTGGAAACTTATCTGAAAGGGGACTCGGGATTGGGAAAGCTCTTATTAAGCAGTCGTTTTCCATGGACTAAAACTGAACTCGTGTCCCTGCTACTGTACGCATAACAAGAGCCACATTTGTAAATATCCTTTGTATATCTATATGTTTATAATTTTGAATGAATCCCAGAAATAGAATCCTGAAGTCTATTGGGCCCTTGCTACTTTAAGGTTGGTGCATAACATGACTAAGTACAAATGATTGCCCTTCTTCCCTCTCCTAAAAAACAAAACAAAACAGTTCCATGTGTGTCTTGGCATTTCCTGGCAAAAACTCTAAAAAGCCCAAAAGAAGATGTAGAAGAATAATGCATCCGTAGTTTGTAGCTAAAACTTAGACACAATTTCTAGTGGCCAGCACTTTCCTCCTCACAGTTCTTAGAAATGATAGAGGACGGTGTTTTCCATTTTACAAATGAGGAACCTTAATCTATCAACGGCTTCCATTCACAGTTACAGCAGATGATGGGCTGTCAGGCCACCCCAAGATAAGAACAAAACCAAGATGCAAACCCCAAACCTGATCATCTTGAGAAACTTATTAAAAGTATTAAAGCCGTTCAGGCAGCATTGAATTTCAGAAAGTCAGCCTCTCTCATCACATCGGGGAGACGGTGCATCTCCCCGGAGCACGTGATGCTCTGCTTTTGGCTGAGAAAGCTGCACCCCGTAGCACACAGCTCTGCAGCAGGACCTCTTTCTACTGAGCACGCTCGCTTCCCACATGAGCTGCCATATGTCTTACCCTTCACAAGAAGTTGGGTGTGAATCCATTTTTATTTTAGCAAGGACTCTGATTCTGTTCGTCATTAATCTTCCCCCTTTGTCTCATCCCTCATCTCCTGCCAAATGACTTTTCAAGTACTCGCTGAACTTATTTTAAAGGACAAAGCATTCCTATACTCCCTCTGTGAAGAGATGCCATGAGAAATGAAGAAAAGGACGGGAGGACTTTTTTTTTGGGGGGGGGGTTTACTGAAGGATTTGTGGATAAGCTTCCACAGTTGAATAAATGCTTTTCACTAAAGGGAACCCATTAAAGAAATTTAGTGAAATGTACTCTAGTCATCTCTAAGTGGACACTAGTACAGGGAGTCTCAAACTTTACTATTCTTATAGTGTCTGGTCAATGTGTTCAAAAGGTAAAACCCTGGACCCCATCCCCATCTGGCCCAGTGATTCCTAGGGCCCAGGTAATTCTAATGCAGGTGGTCCTTAGACCACACCTTGCAAAACAGTGGCCCAGTAGATGTTTATCCAGGTCTCAGAGATAATTTGCAGTCCTGGCTTGAGCAGGGCCTGGCTTCAGGATATTGGAATGTTAAGAGGTCAGGGCTGAAGGTCTTCGGCTGAGACAAGGGGGCCTGAGATGTCAAAGGTCACCTGGCCACTTCTTTCCTGAGTCTAAGGAGTAACTTAGGTTTTCTTGTTTGCGTGAGTTCCATGCTCACCCATTAGCAAAATAAAGAGTGGCCTGTTCCGATTCTTTCTGTGAATCCTTCCCTGGGTGCCTTAGAGCAAAAGGCCTGTGTTCTCCCAGGAGTAGGCTTTGCTCTTTGTAGGGCTGTTTTCTCCTTCCATTCAACTCTCAGTACTCAGCCTGTACAGAGCAGTGTTCTTGTTCTGAATCACATTTTTCATGTGCACCATAACTAATCTGGACTTTGAAAATCAAAATGGGAAGCACAACATGTGACCTGAATGCAATTTTTTTTTTCAATAACCAGAGCTCTTAATATTTAGTTTTGCTTAATGACCCAAGACGCGGATCCACACGGATTACAATTTCTGCCCCATTCAATTCATGCACAGGGTAGGATTCATATAATGTGCCTTTAATTTTTTCACATAAATAATTAATTCTACATTTAAAAACACGTTAAGATGTTTTATTTCTTAATCAGCTAATTTGACTGGGAAACAAAGATGCCCTTTATTCCCATTTTCTTTGAGTCGTGTTACTGTAGTAAAAGTTCCCCACAAGATTTGGCCTTCGCTCACAAGTTTCGCGGCTGCCAATTAGTTTCCAGAGTCGCTATTTTACAAAAATGCTTCTCACTTCTAAAAAATGTAATTGAATGTCTGTTCATCACAGAGTTTCTTGTGTTCAAGCCCAGGGTGTTAAACATTTTTCGGGTTGACTTGGGTCAGCTTTGAAACATTTCAGACAGTGAAACTTGAGAAGGGACCGTATGCTATACTGTGTCCCTCACATCCTGTTAAGTATTAAGTGGATATTTAAATGGACTTGTTATACCTCGAGACCGCCTTAAAGTGAGCCATATAGTTTACAAGACTGTTCATTAAATGAGAGGATTGCATGGGATGCACATGTATTTTCATCATCTTTCGCATTGGCCCAGAGTTGCCCTTTAATTTTCAGACTAATTAAAGTAACACACTGTACTGCAAAGGGTGGACGCCTGCGCTTCTACAGAGATGCGAGCACTGATGAGAGTGGAATGGTGGGTTTTCTTTTCTTTAAAAGGAGTGGGAGAAGAAAGAATTCGCCTGAGTGGACCTGTTCCATTCAGGGCTCCTATTTGTTCCACTCCTGGATCAAGTTTTTAATTTAACAAGACTGCGTTTTGGGGGAGTTTTTGACCCCATCTGTTTTGGGGCCAGGGTGTGCCCCACCTGGTGGGGCAATTGATTTTCGAATTAACTGGGCTTTATTGCAGAACAATAGAGTGATTGTTTCTTTGCTTTTAAGCACTAGGATTCTTGGAATCTGATGGGCAAAAAAATAAATCAGACTGCAATGCGCAGCTCTCTGGGCTGCTAATTGCATTTGACCCATTATCCTCCTCCCCAGCCCGGTTCAAACTTTGACACGGCTGACTTAGAGTTTGAAATGTAAATGGAAGGGCTGCTTTTGCAGGTCATCATACTGTGGAAAGTTCGTTCCTGGAACACTCTTCGAGGCCTGGAGAAGAGAAGAAACAGATATGAGCAATTATCCCAGGATTGTGCAGCTGCTGGCATTTGATGGGCTGGCAGACGCAGCTCTGGGCCCTTCTCCACCAGCACCACCCAGAGCAAGGAGCAGCAACGGAGGGATGGAGGGAGCTGGGCTGCCCAAGAGCACAGCAGCAGAGGTGCCAACCGCCCATGGCTCATCATGCCCAAGGAGGTAGGGGCTGAGGGCATCTCCCCTCCTGCCTCCCTCAGCCCACCCTTAGAAAGCATGTTGCACAGGCTTATAGTTAGCAACTCTTTGCTGCCTCTCCCGCTTCCTCCTCGAGGCTGTGCCTTGCCACCCATAAGGCCTCTTTGAAAAGAATACAAGGTTTATAAAGTCTCTCTCTTTCTTCACAAAGAAAAGTTCCTCCACTCCTGGGAAGCCCATCTGAAAGCAATAGCTGGTGCTGCTCCCCAGCCTGGATCTAATGAAGGATGTGAGTGTGCACCCCGAGCTGGGCTCCCCTGCAACTGCAGCTCTCTCCTAGGGGTGATCCTCAGTTGATTTTGCAGTCACTTTAAAAATAGGGCCAGGCCACGGCTACTATGGGATGGAGTTGGGCCCTGAGAGGAGAGAAGGAAGAAGAAGGGAGAGCACTGGTGGGGAAAGGGTGATTTCCGTCAGGAGGGGTTCCGGGGCTCAGAGGCGATTGCAGCCAACCAAGGAACTGGGTCCCAGCCCAACTCTCCAGGCTGGGAGGAAACTGATCTTGTAAAAGAAGGGGATGGCGGACCCCTAGAGAGCAGGCTGCTGCCATCACGCCATCACAGAGCCACCTGAGCAGGACCCCCCTAGCACTGGAATCTGCAGTAGCCCCTGGAGCTGCACCAAGGGGGCAGTGTAGCGAGAGCTTCATGCGGGAAGGCAACTGCGTTCAAATCTCAGCTTTGCTACTTACTTATTGACCTTGGCAAGATATATACCCTTCTGTCTCAGGATACCAAATGCTCACAGGTGTTTATACACAATCGTATAGTCGAGGGGCATTCATTCGGTGCTAAAGCCTGGTGCGTGGTAAGTGTTTGATAAGTTCCAGGTAACATGATTATCAGAACCAAGGTCAGACCTCATTTTCTTTGCTGAGGAAAGTTCAGGGTCTACCAAAGCAAAGCACACATTCAATCAGCAGAGTCAAAGCAGCACGTATCTAAGGAGGCCTGGCTTCTGGCAGGCTGAGCTCCTGCCTGACACTGCTCATCGCCCTGGGGAGGAGACAGAGACAGCGACACCCATAAAAGAACAAAGGCTCCACACCGGGCCGGAGGGTTCCCACACTACCACTGAACTTTGATGTCTCCTCAAAGATTGGGAGTCCAACCCAATGTTGCTATGGACTGGGTTTGACTATGATTTATTTTCTCTGTGGGAAATCAGAGGATGGTGCTTTCATAAGTTTAATTCTAGCTCTTGCATGTATTAAGAGGTGGGGAAGGCCCCCAACATTGGCAGTACGATTTATTTTCTCCATGGGAAATCAGAGGACGGTGCTTTTATGAGTTTAATTCTAGCTCTTGCACTTATTAAGAGGTGGGGAAGGCCCCCAACATTGGCAGTACGGCAAGAGTCATCCCCCCCATGTTCTCAGCTCAGAAGTGGAGATATGTACTCTGTTTGGGGCCAGGTCTACACTGCACCTGGATCCTTATATTTGCCAGTAAATATAGAAGCACATGGAGTTATTAATTAGCATTTATGAGCTCATTAGCATTCATAAGTAATGTCAACACAAGATGATGAACTAAGCTGGATTGTTTGGGAAGGGGAGATGAGGGAGAAAACTTGTCTCTCCACTTGGATTCATATAAATGTTACTTCTCTAGAATCCACCCCCACATAGGAGTCAGCAGAAATAAACACAAATACACAAGGCAAGTCAGTAAATTCCCTATGTATGAGGGTGGCCTCCTCAGAGTTTCTGGTTTCCATTACTAATCTATTTCATATTGAATGGATTTGAAACTCAGTTTAAAGAAAACACACAGTAGCAACATTGCCATCCAGGGTGGCCATATGTGATTCTTTGTCATGAGCTTTTCAAGGTGAAAGAAAACTCAGAGACCATTACATCACCCTACCATGCTTCGGGTAAGGAAACCGAGGTCCTAAGGTTGGAAGCAGAGCTGGGTCTGGAAATTCCACCTCTCCACCTCTTTTTCTAAAACTCAAACCTTCATAAAATGGATCCATAGGTTTGGGGCTGAAAGTCTCTCTGGGTCCAATGTTATCTCTTTGTTTAAATTGTCGTCTCCACCAAAAAAGACATGGTGGCTGTGTTTTTTCCATTCTAATGTCTTTTGGGAACCAAGCAGAACTCACTTCCCCTTTTGATCAATCTTTCAGTCAAGCTCAACAAGAATTGTTGGCAGCTGATGTTCTGGACTTTGGTCCTTTCTGGGCAGGGCAACCAAGTGAATCACTGTGAGCACCACCTGGCTTCTAATGGAAACAGGATGGAAATTATACTGGGCTTACCAAAATCTAATTTGCTAGGGACTGAAAGGGGCTTTTGCAGAGGAGAGAGCAGCAATTGGGTGAAGGAGGGGACAGAGACAGGATTAGAAACCTAAAGACCCCCCAGAGGACTTTCAACTCTCAGTTCTTCCAGCCACTTAGAAATCTGACCATTTTAATGCAGATCTACAACATTTGAATTAAATTTAATAGTGGTTTTAATAGGTTAAAAAGAAACCACATTTTAAGGCTTGTCCCACATTCAATTTATAGCAGGTGTTTTGCTTACAAAAAGCTACTCACAGAGGATGGTCCCACAGTTTCGGCTGAAGCGCTCACCTTTCGTGATTGTCTTACACAATCTTAGCTGTATTAAACTTTTATCTAATTTCTAAAGGATACCCTGTACCTCTCAATTATCATGTCTAATTTCAAACTTGATTTTCACTAGCAGCCCACCACAGACATTCGGCTCTGAGTCTCTGTGTGTAGTATGTAGGTTGACACCTTGGGCTATGTTGGAACAAATTTGGCATTAGATCTGTGTGGACTAGATGGGAAATGAGGGAAGACCAAGTGTTAACCCAGGATACAAACTGTTCAGTTCTTTGAGGTTTTTATGGATCCCTAATTTGGAACAGTTGGCCCAAGTGGGACATTCTGGTGACATAACTTTACAAAACCACACCTTTGCAAATAAGCATGGTTTCCATGCTTGTAGACTGGCAATAGTTCTTAATCTGATTGCTGATTATTCCTCAAGCCATTATTTTGTGTTTTGTGTGTTTATTCAGGAATAAAACAACCAAGAAACCAAAGGTGACCTCTACCTCATATTTGAATTTATCTACATAGAATGGTGGATGCTACACTGGTGATGACGTTTAACTTGGTCAGGAACTTGTTGCCAAAGTAGAGCTACCTGGAATCCAGTGTTGACGTTTAACTTGGTCAGGAACTTGTTGCCAAAGTAGTTCACATGTCTCCTTTGTTTCCTAATCCATGATGGTTTTTCTTGACTTTTTTTTCCCCTTTTTCACATATCAGTTCATCCCTGGCTACAGTATTGTCTGATCATTGGAGTTAGAGCCTTTCTTTAGGCTTCCTGGGGAGGCTGAAATCTTGGGTTTTGTAACTAGAATTGGGTGGTAATCTTGTGTGGGCTCTCTGTCCTCAGAAGGATCATTAGTGAGTTTCACTGACTCAGTCAAGTGGCCCACACCACCAAGGTCTTTCCAAGCTTCAACAACATTCAGATGCTTTCCAAGCTTCTAGACGGCTATTTCAAAGAACCAGTGTTCTCCTGGAGCTCTGAGCCCACAAGCCATCATTGGCTTTCTTTGCTGTCCCTTTGGACATTGCTGTTTTAAATAATTAAGTGGAAATGGGGTAATTTTCAACAATATAGAAAAGCTAAAAAAGCATCAGCAAGTCCAATGCTACAGACCAACCTCAATGATGTCTTTTCAGCAGCCGGATTCACTACTATCTGCCAGAACTGAGATCTGCTATCTGTGTAAAATGCTTTTGTAAGGCGTTATGTTTAATGACCAAACAACAATCAGGCAGTTGCCTTTTGAGGAACTAAGAGAGAGAGCTTCAAGCAGGAGACAGAAGAAAAAAGACTGAAGGACACATTAGAACCCCATTCCTCACTGAATCCACATCACCCCCAGGATAGAGCTGATGCTCCTCCACATGGATAGAAGAGCCCTGCTTTACCTTACCTTGTCCTCTATGCTCCAGCAGCATCCATCCACACTATTTTTCACCTGTACCTTTGCTGTATCTGGAATATTCTTCCACTGCACCCTGATCTTCTTTTCCTTATTCTACAAGACTAAGCATAGGCATCAGCTCCCCCTGGAAATGCATTCCCATGATTCCTCTCTGAGCACCAGATTGAATAAGGCATATTTTCTCTATGCTCATCTCTACCACTCCATTTACCATAGTGTTTGTAACAATTTGGTTAAGTATCTTTTTCCTTCACTTGACTGTGAGTTTCTTAAGGGCAAGAACTATGTCTTATTTCTCTTATTTATTTTCTTACTAGAGGCCCAGTGCATGAAATTCATGCGGGGGGCGGGGGGGGCGGGTTCCCCTCAGCCCAGCCTGCACCCTCTCCAATCCAGGACCCCTTGGGGGATGTCTGACTGCTGGTTTAGGCCAGATCGGGCCTAAACCAGCAGTCAGACATCCCTCTCACAGTCTGGGACCCCTGGCTCCTAACTGCTCACCTGTCTCTGATCACCTTTAACTGCCCCCCTGTTGGCCTGGTCACCCCCAACTGCCCTCCTTGCCGGCCTGGTCACCCCAATTGCCCCCCCATGCCAGCTTGGTCTCCCCCACCTGCCCCTCCTATGGGCCTGGTCGCCCCATGCAGCCTGCTGCTTGGTCCTTTGGTTGCCCCTCACTAACCCCCCTGCAAGCCATAACCCATACGATGCAGTGTACGGCTAATTTGCCTACAAACGTCAGGTGGTCATAATAATCTGGCCACTCAGTGTCCCCCATTGGGAGCTTTCTTCCTTTGGAAACCAAGCCCTCTAAGCCTGCAGAGTCCAGAGTTTGGGAGAAGGGAAGTACAAATTCCCTGAGTGGGTTACAGGGAGTAATGGTAAGTAAAGCCACACTACTTTCACCCCTAGGCTCATGTGTTCTTCCTATTGGAGCATAGCTCCATATAATGTCCAATGATTTATAATGTAGTCTGCACCCTAGAGGATGGTGCCTGATCTTCACAGACAACAGTGCTAAGCTGGTGCCTCAGCTTTGCCTTCAAGAGGCCAATCCATCACTCCAGCAGACCAGCATCTTCTAGGTGGTACTATATGAGAGAGGTAAGGATATCCCATTGCCATGTGCCCTCTGGTGCACCTCCATTGGCATAAAGTAGATCCCTTGATGTGACAGGATGTGATGTGGAATCCCTGTGAGTGGATGCTCTAAGCCCTCAGATGCAGATGGTAGTGCCATCTGAGGCTCTGCAGGCAGGAAAGGCAAACCCTGGAATATTATTTTTTCAAGTTAAAATAAATTGCTGCCCCTTATAGCAATGCAGCCAACTTGCCACCAAGTGGCCAGTTGGCGACCTCAAAGGATAAGGCCATATTAAGCATTGTTCTCTGTTGCGGACAAATTGGACATTTGGCAGCAGCAATAGCTGCATCAGTTTGGTGAGTGGGAACCATGCTGTGGACACATGTATAGCTTCCAAATCCCCCATGGCTACTCCATTTATGTACCTATTGTGTCAGAGCTAGGTTAATCAATGGCAGTGGCTAGTTGATATCAACTGGCCTAGCCATGCTATCTTCATGTTTATTTAGTACCTTTTCTGTTCTGGATGTTCTCTAGTAGATGTTAACCTTTCATACAAAGATTGTCATACTTTCACACCCATTTCCACAGGAATACCTTTTTCTCAGAACCCCTTGTCTTCCCATCTTTTTTTTGGCTCCTGATCATTCAGCCAATGACCCTGAGTTTACATATATATTCTATTTCCTCACAAAGTAGATGAGCAAGCAAGTACATCATTTGAAGCTATGCCCATAGGGAGTATTTCTACTAATTGCTGACTTCAAGGTCACCACTGAGTAGGGCTTTCATGCAGCAGCAGTCCATTTTCTGTCTGCAGCCACATACCAAGTCAATACATTCATGAGCCAAGCTCAGTCTTTTACATTCTCCATCAACTGGTCATAAGGGACTCCCATGTGGCCACAGGTGTGCACTGAGGAAGAGGTGGTGGATGATGACATGGGTAGTCTACTTATGCCCTTTGGCCTGCTCATGCCCAGTCCTGAGTGCACCCCTTTCATCTTGCAATGGATTATTTCTGGGCTTACTCACTCAACCTATGACTTGCTGGGTCTATCAAAAAACAGTTTATCATGGACAGTTCTAGCTTCATAATCATTTGACAACTAATAGGCAGAGTACCAGAGCATACCAGGGGCTACTTTTCAAAATATGCGTAGTCTGTCTTCTGGACCCTCCCACTGAGCATAATGAATAGGTGAGATTTCTGACCTTACTGTGATATTTCCACTCTCTCATGCCCATTTCTCTGAGACTTTTCATTCTCCCACCAACTTTCATAGTAATTTATTTCTACTTTGTTTTACATGGACTATTACTTTATCCAAGTTTCTGAGAGTCACCCTATCAGAATAGTAGCAGCATCCCAGGACCATTGTCAGATGTCCTGTATCCCAGAAGAGTGTTCCCATATAGATAAATTCTCTGTAGCACAACATTACTAGAGGCCCAGCGCACAAAATCGTGCACAAGTAGGGTCCCTAGGCCTAGCCTGTGATCAGGGTCATGTCCAACGCACCACAATGCTCGTTGTCGCCAGCCCTACCCTGCGATGCTAGCCGCTGCCCCGCAACACTCCGTGATGCTTGCCTCCGCCACCCAGCGACACTCCCTGATGCTCCATAATGCTCGCCTTCACCGCCCCACAACACTCCTCGACACTCCCCACCCCACAACGCTCTGTGATGCTCCCCGCCCTGCAATACCCTGCAATGCTCATCACCCCGCTTCACTCTGCAACGCTAGCCGCCGCCCCGCAATGCTTGCTGCCACTCGCCACTGAATGCTCACAGCCGCCCACTGCCCACTGCCTGCCGCCTGCTGCCGCTCAATATTCCCCAATCTGCCCCGCCGCCACCCCCCTGTTTGCCGTGGTTCCCTGTTCCTCATGCTGCGATCGTCAATGCACCTCATGGCAACTGGTCCAGCGGTCGTTCTGGTCATTAGCTTATGGTCCTGGCCTTTTATTAAATAGGATATTCCACCCACCTTGATCCAGTACTCTCAGACCCCAGTCCTTTAAATAATGACCCAGATCCTGCCAGTATTTGTTGGCTAGATCTTGCAGTTCCTTCAATGCATAGTGCCTTTCCTCCCCTAGTAGGCCCAGCACTTCCCCAATGTTGTAATTTAATCCTTTTTATTAGTCTGGCTGCCAACAGAGGTGACATAGGGGCAGATCTTAAAGGGAGAAGGACACATTTGTACAAGGCAGAGGCTTCTGCACCTTCTTCAAGCAAGAAAGGAATAGTGCTCGTCTTTAACAGAGTGGAGTGGGCCTCCTCTGTAGGCTCAAAGAGTTTAGGGGAATCTGAAGACCCAAGATGTTCAAATGTGTCAGCTCAGATGTCACTGTCTCTTATCTCAAAACCCTGTTCTTTTCCAATCAGAACCCTGGTTGGTATAGCACACCTACCAAGGATGAGCATTCAATCTTCCCTAAAACTCCACTAACCTTATAATTAGGTTCTAGCCCTAATCTCCAACTTTAACTAGAAGAAATGAGGCTCACCCTCTGTCTAATCAGTGAGGCCTTCTGGTTTTCACACCAAGCCTTTAACTGCTAGTTTATTGCTCTTTTTCCCAAAGCATTAATTGCCCTCAGCAATAGTCATTCAATGCCATTGCTATTATCATTACTATTTCTCCATATTTCTCAAATGCCTGATACATTCACCCACTAGTGCATTCCCTTCCATCAGCAAACTGTTCCAGTTCACCTCTGCTACCTTGTGCCAGGATCTTGCATTGTTCTATCTAACCTTAGAGAGGGGGTCCTTGTAGCCAGTAGCTAGCAGGTGATCAAGCTCCAGAATCCCCTTTTAGCATCACCTTTCTCAGACTACCTCTGGTACCAACTATTTAGATTGGGTTCTCTGAGAGTCTGACTTTCAACCAGATATTTATGAGCAGGAAGTTTATTAATGCATGCTCTTGCTCAAATCACTATTTTCAGAGGGAAAGCAAAGGGAAGGAAAGATGACTGGGCCATGGGAGAAGCTGGGCTCTGATGTAGTGATGACAAAGGCCTCAACTAACCTAGCAGAGAACTCTAAGCTGGTTTGCACTTAGTAATTGTCCCAAGGTGGGGTGAGGTAGACAGACCTTTATGCCCCTCTGGAAACCAGTCTTTGGATACAGGTTTCCCAGCAAAGGGATATGACATTGAGTGAAGAGGTTCACTTGAGCAAAGGCAATTAACAGAGGGGCTGACAGCTGAGGCCTATGGGCCAGCAGCACTCCTAGCAGCTGAAGGATTAAGTCTTTCCATCCTGATGGGATTGGGTGGTGTAGCATACTGACTTCTACAGAACCCAGCTCTACCTCTTATTAACTGTGTGACCTTAGATAAGCCAGTATGCTCTCTGGGTCTTAGTTTTCTGATCCGTAGAACAGAAATAATAGTAATGCCAACCTCATAGTGCTGTCATGAACATTAAACAAAATAATAATGTGATGCACCTTCATATTGAACCTGGCACACAATCAGCACCGTAGCTTCTTGAAGCTGTAAGAAGCTTAGTGTTTGTGTGAGAAGTTAAGACTACGCTATAAGATACAACAGACTTGCAAAATTGTGGGTAGTAGACGCTTAGAAGAGGGGAAAATCAAGGAAATACAAAAGGGCAAAAAAGAGGAGATGGTCCACAGATACATGGAGTTTAGAAAGGTGCAACAGAAGAGGACAACTTCCAGGGAGGATATTAACAAGAGCCAAGGCCCAAGAAGCAACAATGGCCTTTGCAGGGCAATGAGGAAGTCATTCTGGCTGCTACAGTGCTTCCTGCCCAGAAGTACACTAGGAGGGGGTGGGTTATGAAAGCTTAGAAGTCCAGCCACAAACAGCTGCTCAGGAGACCCCAACAGACCATAGTACAATTGGGTTCACAAGTGGTGTGAGGGACATCCCCAAGAAATGGAATATGTTGGCAGGAGTGGGAAAGAGAGGAGGATGGAGACAGGGATGAGAGGGCCAAGAAGAGACAGACACAAAGGAGAGAGCCATGTCAAGGAGAGAGGAGGCCGAGAACAAATTGGAGTTAAAAGCCAATCCAGAAAGTGAAAGAGAAAACCAGAAATGAAGAAGAAATGGAGATGAGCTGTAAGAAATCATGGTCTTCTGATTTCAGAAGTTCCATTCAAAGGGAGTGTTACAGAAAATCATAATAATTTAGGGCTAGGTCAGCTGTGTTACTTCCTTGGAAAACAACACAAACACATGTATTAAGAAGCCCAGTGTTTTGCTATATTATAAACTAGAGGCCCGGTGCATGAAAATTCATGCACTGGGGGGGTGTCCCTCAGCCCGGCCTGCCCCCTCTCACAGTCCAAGAGCCCTCAGGGGATGTCTTACTGATGGCTTAGGCCCATTCCCCGGGAGCGGGAGGTGACCTGGCCGATCAGGGGAAGGTGCCACCCCCATCACCCCACTGTTGCTGCCACTGCTAGCCCTAGCAGCTGCTGTGGCTGCCTGCCCTCCTCGGCCCTTGCAGCCACCATGGCTTTGTCCAGAAGGATGTCCAGAAGGACATGACATCTGGTCTATCTGGTCTAATTAGCATATTACCCTTTTATTAGTATAGATAGTTTTGAATGAATGTCCCTTCCCAAAATGCCTACTTTTCCAACAGGTGCAATATAATGCCATCTGCCCAACAAAAGGACCTAAATGTCACTAACTTCATAAGAAAATATAATTGGCTGTTTAGGACCCTAATTTATTATGATGATATTTAATAATGTGTACTTATATAGCATGTAGGGACCTGAAATGAGTTGTGAATGTTAACTCTCTAACTCACACAACAGAAAGATAAGAAATACAACACTCCCCTTTTAACAGATAAGTTCATTCCACAAGCATTTATTGGGCTCCTATAAGCCAGGCATTGTAACAATGCAGAAATTTGGCTACATGGGTTGGATTCATGCTATTGGAGCACCTGCCCTTCCCCCAGCAGAAATGAGGGCCTTCCAAGAGTGGACCATGACCTCTCTGAAGTCCTAGGGTCCAGCACTGCCCCTGGAAAAGAGGAGTTCACCCATAAACGTAGATAGACTTTTTAAAAATTATATACTGAGAATTAGCTGTAAAAGTCTACACTCTAGTTATTAAAAACATAAACCCAGACACTCGTGACTTCTGAGCCATTGCTAGTCACTGGACCTTACTTCCTGTAGAAACCCCCATCTGGGCTCTTCTGTCTGTTCTACCATAAGGCACTCACTCACCCGCTGAACACTGTGGATTCTGCAATTCCTGTAGCCCTTTGCATTTATTGGAGACAAGGTCGAGGCTAAGGCTGGGCCCCACATTAAGGTTTGCTTTTTTCTTAAAGATTTTGGCTTCTATGAAGATTTTTATATTGAGCGGAAAAATGGAATTCTGGACCTCGAAATCACTCCAAGTCAATATTCTCTTGTTAGTCTGGGTTGGGTGTGGGAAAGTTCCATTTGGCAGTTCTGATTATAATGAGGTCCCGACTGCTATCAAATGGCCAGCAGAAAACAGGACTAAACTGAGCTCAAGGCTTCTCTGACTCAGGCCTTAGGGTCTCACTGTGTGGGTGAGGCCACTCTCCAGAGAGGTTCTTCGCAGGTGTCTGGTAATTGAACCCCTTCTCACGGGGTCCAAAACAAACCTATCACGTGCCAGACCAAAATCCTAGTGAACTGGAAAGGCAAATAAAGTCACGAATTTGTGCCTGCGTCTTGCACCTTCTGCCCCTCCCACATCCCAGTGTGGATGCCATTAAAAAGCTGGACGGCTGATATCTGGAAGTATCCTTCACCCTTAGGACGAAGGCAGAGGTGACACCTGGTCCTAATCATAAAAGCAGAATGTCTCCAAGCAAAGTGGCATGAAAATGCCCACATGCTGCCCCCCTGTCCTGGAGCTACCGCCCTGGGGTTAGTCACTGAGGAAGGTCCATTCCCACAGATGTCAAAAATCAGGCCCTAAACACACACTTGGCCAGAATACACCCTAATTAAGTTGTTGGCCATTTCAATTATGCAGGTTATCATTTCTCTTTACCTTTGCTCCCTCACTTTGCTCAGTGAAAGGCTATATAAACCTCCTGCTCTCTAAAGAGCTTCAGATGATTACATGTAAACCGTGCGTGTGCAGAGGGCTGGAAGAGTCTAAGGAAGAGGCCTTAGCTTCCCTCCTTCTTTGAAAGATATGTCCTGTATCACTCAGCTGAAATTTACAGGGAGGAAAAAGAATCTCAGAGTTTCTTTCTTCTGCTTTTTGGGGGAGGAGGGCGTCACAGTCTGTCTACGGCTGAGCCCACGGTTGTACATGAAAGTTAATATTTCCAGGGCCCTTCGTGGGATACCTTTCCCAGAATTCATGTTCTCACTGGGAAACTGAAATAGCGCACGAGAGTTACCCTAAGTAGATTTAAATAATTAAATTCAAAAATTCTCAAACCACTTGCTGTTTCAAATTTATTTCTTTAATAACAACTCAGACTCAGCAACAGACTGGATTAAGATTTCATTTATTCGAAATTTAAGGTATATCCAGCTCTGGGTGTTGTTTTTAAGTATTTAAGGGGAAATTTGTGCCTGGTGAAAATGAAGAGACTGCGGCATTATAAATTCATTTCCTCTATTAGAATCAGGGTCGTGCCTGCGCTGCAGCTGTTGGGGGAGGCAGTCGCCACGGGCTGGAGGGCGCGCCCCGGGAGCGGGCGACCCTTTGTTTCCCAACGAGGGAGATTTGGCCGGCCCCTCACCCTCAGCAAGAACTATTTCCTCAGTGGCGCCAGGCAGTTGGGCAGAATCATCTGGGGTGGTTTTTATGTGGCAAAGCAAAGCACCCTCTGGGATTCCAGGCGACTTCTAAGGATCCATTTTCATCCATGACCTCAAACCATGCCTTGTCCCAAGCCCTGAAGAGGGAAGGCCACTGTGGCCTGAGCTGAGTTCCCTGACCTCCGAAATAACCCGTCCTGACACATTCCACAAAGCAGAGAGTGACTCAGAAAACAGGTGTTACTTCGCAGGTAACAGCCCCACGGTACTTACTATTCATGCTAACAATTTTACAAACAAGTGAGTTTCTTATACATTCATCGCCACCCCCAGGCATTCATATTCTTTTTAAGTACAGAAACCTTAATTAGATTTTGACCACAGACCCGGATTTGACTTACCCTGACAGGGTTTCCATTAGTGTAATCTGTGGGGGAATTCACTGTTTTAACATCTGTGTGCCTGAGGCCTATCTCACATTTACTGCAAAGCTCTGAAAAGCCTCCTTGTATGGCTGTATGTTTCCTCATGCTCCCCATTTCACAGAAGTCATTTCAGCACCAAACGGTAATTAGCAAAGGGATGGGCCTCAGCTGACATGAATGCAATTTATTGTTTTCCACGAGGCCCTGAACCAAGCAAACAAAGAACACAGTCTAGCTGTCTGGCATTTTATTAACTTGTATTGTGCAGTGCACCTTACTGGAGGGAGATCTTCGGGAGAAATCCAGCAGTTTGTGTGTGGCAACACGCAGACTCTAGAAGAATATTAATTTCAGTTCAATTAGGCAAGTTTTGTGGTACCTCAGCCTGTAATATAGGACAGCCACTTTTATAATTATCTTCCGTATTAACTTTATCATCACCAGACTTTTGCATAAATGCAACCTTTCATCTTTGAAATGCCAACACTTCTTCAATTTTGGCAACCGTACAGCACTGCTAATTATTTGCTCATTATGTGTGGTTAACTGATGAATCATTAATAAATGAATGAATGGCTAATATATTTTTATGGTAATTGGAGATATAACTGATTGCAGACTTCCTTAGCTTCTCAAAATGGCACTGACTGAGCAGTGGCTGCCTAATTGTTTACAGATGATACGTGTGCCCCCACCCAGCGTTTCCCACAGTTGCGGTTTATCACTGGCATATTCTCATCAGTCTAGGGTGGCGGCTCGCCGAGGACCAGTCTGGGCAGAGGGGAGTGGGCAGCAGCATGACTGTGCTTCCGTTCTTGTGTTTCTGTCACCTCATTTGTTTCGGCTCAGCTGACACGTAACCATGTATGGGCCTCAAAGACATTTGCTAGCAATTCGAAGGCTCCTCGTGGACTCTATTTGCCGAGGCACTGGCAGGGCCATGGCTCTAACACCGCCGTGATTACCCTCTGTCAGAAATAGAGAGAGAGTCAGACGCTGACACACACAGACGCACACCATCCAACTGCCACGTGTCCCGCCTGGCCTGGCACAGACAAAGGAACCGTGGCCAGTGGCCACCCAGCCTGGTGTCTCTGTGGTTGAGGAGTGAACGGTGACTCTTTGCTAAGTTTGGTTAGAAGCCTGGAGTTCAATCTGCACCACTGACAGAGTCCAGAAAGTAAAATCCACCAGCGATCCTTAGCTCCATTCACCGACTCAGCCTTCCACGGCTGGTTAATGGGTTTGGAGATAACAGCTGCATTACACAAATTACACCGATCATACGGCAACATCAGTCACCACCTATAGTTTAAAAACAAAGAGTCTGTATTTGTTGACAATTCTTGTGGAAATGAAAGATAGAATACTGGCCAAATACAGCTTGTTTAGCTTCATACAAACAGACGGAAGATCAAGTTAAAAATGCAAAGGAGATTACCAATTCTTAATTATAATTATTTAACCAGGTGGGTAGTTTCTCCTAATGAACATTTCCATGAAAACAGAATAACTAATGACAGTCTTAAAGAAGCCTTTGTCTTCCCATGTACTAATGATCACATTTATAAATATGCAGCAAGGCCCCCGTGTACATTGCTAATGATAAGTAATTAAGCGCCAGGCGTGGGAAGCCAGTGAAAAGGGTCATGTTAAAGCAAGAGAGGAAATTAAAAATGCAATAAAATAAGTTGCCTAGAAAAGACTGAATAAACTTCTGGCTTCCCCTCTTTCCAGAAGGAGAAGTGGGTTTCCCCACTCTCACAGTAAAGCCACCTCAAGCCATCCAACAGCTGGCCCCCAAGTCAGACAGCATGAGTGATCAGCTTGCTCTCTACCCTCATCTCCACATTATCCTATTGGTTTGCAGGCAGAGGAATGTGGATTCAAAGGGCAGTTTGGATCATTGGGAGAGAAGATGGGCCCCTGGAAGAAGGAAGCAGTCAGTCAACAAGGATGGATTCCTGTCATTGCCAAATTAAACTGGGCTTTGTTATTGCTGATGTACCACTTGTTTAATAAACCATGTTGACAACTTGGATTTTTTTCTCATCTTCTAGATGAAAAAGAGAGGACAAGATGGGTGCCTCTTCCACTACAATAGAATAGCCTCTGTCTCTCTTCACGGTGTCTGTTTCCCCACCAGACCAGTGATGGCGAACCTATGACACACGTGTCAGAGGTGACACGCGGACTCATTTTTTTGGTTGATTTTTCTTTGTTAAATGGCATTTAAATATATAAAATAAATATCAAAAATAGAAGTCTTTGTTTTACTATGGTTGCAAATATCAAACAATTTCTATATGTGACACGGCACCAGAGTTAAGTTAGGGTTTTTCAAAATGCTGACACGCCGAGCTCAAAAGGTTCGCCATCAATGCCACCAGACTGTGAGCTCCTGGAAGGTGAGACCGCGACTCTGTGTGACTAGACATTATATCCTCACACCCAGCCCTGCACCACATGCAGTGAGTGCTTCATGAATGCTGGTTGAATACGTGAGTGAATGAATGAATGTTCAAAATGCACAGGCGATCTCTAAACCAAGCAGCGGTTTGTCAAAGAGCCCTTTCACATCACTCCCAATCCAAGCAGCCCCACCACACCAAGGCCTGGACCTGGCGGAAAGACAGGAGGCACTTCTCTCACGCAGGTCCTGAGAACGGCGCCGATTCTGCCATGTACCATCACCAGAGGGAGCAGTGGGCTGAAAGATTCCTGTTTGGGGGCTGACGAGGAACCTCCGTGTTTCTATTAAGCATTAAAGACTCACAGAATGGATAACGGGCTCCTTGGCAAAAGAAAGGGGACTTGTATTTGGATCGCCAAAGCTCTTAAATAAGGACAAGTTTGATTCTTTTTTTTTAATGTCTTAGTGAAGCTCTTAAACCACTGAAGATTTTTCTTTCAAACATTTCAAACTCGTCAATCTCGAGTCTCTCAAGACCTCCCATTCCCTTGCTCCTCCAGACGGCTAATCCCTCAGCGAGGGGAATCTCATTTTCTGCAGCTGAAGTCGAGGGTTAACAAGAAGGGGAGCTTGATGTGCAGAAAAAAAGCAGCAACAAACAAGAATCAAACCTTGGTTGGCTATCTTGGGTCGTTTTTTTCCCTTTCTTTTTTTGGCCTCTGTTTTCTTAAACAAGTCCTTTGAAACAAGCCACAAGGCAGGAAATCCAGGGCTTGGATCTTTCTGCCTTGTTTTAAAACTCCTTCTGAATTCAAATGGATCATTTCCTCTTACATAAAATCTTCAACAAGGCCACACTTCTTTTGTTATCAGAGTGTTGTCATCGGCAAGCCTGCTCGACTCTCATAAAGGCAATTTAGTACCTGACAGGCGAGCAATGCGTGTGTGGGCTTCGATTTGCCTTACAAATAGGGCTGCGAGGGAGTCTCCAGGCGCCTGACCGGGGTGCATCCCAGCGTCTGGGCAGACCTTAGCTTCCTCCGGGCGCGCATTCTCCTCCAGAGAAAGTTCTGGCCGCCGCAGGGGCGCTCTGCAAGCTTATCCTGACCCCCAGTGGCCAGCCCTGTCACCGCCCCGCACCGCCCCACGGTTCCCTCGTCCCCGGGACCCAGGCACCTGGGCTTTCATTGACAGTTCAAACAAACTTCGGTTCTCACAAGAATCAACTGAGTGACATTTCGCAACTGCCAGTTCCACCATCCCATTCCCTCGAAGCAAAACCAGCAGTCCCCCGAGGTGTCCACTCCGCACCTCTCCATTTGCCGTGGCACGTCCCCCCAGGCTGCTCTTCACACACGCAGTCTTACTTTTGAGTGGGTCATGGAAACAGTGGGACTATGTTTCTGGGGTCCCCACCTCGTGCCTGCCCCGGTGCTGAGTCCGCATTTCCATGGCCCCCGGTGGGAATGGACCGTCCAGAGGTGGGCATCCAGGGCTGCTGCTGTCCCGCCGGCCGGGTCACGCTGTTTCAGGGGGTCAGCCACGGAAATCAACCTGCAGAAAACAAACAAACAACAACAACAACAACAAACGTCGTGGCCATGACTAGAAGGGAGTCAGCAGACCACTCCCACCCCGGTGGTAGAGGTCGGATTTAGCAGGCAAAAATACAGGACATATTTTTGGACATAGTCATACCAAAAAAGATATGCTGTTTATCAGAATTCCAAATTTAGCTCAGGGTTCTCTCTTTTATCTGGGAACCCCACCTGGGGCAGAAAGGAAAGGCTCTGTTTTGTGGTTTTATAAATCAGCTCCTGACCAGACCCTTGGATAGTCCTAAGCATCAGACCAGGGGGTTTTGGGGTTTTTGTTAAGAGTGGGAAAACAGGATGAAGGTGACTTCCCCGGATGCTCAGACCTCCCTGAGTATTGGCCCATTTCTCAGACTCTCAGTCCTCTTTCTCCTTTCCTCCCTCCCTAGCTCTCTAGAGGGGGGCAGGCCCCTGTCATAAAGGGCCCCTTTCCCACCGTCAGCCTCCCTGCACTGCTCCTTGCTCACACAACAAGGTCGCTATTGTCACAACCAAGGTTACTGTTTTTAGGGGGTAGTAGATTCCTCTACTGCAGGCTTTTTAAGAGCTAGAACTGCTTACATTCTGAACTGTTTGTATCCACTGAAATGTAAAAAAAAAAAAAAAGTCAACAAACCAAGTTTTGCATTACTGTTATCTTCTATTTTTAAAAAAGGCTATAGCCTTGGGAATAGTGTACATATCTGTTACCGACAATTCTGAAAACCACCTTAGCAAGCTTGTCAGTTAAACCAAATGTTAAATGGAAAATATTTGGCGGGATTTAAAATTAGACCTACACACATTACTTACAGATGTTTCCATGAAAAACACTTGAAACTGAACCACACCAAGTAATAAACCCCACAATGGTGTATTTTTTATACCCCAAGTTAATTTTTATTATATAAGTAGCCATATGAAGAAGGGATTGCATACTGCTTAAATTAAATGCGGAGGAATGAAATCAGCAGTATCCCTTTACAGCATATGGCCCAGCAAATCAAATTACAAAGCTTTCCACATCTCATTAACTGCAATGAGTACAGTGAGTTTTCTAATAAGTCACATCTTTTTCATGTGAGTGGTGAGCGGTGACTTATTGTAAGAATTCACAGGATGACCCTTGTGCTGAAATTAAGAACTAATCTAAAACGGGCAGGGTCATCTGGTCAAGACTGATCATAACATTTCCTCATTATTGTTTTAGTTGGCATTGAAGCATATGTTTTCCCGGTGCCCCAGCTGAAAAATGCCTTTGATAATTTCACTGACAGCAAATAACCCACACACTGCCATTTAATGAGTTTGGGCAGGATTAGCTGACAATAAAGAATATAGTATAAATGTTTTTATTAGAACTGATTTATTTTTTAGCTATGAAAAAGGAAGAAGTCACATGGAAATGCGGAGCTGACTTCTCTCCTGGCGATAGCCCGGCAAGTGGAAGGCGGGGGGTGCACGGAGCCCAGGGCTGGCCATGACAGTGTCTTCGGGCTGCAAATGGTGAAAGGCAAATACCAGCTGGAACCCACACTCAGATGTTGGGTTCCTCCTTTGCACACAAAGAAAAAAATACATCTACAATGGCTCATCATGTGGCCTTTGGTTGAGATGAATTACCAATTTGCAACCTCTTGTGTTTGGAGAGAAGCAAACTGTGCTCTTTTGAGGCAAGAATCAGGAACCTAAAATCATTCAAGCCTTCTTGTTTATAAGGCCAGAGTGAGGCCAAAAATCCATTTCCCTCTGTGCTCTAAGCCCTTTCAATGACGAGCTTCTCACCATCTGCACTAATAAATATGGACTGGTGTGTGCACACCCATCCACTGAGGAGGAGAGAAGAGTGAAAGGGTTTTAAATGGTTGCAAATTGCTCTCCTGCTGAGATAACAGCAGTTTGCATATGAGCCTCAGTTGTTACACATTAAGAATGGGCATTTGGCTTCTTTTCACACAGCTGTGAGGGAAGGGGTGGGTTTCCGAACAACTAGAGAGGAAACGGGTCTGCTGTTCTTAGGGAGACAGGCTTGCGAGTGGCATCTTGCCCGGAAGCTCTTCCTTCACAGCTCCGACCACGGGGACTAGAGACGGGATCCGCAGACCAGTCCCCAAAGCAATCCCTGGAGCTGGGGAGGGGCGCCCTGAGATGGGGGCCCGAAGCCCCAGGACTCAGCAGAGACCAAGGGAATCTAAAACAGAGGCGAGCCCAGAAAATGGACATAGCCCAGCATGTAAGAAAGTTATCCTTGGGGTCAAGGTGAGTTGTCTGGGAGGATCTGGAGACTTAGACTGGCTTTTAGGCACAAGTGGTCATAGGAAAATCCATTTTGGGAAGATGCAAAAAACAGCAGTAGTGCAGTGAGCAGGGCCCAGCAGTGAGTGTAGCGTAGGAAAAGCACCCAGGGCTAATGAGACGGGGTCTCCTCCCCGGCGGAAAGAAGGGACTCCGTGTTCTCAGAATAATGTGATACGTAACTGCGGGAGCTCCAGAGAGACTGCCCAGGGGGCTCTGGAAGAGTCACAGGAGTCGAGGAGCCACGTAGAGGAGCGCCTGTGCATCAGAAAGTGCACATTCGGGAACGCTAAGGAACACGGGAAACCCTCAGTCCAGACCAGTGATGGGGAACCTATGACACGCGTGTCAGAGGTTTTCGGGAACGCTAAGGAACACGGGAAGACCCTCAGTTCAGACCAGTGATGGCGAACCTATGACACTCATTTTTTTGGTTGATTTTTCTATGTTAAATGGCATTTAAATATATAAAATAAATATCAAAAATATAAGTCTTTGTTTTACTATGGTTGCAAATATCAAACAATTTCTATATGTGACACGGCACCAGAGTTAAGTTAGGGTTTTTCAAAATGCTGACACGCCGAGCTCAAAAGGTTCGCCATCACTGGTCCAGACACTTCTAAACACTCGCTCCCGCAGAAGGCAGGCTGCCCAGCATGGGGATGTGGAGCCCACGTCTCCTACCTCCCCTCTCAGGTGATGGCAATGAGAAAGGAGAGGGCCCTGGGAGGCCAGGAGGACTCTGAAGCATCGAGTCCAGGGAGGAGATGGAGAGCAGGGATGGAGAGCAGGGACTGAAACGGAAGCAAAGGGTCAGGCCCTGAGCCCTGCAGACAGCAGGAGCCAGAGAGACCACTGAGGAGTGACAACTTTTGAGAAGCACCTGTGGCTGAGCCCCGGGGGAGGAGAAGGAGCTGCTGAGGGTGCCATGCCTTCAGGAACACCCAAGACCAAATGTTGGGGTGGGGGTGGGGACAGAAGTTAAATATAGGGTGTCCCAAAATTCACGCAAGAAGTAATTTTGATAGAAAACACAGGTTATAATTAAAAATTGTAAATTTTTTATTGATTCATAAAGTATACAGTATAGGGTTATGTATAGAATAGCACATCAGGTAAATGGCCTCCACAGCTTTGCTGGCACATACGCAAAGCCGTGGTCTTCATTGGTCTTCATTGTCCCTGCTCCTGGGCCATAATTGGTACTTCGTAATGCTTATCAAATTGAAGGGATTGAACTTAAAGGGCAACAGATATTAGAATCTGATTCAATAAACTAAGTAAAATTAGGCTTTTATTTTTTTGTTGTTGTTGTTGTTAATGCTCACGCAAAATTCAAATCTTGCGTGAATTTTGGGACACCCTATACAATCTGTGGTATAAAATGTCCTTCTCATCCAGTCCTTGGTGAAAGGAATTATTAGTTAGCACCAAAGCAGCTGTTCTAGAAACTTGTACAGGGTTCCTCCAGAGGTTTATTCTAGGTTTCAAAGTGGAACCTGTATTAGAACCTTTATCATCCAATTTCACCCTTCAGTTGTAATTGAACCTGCCGAGCCTTCGTTACACAGGCCCCTGCTACCTAACGGGAACCCAGACAAGGACAATTCCTGAGTATTGCTAGGTAACAATAACAAACTAATATTTGCACAACTTTCCAGTTTACAAAGTGTTGTCGTAACATTTCTCCTTTGCCCTTTATAATTCTGCTGTGAAGGAGGAAACTTGGCCGTCGCTGGGAAGTAAAAGAGCTGGATCTCAGACCTACATCTTCAGATTCCAAGCCTGGTGTAATTTTTGTCACAGCAAGTAGCTCTTATGTACTCTTTAGATAACACTAAAATGTTCTAGAAGTCTGAGGAAATCTCCATGTCCTACTCTTGAGAAAATGTATTCAAGGCTTGAGGCAAAGTCCTCCGGAAAAGACCATCCTGTCCTGACCTCCCTCAGAATATGTCTGTCTGCCTGGCCAGTGTGGCTCCGTGGTTGCACATCAACCTATGAACTAGGAGGTCACAGTTCCATTCCCAGTCAGGGCACATGCCTGTGTTGTGGACTCAATGAGGTCTGCAGGAGGCAGCTGATCCATGACTCTCTCTCATCATTGATGTTTCTATCTCTCCCTCTCCATTCCTCTCTGAAATCAATATATATGTATATATATTATATAAAATACATATATATATTTTAAAGAATATGACTATGTCTGAAGTGCATGTAATGGGCCTCTGACTCTATTCCTCCCTGATTGGCAAAGACACACAACAGTGTTTCCAAGATGACATTCTTGAGACAGATGACTCCTAGGATCACCCCTTGGTAGCTGCTCATGGCTGTTCTTGGAACCAAAGCCACAGTGCCTTTGTGACAAAAGAAGAACATGAGGAAAAGATCATGTGCAGATTTGAACAACAAGTAACAAAATAAGCCATCACTAAATAGTAAGGATAAAACATAATAAATAAGCCAGCATGGCATTCAGAGCAGCCTCAACCGGGGAGCAGGAGCCCAAGGAACTGGAGCTACCAGGCAGTGCCCTCCACAGGTTCTTTTGCCTCCCCCTCCCCATTTTTTCCCTTTTTTTCCATCTCCACGATGGATGATGCTCAGGGTACAGTCACTGTCTAAAAGGAAATAAGAAACTCATCTTTCTCCCTTGCCCCCCAACTCTAGCAAGTAAACAGGGGCCCAGTTTAAAGAGGGTCCTGAAGAAGAAAGGCTCTGAGTGTAAAAGAGTAGTGTGTAGATTATAAAAATTCTGCTCCATGTAGGAGGTTTGGGGGGGCCTTGATCTCTGCCAGTTTCCTCAACGTGGCGTTAGACACTCCCCATCCATTTACTCAAGTCAACCATGTATGAGAAGCCCAACACACACTCATACAGATATTGACATCTGACATGAGTCCTATGTTAACGAATAAGGAAAAGTTTTAAACCTAGAAAAACATTTCTCCTGTCCTTCCTCCTCTTCTTTCCCAAACCTCCCGCCTGCTCCCATTTGGCCCTGCACTCTCTCCTGCTGCCCTCCTCAATGCCAGCCCCACCACTCTCCTTCACGTCACCTCCAAGCTCCTGCCAGTTGAAGTCCATGTGCTGGGAGCGGCGCCTGCGTGTTCTCTGGGATGTCTTCCTTTTAAGTTCCTCTCACAGATTCTAGGAAGGCTTCATGGTACTATATTCCCACACCTTCAGCTTATCAAAGCCCCTGACAGTATGTTAAGTATTGAACAATTCAACAATAATTTTCAAGTTAAGATTCGTACAATCTTAGAGTGTGAAAGGGACACTTGAATTACAGAACTTGCCAGTTTTCAAATATTTCTTTATGACAACTTCCATCTGTAAAATGAGGGTTCTGAGCCTTCATTCCTGATGTTCTGAGGTCTAGAGCTTGCTGAAGGTCTCAAAGTGACCGAAAATCTTCAGCTCTTGTCGAGGCCATCCTAGGCTCTCCATCACGTTGCACAGACAACTTGCCTTCCTCCACTCCTCTGTTAAAATGCTAATCTATTTGAGACCAAGGAGCGATTCTTATCTTTTATATCCTTAAAAACTTAATACAGTATGGCTACTGAATTGTGTCTCCTTAAATGCAAACACTCTATATCAGGGGTCCTCAAACTATGGCCCGCGGGCCACATGCAAATACAAATATTGTATTTGTTCCCCTTTTGTTTTTTTACTTCAAAATAAGATATGTGCAGTGTGCATAGGAATTTGTTCATAGTTTTTTTTCAAGTTAAGATTCGTACAATCTTAGAGTGTGAAAGGGACACTTGAATTACAGAACTTGCCAGTTTTCAAATATTTCTTTACTTTATGACAACTTCCATCTGTAAAATGAGGGTTCTGAGCCTTCATTCCTGATGTTCTGAGGTCTAGAGCTTGCTGAAGGTCTCAAAGTGACCGAAAATCTTCAGCTCTTGTCGAGGCCATCCTAGGCTCTCCATCACGTTGCACAGACAACTTGCCTTCCTCCACTCCTCTGTTAAAATGCTAATCTATTTGAGACCAAGGAGCGATTCTTATCTTTTATATCCTTAAAAACTTAATACAGTATGGCTACTGAATTGTGTCTCCTTAAATGCAAACACTCTATATCAGGGGTCCTCAAACTATGGCCCGCGGGCCACATGCAAATACAAATATTGTATTTGTTCCCCTTTTGTTTTTTTACTTCAAAATAAGATATGTGCAGTGTGCATAGGAATTTGTTCATAGTTTTTTTTAAACTATAGTCCGGCCCTCCAACGGTCTGAGGGACAGTGAACTGGCCCCCTGTTTAAAAAGTTTGAGGACCCCTGCTCTATATTATCCATCTCTGTACCCACCCACCACCAACCCCACCTCCTCCTTTGATGTTTTGCATATTGAAGAAGCCTGATAAATGCATGTAAATGAGCAAATGAAGAAAAGGCTTCCCATTGTTTATTATCTCAATGTATACTGCTCACCAGTGGATGAAACTGGACTCTCTAACCCCCAGGCTAAGTTAACCCCCCAGATGTGTTCTCCTATGATCTTGGCTCCCCCATTAAATAGCTGGGTCACTCAGCAATTATGTGAGCTTGCTGCACCTCATTTCCTCATCTAGAAAATGGGGATAAAAGATACTTTCCTCATAGGGTTGCTGTCAAGATTAAATGAGAGAATCCATAAAAAGCAGTGAGAGCAGTACCTAGCAGTACAAAGCAAAATGCCCAATAAATATTAGCTATTTTTTACTTCATCTGTTATGTTATATTTCATCTAGCATAATCCTTGTCACACATCACTGTGATTCTTGTTTAATTTGTTGACTTCCCAAAATGATTGTAAGCTCATGTCTGTATTGGTCTTATCCCCTGTGTGGTGGTCTGGCAGGTAAGAGGTGGTCAGTAAATGTTTGGATACATTCATGCGAGGATGGGAATACTTTATGGCTGACACAAATTTCCTCAACCTTTGGACACTATAAATGATGGTTTTAGTTCCTATATCATTTGAGAAGCAGTTGGAGGCCCTAGCCAGTTTGGCTTGGTGGATAGAGCACCGGCCTGTGGACTGAAGGGTCCCGGGTTCAATTCTGGCCAAGGGCACACACCCGGGTTGTGGGCTTGATCCCCGGTATGGGGCATGCAAGCCGATCAATGATTCTCTCTCATCATTGATGTTTTGTTTCTCTCTCTCTCTCTCTCTCTCTCTCTCTCTCTCTCTCTCTTCTTCTATGAAATCAATAAAACATATATTTTTTAAAAAAAAAGAAGAGACAGTTGGAAGACACTATTGAAAAGTGGTTATGAGCACAGACAGCAAAGCCAGAGAGAATGGATTTGAATCCTGACTCCATCACTAACCAGAGTGTGACCGTAGATTACTTAACTCTGTACCTCTGTTTCCTCATCTGTAAAATGGGAATGATAATAATGGTACCTACCCCAGAGGGTGTTCCTGAAGATGAAATGAGTTAATGTTTGAGAAGTGCTTAGCGTTATGTAAATGTTCCCTGCTCTCATCATCATCACCATCATCATTGTCACTTGTGAGTAAGGACATGACACAGAGAAGACCTGAAAGTAAAGACAGATGTGTCATTGTTCCTGTAGGAAAACATTTTGCTGCAAATACAGGGAACCCATGGGATGGCTGAGAGGCAGTGCTCTAGTAAACGTGATGCTGTGCCATGACGATTTAGCTGTCATTAATATACTCTTGGAATATTTTAGGTTCAGAGGTCAAGGCTACACATGAGGATAGGGGGTTATGGGAGAGAATTTTCAGAAAAGTGTCTGATTTGCACAATGAGAACGGCCTCGCCCACCGGTTCCCTGCATTGCGATTATGTGGAAACACATCTGCAGCCCAGCACCACTCCTCGCGTCCTGCTGTGGCTGGGACCACTCTTCCCTCCTCGCAGGCTCCTCCTGACCTGGGTTTTCTCATCACACTCCAGCTCAGGGACCTTTCGGAAGCCTCGCATGGCAGTTCTCTCCTTTGCTGCAGTGTCTCCGAAGCTGTGGGGCATGGAGAAGCCCTGACACTATAGCCACCCCTTCACTGGCCTCTTCATCATGGACTGCAGGTCACCAGGGATGTCCAAGAGGGCAGACACCAGCCTCTCCCAGGTTTCCCACCTACCCCCAGAAGGAAGTGGAGCAGCCGGGCCACTGAGTGAGGAAGGCAGCAGGACTCAGCTTGGGAGACATGGGTTCTCTATAGCTCAGGAAACTTTAGGAAAAGGAATCTGAGGTCTCTGAGCAATTAGAGAACAGGAATGGATTTGGAGCAAGGAATGCTGAGAGTGTTACCACATCTGTGTTTTATCCCTTTCACCACAGTGGCTTCCCTCACCCCACAGCCCACAGCAGTAAGGTGATTTGAAGCTCACCACATTGAGCCACAGATTGATTTTAAAATTATTCATCATTGGCCATCTTACCGCTATCTACCTACCTCAAGATTAGATGCTGCCACTATCTTATAACTCTCTTACAAGGGGCTGAAATCAAAATCTCTACATGAATAGAGTTTGTCTCACCAGTTGTGAACATGCACTGTTATCATAGAATTCTTTACTCTAGTATTTGCTTAATTATATTATAACTAGAGGCCCGGTGCACAAAAATTTGTGCACTCGGGGGGCGAGGGGAGGGGGGTCCCCCAGCCCGGCCTGTGCCCTCTCGCAGTCTGGGACCCCTCAGGAGATAACGACCTGCTGGCTTAGGCCTGCTCCCGGGTGGCAGAGGGCAGGCCCAATCCCTAAGTGCAGCCCCTGGTCAGGCTCAGAGCAGGGCCGATTGGGGAGTTGGGGCGCCGCCCCGTCATGCACAGAGCAGGGCAGATCGGGAGGTTGCAATGCCACCCTCAGTCACGCTCAGGGTAGGGCCGATTGGGGGATTGG